>NC_042619.1:233392493-233701952 GCF_901001135.1 Rhinatrema bivittatum
GGGTGCTTCAGCAATCTGGGATAACTGGGGACTTTGTTACGTGGCTACAAGTTCTGTACAACAATCCTAGTGCCAAAATTCTTATTAACGGAGGTTTATCGGTCTCCTTCCCTCTGCAATGTGGGGTTCGGCAAGGGTGCCCACTTTCCCCCCTACTATTTGTACTGGCAATACAGCCACTAGCTGAGAAGTTACGATGGGATAAAGGATTTTGGGGAATCAGTTTGAGTGGACATCCTGTTAAACTTGCTTTGTTTGCGGATGACATTCTGCTCTTTGTCGGACGACCCCCGGTAAAGTGTGCCCGTAATACTCTCTATTTTTACACAGTTTCGGGATATAGCAGGCCTTCACATTAATTTTTCCAAGTCAGAAGCATTGGCCCTACATTCACGGCTTCCACAGACGTGGCCTGGCTCCTTCCCCTTCAAATGGGCACCTGGGAAACTAAAATATTTAGGAGTATGGATCCCCAGAGAATTGGATAAGCTCTATGAGTGTAACATATGTGAAACCTTGGCATCCTTGGGGCAGCAGTTGCAGGCCTGGCAATCTCTTGCCCTCAATTTTTCAGGGCGTTGGGCTCTAGTTAAAATGATGATTGTTCCTAAATTGCTATACAAGTTACACATGCTTCCCCTTTGGCTTAAGGTTTATGATCTTAATAAATTGCAGAGGGGGTTGATCCAATTTATATGGGCGGATAAGCGTGCATGGATTGCCTATCAAACACTGGTGCACCCGAAGGCTCGGGGTGGGTTGGGCCCGCCCGATTTCTGTGCTTACAATGTTGCTTGTCAGATGCGTTTTATTGGTGAATGGATTCTTGATGAATATACTTACTGTGAAGAAGGGATGTTAAATCGTATGACTTGGCCCTGGTCTCCCTCTCTACGCGGTCCAAGCTCTTGCGGCCACGGTACAATCTCTCAATATTCCCAAATGGTTTTTTTTATCCATGCTGCAGGGCCTGGCAGTGGCTCCGTCGGCTGTATGGATTGCCGGGCTTGTTCTCATTGTTTACCCCGCTGGTGGGTAACTGTGATTTTCATCCTGGTATTACCACCAGTGGCATCTTCAAGACTTGGGCTCGCTGTGGACTTAGGTATGCCTATCATTACTTTGAAGAGGACGTCCCTCAAGTGTTACAATATACAACTATGGTTGAGAATTACAAGTTACCCCGTAAGTTTTTCTTTGCCTACCTACAAGCTCGCCACTACTTGCAGGCTTTTGCTGGCAATCAGAGGAGTATGCACGCGAAACTGCTTTTGCTAAAACACTGGTTGAGTGCGCGTACTTACATAATTCTATACAGGGCTGGAGTAGATTGATTTCAAATATGCGATTGACTCCTCATCTTGATCTTCTGGCCCGCTACTGGACGCCGTTTTGTGCAAAGGATGTTACAGTTCCCTTCCTTACTTCATGCTTCACTTCTCTACATAAACGACTGAAGGACTGCGGGTCGCGTGACCTGCAATTTTGGGATTATCCATCATACTATTTGTGACGATGTGCGCCGTTTTCGAATGGGTCGTCTCTCCTCTCCACTATGTATTAAATGTTCCACAACAGAGGGTACCATGTTGCATCGGCTGATTCTCTGCTCTTCCCTGGAGACTTTCTGGAAAAATATACTGGCCTGCATCAATAAATGTATTCAGATACCTTTACGATTGTCTGCTGTGCTCCTATTGGCAGGACCGCAGGTGCTCTTTGTGAAATGTACGGGGGCACAGGATCGCTTTGGCAGGACTGCTTTTCTACTAGCTTGCCGAACAATACTTGCTGAGTGGATTGAGCCTGCGAGTACACCCTCACTTGTGGCCTGGCACCATCGCATGATGGACATGATTTTGCTGGAACGCATGGATTTTCCCAAGTCTCCTCAGCCTAGGGATAAGCGATATGCTGATTGCTGGGCTTGCTATTACTCTTCTCTCACCTTGGATTTCCAGACTCAACTGCTTACAGCAGGATATGTTGAAACTTGGTACACCAGCTCTCCCGGGGCGAGTAAATCCTGAGTAGCCTTGCTACTAAATTCTCTTGATCAGGGTTTCTCTTTCCCTAAATGTTTTTAGAGCTCTTGGGCCCTAAGGGGGGTGTGAATATGGTTGGAAGGTGAGGTGGTTGTCTGAATGGGGTGTATGTGGTGTGTTTGGTTGTGTAGTTTGAATGTGTTGGGAGTGGTGGAGGTTTTGGTTGCTTATTGGGGTGGGTATTGTTACTAAACAGGAGGCCAGCATCACTACTGTACTGTTTGTTCTCTTGTTGCTATTGTTTTTGAATATGTTGCAGTGCTAGTGGAAATGCTTGACTTTACAATAAAAATGATTTTGCAAAAAAAAAAAAAAAAGTCTAGCATCTCCGCATGCCATAGAGGAAGCGCAGGGGGATTTCCCATCACCCAGCGTGCTAAAATACACCTCCTGGCAACACAGAGACCCTTTGTTAGCAGGACAACTTCGAACTTGATGTATGAAGTATCATTGGGCAGTGTCCCCAGAACACATATGTGCGCCTGCATTGGAATTCATATTTTTAGTTAATCCAAAAAGAAAGACCTGAGGCTCATCCAAAACTCTTGGATATCTGGACAGGTCCTTAGGCCATGAGCGATGCCCTGGGTTCTGAGCACCTCCAACAACCCGGATTTCCCAGTAATCAAATTTGAAATGCACAATGGGGCGAGATTATGAGCCTATGAAGTATATGCATGTGTTGTTACCAAAAGAGAGCTTTAACACAATGGTTAAAGAGGGTCAAACTCTCTTGCAGGTCCTCCTCGTCGAGTTTGTCAGCTGGCTCTTTTTATGTCTACTATGGAGTCTATCGGGTTTCCCAGACTTTGTCTAGAAATGGCTCACAGTGCCATTAGAGCAGTGGGTGGTGTAGAGGGGACAACAACAGCTTTCCCTAATATTCTGAGTGCAGAGGTTTGTAGGGAGAGACTGGAAAACCTGAAACAAAATTTACTCTAAGTAAGGTGAGTGAGGAAGTGTCTGCAGTAGAAACAGCTAAAAATATTGGCCCTATAAGAGAACCTGGTAGTATGGCTAAAATTCTAGATCTGTGTACAGTTATGGCACAATTAGAGCTTTCCTTGCTAATTTTCTTTTCTCATGTCCTTGAAAACCAGTCTTCACAGTGGGTTTCATCCCCCTACCAGCAGATGGAGGAGGAGTTACAGACATCTTCCTTGAGGCCCTCTCCTATATAGGCTGGTTCAACAGGGAAGGTGTCAGTAGGTTCTTGCCCAAGCTGTTGCTATCCCCCCCCAATTTCCCTTCCAATCTTTGCTGTATCCTGAATGCTGTTATGCTCTCCCCAACCCTCCCCACCCCCCAGTCACCCAACCAAGAAGGGGCAATCTGGGCGGTAGTAGTCAAATTGACCTCCTGGGAAGGCAAGCCACCTGCTTACCTCCCCTCCCCCACCACCATCAAAATGTATTGATAATACCTTGACTCTACACCCTGAGGTAGCCCATACAAATAAATTAAAAGCATGGCCCGATTCCCAGTCAACAAACGGAAGAGACAGGGACGGTCCTGGCTGGCCCTTTCTCCTCACCCTGAGAAAGACACTCACTTGCCCCTTGGGGGGGGGGGGGAGATTATTCCTTCTTCCCCTTCTATACAGGTTCTCCTCTTTTTTCTTTTTATCTTTCCCTTTTAAGGGTGGGAATTTGGACTGGTCTGTCAGGACTTGAGGAAAGATGATGAGCAAGGTAAGTTCTAATTGTACCTTCCTCTTCATCCTGCCAGACCAGACTTCACAAGCTACTGACATTCCAGGTGGGAAAGCCCTAGGGCTGCTTCCAGGATCCCCATTGCAAATCTCATGTCCTTCCATTCATGGAGATACAGCCTATAATATTTCATAAATGTGTACACTGAGGCCCATGTGGCTGCCCTGCAAATGTCAATGGGTATTACTGACCTGTATTCTGCCCAGGAGGCGGCTTGTGCCCTTGTTGAGCGTGCCTTCAGGCCTTGCAGCATTTCCTTGCCATTTATTATATACACTGAGGTGATAGCTTCTCTGACCCATCTCGCGATAGAGGTTTTGGAGGCTGCCTCTCCTCACCGAACCCCTGAGTACAGAACAAACAGTCTGCAATCCTTCTAAACCTGTTTGTAGACTTTAAAAACTTCAGGAGGAACCTTATGATGTCCAGAAAGTGCAAGTCCGTCCTCTTCTCTGAATACTCCACCCTTCTGAATCCTGGCAGGGTGATTGGTTGGTTAAAGTAGAACTCAGACACCACCTTGGGGAGGAAGGATGAGACTGGCCTAATTACTACCTTTTCCTTTGAAAAGGAGAGATATGACTCCCAGCACGACAGGGCTTGCATCTCCAATATTTTTCTTGCCAAGCATACTGCTAAGAAGAACGCTATTTTTCAGGTCAGATCGCTTAGCTTAAGTGAGTCGTAGGGAGCCTTAGCCAGCACCCTCAGCACCAAGGTCAGACCCCACACTGGCACTACCTGTTTGTGCAGTGGCCTATGTGTTTCAATCCTCAGAGGAACCAAGTGAAGTCTGAGAGTGCAGCAATGCAGGCGTCTCTGATCTGCCCCCGGAGCAAGAAATAGCAGTCACCTAGACTCTCAGGGAGCCAACTGCTAATCCCTTATCCAGGCCATCCTGTAGGAGCTGCAGTATTGCTGCTGTTTCAACTTTTTTTGGGTTGAGACTTCTTTAGACACACCAGCGCTTTAATAATCTCCAGGTCTGTGCATAGGCTACAAAGGTTGATCTTTTCCTTGCTGTAAGGAGCATGGCGATTACCTTTGCGGAATATCCTCACTTCTCAAACCTATCCCTCTCAATAGCTATGCCATAAACAAGAAATGAGCTGGATCTTCCACCACCTTGATCGGTCCTTGCTGTAGGAGGCCTGGTACTGGGCAAAATCTCATTTACTTCTTTATTTCTAATCTACTTAGGAGGAGGGAGACCTCCTGCTCCAAGAGTGGGGAATGGTCGGATGCTCCCCACGTCAGCCGAGGCGGGGAATCCGGTGGGACAGAGAGAAAGTTGAGGTGGTAAACTTTGGATACTATTGCCAGTACCCACTGATCTGTGGTGACTGTGTGCCATAGGCTGGAAAAGTAGCACAACCTGCCACCGACCGGAATGGTTGAAAGTAGAAGCTGGGTACTGCTCTCTAGAAAGGAGTCAAAAACCTGCCGCTGAACCTGGTTGAGTGGCTGGCTGTGACTTCTGCCCTATAGGCTGCCTAGGTTGGCCTTTTTGGTAAGGCTTAGAAGGCCGACCCCTGGACGCTGGGGGATAGTATCTTCTCTGCCAGTAGAATTGCCTCTTAGAACCCCTCTTAAAAGATCTTTTGGATGAAGAAGAGGGATAAGAAGGCAGTAAAGAGAGTTGGCGCAGAGTCTCTTGGTGATCCTTGAGCTGTGTCACTGCTTCTTGAATCTTTTCACCCAAAAGATTCTCCCCTGCACAGGGCAGGTCAGCCAGTCTGTCTTGTACCTCTGATCTGAGGTCTGAAGATTTCAGCCAGGCCCATCTCCTTGCACTGATACCGGCTGCTGACACCCTGGAAGCGGTGTCAAAGATGTCATACGCTGATTGTACTTCATGCTTGCCAGCATCTAATCCTTTTTGTGCTAGGGCATGAAGCTGGTCCTGGAACTGCAGAAGTAAGGCTTCAGCAAAGTCTTGAATCTTTGTGAACAAGGCCCTATTATATTGGATCATGTAAAGTTGGTAGGATGCAATGTGAGATATGAGCATTGATCCATGAAATACCCATCTTCCAAGTGCATCCAGGAACTTCTGATCTTTCCCTGGGGGAATGGATGAATGAGGTTTGCAGCATCTGGCCCTCTTTTGGGCGGACTCTACAACCACCAAGTGATGATCCAACTGAGTTCTTTGAAAGCCAGGGGCTGACTGAACTAAGTAGGTGGCATCTGCTTTTCGATTAACAGGTGCCACCAAGCCCGAGTGCTCCCAGTTTCTCTTCAAAAGGTCCAAAAGGATGTTATGAATAGGAATGGGCATGATTTCTTTTGGAGCATCGAGAAATTATAGAAGCTCTAGCATCTGGTGTCTAGAGTCTTCTTCTGTCTGAAGCTGGAACGGGACTGTTTCAGACATCTCCTTTACAAAATTAATAAAGGGCAGGTCCTCTGGAGGAGAATGCTTCCTTTCATCAGGAGGGGAGGGCTGTGAAGGTAGATCATCAGAATCTTGGGACGAATCATCGGTCCAAGAATTATAAGGGTCATCACCAGCTCCCAAATTTTCTTCAGAAGGAAGTAATAGAGTTATTCCTGAAGGCCCTGGCCTGGGCATTGAAGGTCCCAAAGGAGGAATCAAAGGCATTGTTTGAGGCATCGATGGAATCGGTGACATTGATGGGTGTGTGTCAGGGGCGGCACGCCTGATGGTGGAATGAAGAGCATTGTTTCTTCATCTTCCTCCGATTATAAGGGAATTGGCGAGGAAGAGTTGGGTCCCTCGGTTTCCTCAGATCCACTGGTGGAAGGGCACCGATCAACTTGTCCATTCTAGCCAATAGCAGTGCAAGCACCATGTGTATCGGGTCGGGGACCAGAGGAGGAACCGGCATCGATGGAAGTTGGAAGCCCTGGAGTGCTTTGCCAATGGCCTCTTGGATCATCCAATCCAATTCCTCACGGAAACCTGGGGCATGAATACCCGGTTCCGGAGTGGGAGGTAGCACTAGCGTAGCCAGAGGGTCCACCGGTGAAGGTGGAATCACGGATCCCGACACCTGACCAGGTGGGGAACGCCTCGGTGATCCAGAGATAGAAGAGGACAAAGCCTTTTCTGTACGGGGCTTCTTTGTCGGAGGCTCAGATGAAGTCGATGTCGAGGGTTTACCGGTATTGATGTCCTGAGCTTTAGGATGACGGTGTCTATGTTTTTCTTGAGGGGGAACAGAGGGAGTCGACACCCGTGGAGTCGTCGAGGCCCGTTGGGTAGCAGCGGACTCCTGGTGCTGGCGTGACGTAGACGGCACTGGTTCCGACAACAAAGCTATCGATGTCGTCGGGGTTTTGGCCGAAAGAGAAGACCCATCTTATCAAGCCGAGCCTTGCGACCTTTTGGTGTCATTTGGGCACATTTGGTGCAAGTAAGGACATCGTGGCCGGACCCCAAGCACTTCACATTGACAGTGTGAGGGTCAGTGATGGACATTGTTCGAGTGCAGTCGGGGCACGGATGGAAACCCGACGCCATGGCTTCGACAAAATTTAGTCGCGGTGCGGTCAATGGCCGATAGGCCGTGAGGGAAAAAAGGGAATCGACCACAAATGGGCAAAAAACTTACCGTTCGACCGCAGAGCAAAGAAATCGATACGGGACCCTGTGGGGTAAAATGTTTTGAAAAATTTTTTTTAACAAAGTTCCGCGAGGTAAAGTCCTGTCAGGAATCTCTGAAAAGCTCCTTAACCTGCGTGGCTACTGCTGCGCGGAAAAAAGAAAACTGAAGGGGGACCCCTGCTGGCTGCAGGGTTGATGCTATGCTGGGCATGCCCAGAAGGTGCCAGTCAAAGTTCTGGAAACTTTGGCAAAAGTGTTCCGTGATAGTAGTCCTCACAGATGTCACCAATCTGTGAGGACTACCATCCTGCTTGTCCTGTGAGAAAATATGATAAACATAGTGAAGACAAAAACAGTAAATGAATTCAAAAACGCATGGGATAAACACTGTGGATCCCTAAAGGCTAGAGATGGAAATTAAGAAAAGGGTGCATGAGAGTAACCTGCATGAAGTGCCAGCTACTACCCTAACTGAAGGCATGGGGATTACTACCCTTAACCCAGGGGAAAAAGGGGAATTGCATTCAGACGACAGCCAATGCTGGGCCCCAACTTTTACGGTCCAGGGTACCAATACGCAGACATTAGGGAAAAAGTGCAGGACTGCTTCTACAGCCAAGTCCAAAAGCAAAGCACGATCAAACTCACCCTGTAAAAATGTTGATGGCAGTAATTTTATTATAGATTTGACAGTGCTTGATGTTAATATTACTATCTTTAACATAAGGCTTTGAGGTAACCATAGTAAACCTGCTGGGCAAACTGGATGGACCATTTGGTCTTTTTCTGCCATCATAAAAAAAATGATACGTTCTGCTTAAAATTTGATGTTTGCGGGAGTAGCGTAAATAAAAATGTTCCCCTAAGTCTAACATAGCTTGTCTTAACTCAAAAATGTTTTCCTATGAAACTGGTGTGTGTATGGAGCAATTGGTTCAGGAACAGACGAGAGAGGGAGCAATTTTAGATCTAATTCTCAGTGGAGCACAGGACTTGGTGAGAGAGGTAACGGTGGTGGGGCTGCTAGGCAATAGTGATCATAATATGATCAAATTTGATTTAATGACTGGAAAAGGAACAGTGTGCAAATCCAAGGCTCTCGTGCTAAACGTTCAAAAGGGAAACTTTGATAAAATGAAAAAAATTGTTAGAAAAAAACTGAAAGGAGCAGCTACAAAAGTAAAAAATGTCCAAGAGGCGTGGTCATTGTTAAAAAATACCATTCTAGAAGCACAGTCCAGATGTATTCCACACATTAAGAAAGGTGGAAAGAAGGCAAAACGATTACCGGCATGGTTAAAAGGGGAGGTTAAAGAAGCTATTTTAGCCAAAAGATCTTCATTCAAAAATTGGAAGAAGGATCCAACAGAAGAAAATAGGATAAAGCATAAACATTGGCAAGTTAAATGTAAGACATTGATAAGACAAGCTAAGAGAGAATTTGAAAAGAAGTTGGCTGTAGAGGCAAAAACTCACAGTAAAAACTATTTTAAATATATCCGAAGCAGAAAGCCTGTGAGGGAGTCAGTTGGACCGTTAGATGATCGAGGGGTTAAAGGGGCACTTAGAGAAGATAAGGCAATCGCGGAAAGATTGAATGATTTTTTTTCTTCAGTGTTTACTGAAGAGGATGTTGGGGAGGTACCCGTAATGGAGAAGGTTTTCATGGGTAATGATTCAGATGGACTGAATCAAATCACGGTGAACCTAGAAGATGTGGTCGGCCTGATTGACAAACTGAAGAGTAGTAAATCACCTGGACCGAATGGTATACACCCCAGAGTTCTGAAGGAACTAAAAAATGAAATTTCAGACCTATTAGTAAAAATTTGTAACTTATCATTAAAATCATCCATTGTACCTGAAGACTGGAGGGATAGCAAATGTAACCCCAATATTTAAAAAGGGCTCCAGGGGCGATCCGGGAAACTACAGACCGGTTAGCCTGACTTCAGTGCCAGGAAAAATAGTGGAAAGTGTTCTAAACATCAAAATCACAGAACATATAGAAAGACATGGTTTAATGGAACAAAGTCAGCATGGCTTTACCCAGGGCAATTCTTGCCTCACAAATCTGTTTCACTTGTTTGAAGGAGTTAATAAACATGTGGATAAAGGTGAACCGGTAGATATAGTATACTTGGATTTTCAGAAGGCGTTTGACAAAGTTCCTCATGAGAGGCTTCTAGGAAAAGTAAAAAGTCATGGGATAGGTGGCGATGTCCTTTTGTGGATTGCAAAATGGCTAAAAGACAGGAAACTAAGAGTAGGATTAAATGGGCAATTTTCTCAGTGGAAGGGAGTGGACAGTGGAGTGCCTCAGGGATCTGTATTGGGACCCTTACTGTTCAATATATTTATAAATGATATGGAAAGAAATACGACGAGTGAGATAATCAAATTAGCAGATGACACAAAATTGTTCAGAGTAGTTAAATCACAAGCAGATTGTGATAAATTGCAGGAAGACCTTGTGAGACTGGAAAATTGGGCATCCAAATGGCAGATGAAATTTAATGTGGATAAGTGCAAGGTGATGCATATAGGGAAAATAACTCATGCTATAATTACACAATGTTGGGTTCCATATTAGGTGCTACAACCCAAGAAAGAGATCTAGGTGTCATAGTGGATAACACATTGAAATCGTCAGTACAGTGTGCTGCGGCAGTCAAAAAAGCAAACAGAATGTTGGGAATTATTAGAAAAGGAATGGTGAATAAAACGGAAAATGTCATAATGCCTCTGTATCGCTCCATGGTGAGACCGCACCTTGAATACTGTGTACAATTCTGGTCGCCGCATCTCAAAAAAGATATAATTGCGATAGAGAAGGTACAGAGAAGGGCTACCAAAATGATAAGGGGAATGGAACAACTCCCCTATGAGGAAGGACTAAAGAGGTTAGGACTTTTCAGCTTGGAGAAGAGACGACCAAGGGGGGATATGATAGAGGTGTTTAAAATCATGAGAGGTCCAGAACGGGTAGATGTGAATCGGTTATTTACTCTTTCGGATAGTAGAAAGACTAGGGGGCACTCCATGAAGTTAGCATGGGGCACATTTAAAACTAATCGGAGAAAGTTCTTTTTTACTCAACGCACAATTAAACTCTGGAATTTGTTGCCAGAGAATGTGGTTAGTGCAGTTAGTGTAGCTGTGTTTAAAAAAGGATTGGATAAGTTCTTGGAGGAGAAGTCCATTACCTGCTATTAAGTTCACTTAGAGAATAGCCACTGCCATTAGCAATGGTTACATGGAATAGACTTAGTTTTTGGGTACTTGCCAGGTTCTTATGGCCTGGATTGGCCACTGTTGGAAACAGGTTGCTGGGCTTGATGGACCCTTGGTCTGACCCAGTATGGCATTTTCTTATGTTCGTGTGTGTGTGTGTGTGTGTATGTGTATGTGTATGTGTATATATATATATATATATATATATATATATATATATATATATATATATATATTTATTTATTTATTTGTTTGTTTGTTTGTTTGTTTATATTTGCTGGGCAAACTGGATGGACCATTTGGTCTTTTTCTGCCATCATTACACTATATATATATTTTTTTTTTTTCTTATGTTCTTATGTGTGTGTGTGTGTGTGTGTGTATATATATATATAGTGTAATGATGGCAGAAAAAGACCAAATGGTCCATCCAGTTTGCCCAGCAAATATATATATATACACACACATACACATACACACACACAAAACAGTTTCATAGGAAAACATTTTTGAGTTAAGACAAGCTATGTTAGACTTAAGGGAACATTTTTATTTACGCTTTTCCCGCAAACATCAAATTTTAAGCAGAACGTATCTTTTTTTTTTTTTTATGATCCAGGGCAACTTTGTCTTCCTAGTGCTGATAGGAATATGAGAAGTGCTGAGCCAAGTAAATGGTAACCAAAAACATGAAACTGTGTTCCAGCCCCCTAACCTCCTTCCTGCCTTGGCAGAAAAATCTCCTAATAATGTTTGGGAGTCCTGCAGAGGTTGTCAGATAAAAAGGGCAAGGGGCACTGGGCATGAAATGATGCAGAGTGCAGGTTGCAGGCCACTGTCAACACTCTTCTTCCAGGAAGAATAACCCACCCACCCCAACCTGTCCATCATATGTTTAAAAAAAAAAAAAGGGGGGGGTGATTTTGTTTCTTTTGTGTTTGCATGTCATGTTTTGTATTATTTATTGGTCACAGCTGGTCGCCGCATCTCAAAAAAGATAATTGCGATGGAGAAGGTACAGAGAAGGGCGACCAAAATGATAAGGGGAATGGAACAGTTCCCCTATGAGGAAAGACTAAAGAGGTTAGGACTTTTCAGCTTGGAGAAGAGATATGATAGAGGTGTTTAAAATCATGAGAGGTCTAGAATGGGTAGATGTGAATCGGCTATTTACTCTTTCAGATAATAGAAAGACTAAGCCATGAAGCTAGCATGTGGCACATTTAAAACTAATCGGAGAAGGTTCTTTTTTACTCAACGCACAATTAAACTCTGGAATTTGTTGCCAGAGGATGTGGTTAGTGCAGTTAGTATAGCTGTGTTTAAAAAAGAATTGGGTAAGTTCTTGGAAGAGAAGTCCATTACCTATTAATTGAGTTGACTTAGAAAACAGCCACTGCTATTACTAGCAACGGTAACATGGAATAGACTTAGTTTTTGGGTACTCGCCAGGTTCTTATGGCCTGGATTGGCCACTGTTGGAAATAGGATGCTGGGCTTGATGGACCCTTGGTCTAACCCAGTATGGCATGTTCTTATGTTCTTAGGATACCTGAGCCTGGGGGCACTGGTTTATGTATTTGCAAATAAAATCAGGTACTCACTCCCGATTGCTGAGCATATACCCAGAGAGGGAAGCCCCTAACCGACAGGGGAAGAGTGGCGGAGGGATTCACTGTCAACTATCATGATGCCAGGAGATATGGAATGCTGGGGAACCCAATACACCACGGGGCATGTGCAGGGTTCAACACTGTCTCTGGGGGCAATGTACATTACACATGGTGGCCTGGACTGTACAGGAGATAACCGTAGTCCTGCTGGTCCCTACAGAAGGCACTTCCTGGTTTGAAAATTTTGATGGCCCAGCTGGTTCTATGATAGGAAAATGCAATGTAAGCTAATTCTGTCTGAGAATAGAAGGGTTTAGGTACGATACTGTGCACATTACCATCGTATTGTTAATAAAGCTGTGACTAATTCCACACAAGTGTGTATTTGTGTATATAAAGATTTCTATTGTGTTCAAGGGAGGGGAAGCATGAATTTGAGGGGATAGGCCTATATTATGAACCTTGGGGCGTAACTATTTCTTTTGACTCCACCATTGAGGCAGGAATTGGTTTTGACTGTTTTTTCTTTGTACTTTTTAAATACATTTTATCTGCATGTGCAAAAAGTATCTTTTGCAACTTGAGATTCCTGTCTGGAGCAGGGAAATCATCTACTAAAGTTGTGCTGTCACCTCAGAACTTAACTGCAGTTTTTGCAAATTAAATGGAATTAAAACTGTAAAAGTATACACAAAAAGTTTTGATTTTTAATGTAGCATTGGAAATATGTAAAAAAAAAAAAAAAGAAGAGGTCTTAGAAACACGAATATGCAGTCATTTTAGTCATCACCAGAATATTACAAATACTAACACACCGGAATTCTACAAAGGAAATTCACAACCTAATCATTATTTATAAAAAACAAAATGTCATTGTATAAAGAACATCTGTGAGCATACCTATAAAACAGGGGTGGGCAAATGACGGCCCACAGGCCAAACCCAGGTTCCTCCTACTCAATTTGCCACATTATCTCTGGCCCATCAGCACCTTGGAATGATGTCATTAACAATGGCCTGACATCACGGGCATTTGACGACTACGTCGACCTAGATATTGGCAGCAGGTGGAGACATCCCCTTCAGAGGCATAGACCTTGACGTAAAGCATAGGTGAGAGAGCAGCACACAACCCAGTGTCAGCCAATTAAAACAGAGCAGGAAGGGGAGGATCATCGCAGCCCTGCCAGAATTGGCATGTGCTGATGGCAGGCACAGGGAGATTCTTGTGGCCACTAGTGGTCCCCATCCCACTGGCAGCTGAAAAACAGGGCGAGAGACCCATGCAGCCACCGGACCACATCCCACAGGCAGCAAAAAAACAGTGAGAGCAGGTAAAGCGGCTGCCAGTGAACCCCATCCTATCAGCAGCGATGTCAGGGAGCCTGCCTGGGTGTGTATATGAATGAATGTCAGCCTGCCAGAGAGAGAGAGAAAGAATGGGAGCCTTTCTGGGGGTCTGTATGTGGGTAAGAATGAATGGGAGCTTACCTGGTAGGAGGCGGGGGATGAAGGAGCCAGTGAGAATAAGTGTGTGTGTGTATGTGGGTGGGTGAGAGGGCATTGTGTGTGGATGACAGAAAGCATGTGTGTGGAGGTGGTAAGGGAGTATGTGTATATGTAGGTGGTTGAGAGCACATGGTGTGTGTGGGTGATAGAAAGCATGTGTGTGTGGGTGAGAGAGAGACAGCACATGTGTGCTTCCTCTCTGCCTGCTAATCCTTGACAATCTCAGGGCATATGGAATCAAAAGTTCCCAGGTACGGAGAGTGAGGAATGTTTTTAAATCCTTATTAGTTTTAGTTATTGGGTATTATACGATGCATCTGTTTTGAAATATTATATGGGTACTGAGAACATTTTTATAGGCGTTTTAAACTATGTGATGTTATTCTATTTGTTAACTGTTTTGAATTATTCTTTTGATTGGTATGGGTGCTGCTTTGGTCCTCTCATTATGGGTTATACTTGCAACTGTAACAACCCCCCACCACCACCAATCCCCCCTAAGCACCAGTAATGTGACCCTGTTTAAAAATGGTTTGCCCAGCCCTACTATAAAAGAAAATACCATTTTTCTGCTAATCTAACAGATTAGTAAAACAGATAAGCTGGCAAAACAAATGTTGGAGTTGTTGGACTAAGTAATTAGAGACTAAAGATTCTATTGTTACAATTCTACATATATCCCCAAGCAACAGATAAATGCCAAGGTGAGGCCAATTTCACTATCAACACACATGCTAAGATCTCCTGCCAGTCAATCACCAGGTTTTGTAACATGATTCCATTCCCTTAAAATTCTTGAGGACATGTATAAAATATTGTCAAAGAAAATATAAGTATTTCATCTGATTTTTGGTTAAAACTGATAAACTCCAACAAAACATAACCGATGGGGAAACAGTTTTTCAGTTTTAACAAACCACCCAAACCTGAAAATAAGCCTATCTTGAGATACTCTGATGTCATCATCCAGTCACTGTCAGTCAAGAAGAGGCACAGGACCAGCACCCAGATTTTATCATGAGAGTGGACTGATGAAGAGACCAAGCCCTACCAACAAAAAGGAAAAGAAAAAAAAAGAAATAGGCACCGCAGGAGTAGCAGACAAGCAGGGAGCCCAAACTCCACCCAGCCCAAGAAATGGAGTTGATGGAGGAGCAGACTGCAGTGGAGTCCAAACCCAGCCCAAGGAGTGAAGGAGGTCAGGGAAGTGCAATTGGAAGAAGGGAAGGGAGCTCGGGAGAGGAAGCCCCAAAACTATCCCCCCTCAGCCACTCATACCTGCAAACCCCCCAGCCACACCCCCATCCTGAATCATAGCTTTTTGGCACTGCATTTTGGAATTTTAACTTTTAATAAAATGATTTAAAAGATTGAAGATGAATTTATTTATGCTTTATTAAAGTGAAAAAAAACCTATAAATGTACCAAAAATTCTAGTTTGCAAAGCAAAAACACTGATCAACATGCTTTCTTAGTACCTGTCAAATACACCTAAATGCCAAAAAAAATAAGCATCTAAATTTGCATTTATAAACACCTAGGATCAGAAGCCCTCAAGTAAGGCAAAGCCAATGCCAATACTAATCCTTTAGAATACCACTCAGAGGCTCACAAATTGCAAGTGATATTCATAAAATGCGAGGTGTGCCAAGGGATAACCAATTACAGCTAGCAGAAACTTTGAACTGTGCTTGGGAAGCCCATGGAAGGAGAGGATGGGGCTTGCTGGCAGGACAGTGAATATGTAAGCTCATAAGCTAGGAGGCACAGTCTGAAGTTTCTGCTAGCTGTAATACGTACCCAACACACTTCTGAAAATAGCACTGGGATGAGAAAGGAGTGTTGGAGGGAAGCAATGGCACTCAAGACATGAGTGGACATACATGACTGTGAACTGGGTTTTTGTGCATTTCTCTAGGGCTGACAATAGCTTTCAAATGTTTTCTAAATGAACATTAACTTACAGCTGCAAATCCTTCTACATCTTATCATACAAAGTACTCCTAACCCCTTAATTGCCAATCTACTAGATTATTCCATTTTTCTCTGAAAAAAAAGAGTATTCCTCTCGTTACAATAAGGTTTCCAGTCTTACAGTATTTTTAGGTAGCTGTGCTTTCAAAGTGAAACTTAGTCAGGAGATCATATTGCTTGATCTTCCTAGCATCCGACAAAAATCTTGCTTCTGAGCGTTCAGTTTCTAAATTGCAATGTATTATTCACCTAGACAGAGATGGGAAGGTATAATTACTCAAAGTGACACTTGTCTACTGGCACTCAAGAAGCACAGCTCTCAACTAAGAATGAAATCTTATCTTATCTAAACTGGACTTTTGCAACTCCTTATTTCTGGACCTCTCTCTCTCCACTATCAAACCCCTCCAACTATTACAGAATGCAATGGCCAGAATTCTCACAAACACACGTAAATCTGATCACATCACTCCTATCCTAAAAGACCTCCACTGGTTACCCATCGCCTCCCGCATAAAATACAAAACACTCACCATTCTCCACAATCTATTGTACAATCAAAATCATACCTAGCTCGAGAATGCACCACTTTTTCGATCATCAACCCGCCCCTCCAGATCCAACCTTGCTGGAACTCTATACACCCCGCTCCCTAAAAACTGCTCACCACACCTCAACCAGAGAAAGGGCTTTCTCCATTGCCGACCCTTCCCTATGGAACACCCTGCCCACGGCTCTCCGCCTAGAACCTAACCTGCGTAAATTTTAAAAAGGGCTCAAAACCTGGCTCTTTACATTAGTGTATCCAGATGTTGACCAAACTTAGCTTGCACCAATCCCTTAGCCCACTCATTCTCCCCTCCTCCTAGCAGCCTCTCCTCTTTCTCCCCACTCTTCGCACCTAGCAAAGACTTTTAAATATAGTGTTATTAGTCCCCCGCCTCCACCCTAAGCTTATCCTCCCTGTGTCCCTCCCTCCACCCACCTCTCCCTTTCACTGCCATCAATGGTCTGGTACTTTCAGCCCATCTGTATATATATTGTCTCTTGTTAATTTATATTCTTTGAATGTTCCTATCAATTTCTCTCTTTCCCTATCCTTCCCTCTGCTGTCCTCTCTCCTCCTCCATTGCTGCTCCCACTCCCCCCATTCCTGTTTATTGTATTTCACTCTCTTGTTAATCAGTTACAATGTAAACCAGCATGGTGTTATAAAATCAACAAATAAAATAAAATAAGTCTTGACTTTGGCACCTATCAATCTGGTTATTATAGACATTTGGCACTTTATGGTTCAAACTCAAAACAGTTCCTCTTCACTGACCTATGATACAAATCAGGGCCTCTAAATTTCTTAACAATAAAAATTCCATAAATCCTATTAAACAAAACTAGCTTTCAATAAACCTAACATCCTTTCTGTTCTAAGTAATCCAATCAAGTTATTCAATGTGTTAACGTGCTAAGTGGCACAAGGATAAATAAAATATGCTTAGAGAGAGAAAATGGGTTACTTGCACATCCAAAACTTTCTACAAGCCTTTATATATATATGGAATGGAATTCACAGTAAAAATATTTGATAACAATACAAAAAATGGCCACAAAATACACCTGAAACCCAGCAGATTATATTTAAATGCATCAAAAAGGTAAGAACTATCACTAGTCAGTACTTTTTTACATTTTTGGTCAAAGATTTTTGCCAAAATAACAGACTGGAGAACACATTTTAAAACGAATCTTCTTTATCCAGACAAAAAAAATATAGCATTTGCTGGCTTCAAGTCAAATAAAAATCAGTAAAATAATTCTAGTTTTCTTCCTCAATGGTTCTGCATACCAAAATATAAGCACACTTAGAAGTTGATGCCTCTTATCTTTAGATAAGGCACTATGTAGGCTTTGTATGCTAATATTTTTTTATGAAAATTCCTAATGGTGTCAATGTAGTATAATATTAAATGGGTAAATATTGTTCAAACAGATTTTGTAGATCATGCATATTACACATAGGAATAAGTTGAAAAAAGTTTTTTAAATTACTTTGTTTCTAGGCCTATAGATCAACATGCTTGCAGTCAACTTGCTTTCTTTTGTTTGCCAGAACAAGCATGCATTGCAATAAAAAATGGAAACTGCAAGGGTCATCAGAAAGCATGCTGGTACAAGTGTAAACCCTTTCTCCGATACTCTACATTCTGCATTATATTGTGGTTTGGGGGTGGGGGGGGGGGGGGAAGAGAGAAGCAGAAAGTGATGAAATGAGAAAAGCTTTTACCAGTCAATGAGAAAACAGCAAATACAATCTAGAACAGCTTCAACATAGAAAGTTTATACATAGTAATAACATTAAATCTCCACATGCTCTAACAGACCCAAACAGTAAAGTGCGCTCCACTGAGCGCAGTTTTACCCGCGGTTGAATGCGTGTTTTGGATGCCCATCCACTACCCCTTATACAATAAGGTGTATAGTGCATCCAAAATGTGTGTCCAAAACCTGCCAAAACTAACAGCCCTTGGGCAGGCGCTAATTTCTGAGCAGCCCAGAAAAGTGTACTGAAAAGCAGAAAATACTGCTTTTCAGTACACTTCCAACTTAATATCAAGGTGATATTAAGTTGGAAGAATCAAAAGGTTAAATTTAAAAAATTTTTAAAAATGTGCCAGCAGGTCAGGTCAGATGCTCAATTTTATGAGAGTCCATTTTCCTAACCTGCATAAAATTGAGCATCCATTTTTCCAAACCCACTGACAGCCACCTCTCCTTGGCTTCCACTGCTAAGGAGGCGTTAGGGGCGAGCTATTGCCCCTAGCGCTTCCTTTTCAGCATGACCCCCTCATTTAATTACGATATCGCGAGCCCAGGAGAGGTGGCTGGGCGAACATTAGGAAAGCAGGCGCTCAACAATGAGCGTCCGTTTTCCAGCACACTACAGTATCAGCCTGATTGTCAGCCTGCTGTTGCCTCTCAGTTCTCAGTCTTACTTGGGTTCATCTCACAGTCAATGCAAGACTTAATTAACAGCTCACAGTCACACTGGTTTCAGATTACATTCTGCTTTTGCAGCAGTATTCCATTTAACCTCCAATTATATTAACTGATCACATTAGTTAACTGCCTACAAACACTACTCCACCCACTAGATTGTCTCCACTACCAATGCTGCCACTCCTTCATTCCCTACTTCATCTACAATTTCCACTCATCAGGTCCTCCCCTCCCCTCACCTAATGCTACTGCTTATCTGTCCCCCACTCTCATCCCCTGCTTCCACTTTCAGGTCCCCTCTCCCAATCCACCTGCTATTGCTCGTCTGGCCCTTCCCCTATCTTTTCCCATTCTATGAGATAGACATAGTACTTCAGATTTCTTTAAGTTTCCACATAAAACAGATTCTGCCACCTGCCTCACGTATATTATGGTCTTTGGCACCAGACACCAAATTCCTGGATTCTGTGGACTTCAATCCTTTTTTCCTGCAGGAGAATTCCCCAGTGGAACTAGCAAGCACATATATGCACAAACTACCTACAGCACTGTGACATCATATTTACCCAACAGCCCTTGCAGCAGGAAACAATAACTAAGATCATAGGGAAATTATTTTTGTTGGTCAGATACTAGCAAATCAAAAATATAATACAAGAAAAGCAGATTCCAGGTACACCAACAACAAAGTACTTCAATCTTGAAAAAGTTTATGCTACTTCCTCTTTAAAATATGTCAGCCCACACAGATCCCCATTTGTGAAGAAAATAGACTTTTGGTATGTCTTTGCAGTGACATTTCTGAGCTTAAATATTTTTTTTTCAAGTGGCTCATATTGATTGCTGTCTCTTGTGTGTGTAAGCCCTAATATATTAATATAGAATATGAAAAATCAGTAAGCTGAAGTTTCAATCTTGAGTTCACTTGTACTGAGTTCTCTTCCAAGGGTTCTCATATTTTGCAAGCTTATTGAAGAACAAAATACCATATTTCAATCTACCTACTCTATCTCAAACAAATGTTTTTAAGGAAATGATTCACAGTGGTTGTGGGTCAAATTACAAACAGTGGTTGTGGGTCAAATCACAAACCATTATGCATCAGGAAGACTAAATTAAAAGAAACACACACACACACACACCCCCACCCTCAATTCTGGACAATCCAGCCAACTTTCAGGTCAGAAATATTGTTCATAACCTCTGGAGTAAGCAGTTCAAAGAGCTGAGAGGGCTATGCAGTCCCCAATTTCTGTCAATTGTTTATGTTTTGTAATTAATACGTCTGCCTTGCAAAGAAATTTGATTTACTCATATGGGCATGAAAAGATACTGCTTCAAATTATACCTACTGACTGTCAAACAGGATGGTTACTTGGACTTAAAAGCATAATCAAGAATCTGAAAAATGTTTTAGAACTAAAATTTACCAAAATATTTTAACTCTGTGTACAAGCAAAATAAAGATCAATATCTGATCAAGACTCAGTTACATCTCTTCACTCACACATTCTTAAATCTACCAAGCTTATTGTCTCTATTCATCTTTATTTTATTTATTTGCTTTTATATACCGACATTCAATCGAGATATCACATCAGTGTACATATAACTGAGTGAATAGGGCAAGGTCTGCCTATTTTACATTGTAACGTGGTAACTTGTCTAAGATCTAAAGATGAATATATATTGTAACAGCTATAATACATTATAATAGCATTAATAACAATTATAATATATTAATATAACAACATTTTACACTGTAATGAGGTAATTTGTAAATTATAACATTTTACATTGTAACGAGGTTAACTGGTATTAGAGCTGGAGAGAAACATTTCTAATATAACATGACAACATTGCTTGGGAAGATAAGATTGGCTGAGGGTTTAGGTAGAGGCTTCGGGAGGCTAGCTGGGGGAGGAACGAAACAAAAGGAAGCTGTGGGGGAGTTACATCGGTGGGAGTGTGAGCGGGGGAGGGGGGTTCACCGGTGGGAGTGTGGGCAGATAGGGAGATTTATTTAGGAGTCAGCATTGAAACCGGGGAGGGACCTATGTATCTGGCGGGAAGGCTTCATTTTAGCGTGAGTGTTGAACTCAGGGAGGGGGTTAAGAATCTGGCGGGAAGGCTTTTCTGAATTGCCATGTCTTGAGTTGTTTTTGAAAGCTTGGGTGGAAGGTTCATTTCTGAGAGGGGGTGGGATGGAATTCCACAGTGTTGGGCCCGCTACTGATATGGCTCGTTTGCGGGTGGAGGTGAGGTGTGCAGTTTTGGAGTTGGGAATGGTGAGGAGGCCAGTGTCTGAAGACCTGAGGTTTCTCTGTGTGGAGTATAGCAATGTTTAGCCAGTTCATTTCGTTATTTTTTTGTGGATGAGGGTGAGGATTTTATATTGGATTCTCTGTCTAATGGGGAGCCAGTGAAGTTCTTTTAGTGTGGGTGTGATGTGATTGCATTTTTTTATGTTTGTGATGGTCCTGGCAGCGGCGTTTTGCAGAACCTGAAGAGGTCTTATGGAGGTTTTGGGGAGGCCAAGGAGTACTGTATTGCAGTAGTCGAGTTTTGAAAAGATTATTGATTGTAGGACTGTTCGAAAATCCTGAGCGTGAAGAAGGGGTTTGAGGGGGGTTTTTTTTAGTGTTTGCAGTTTGACATATCCATCTTTGATCATGTTGGAGATGTGGTGTTTGAGGTTGAGTTCGTTGTCGATAGTCACACCTAGGTTTCTTGTTGATGGTGTGAGTTGCACCCCTAGGTTTTTCGTGGTGTTGTTGCTGAGGGGTGTAGAGGGGTGATCGTTGGGATATGAAGGATTTCAGTTTTGGACTGGTTGAGGCAGAGTGATAATTGTGACAGCAGTTGAGTTATATTCAAGCTGAGTTTATTCCATCTGTCCAGGGTGTATTCGATGGATTTGTTTATGGGGAGTAATATTTGTAGGTCGTCTGCATATACAAAATAAGTGAGGTGTGATTCTAAGAGGAATTTGCAGAGTGGGAGGAGGTATATATTGAATAGGGTTGAGGATAGAGAAGATCCTTGTGGGACACCGTGTGTAAGTGATACTTGGGAGGATTCTGATGTGTTTATCTTTATGTTGTAGGATCTGTTTGTGAGGTATGATTCAAACCATTTGATTGTAGTGTCTCGTAGTCCAATTTCTTTGAGTCTGGTGAGGAGTGTTCTGTGGTTGATGGTGTCTAAGGCGGCGGATATGTCGAGGAGTATCAGGAGGTATGAATGACCTTGGTCATGCCCTCTGAGGATGGTATCGGTGAGTGTAAGAAGGAGGGTTTCAGTGCTGAAAAGTTTTCTGAAGCCATGTTGTGTAGGATATAGAATGTTATGTGATTCAAGGTGATCCATAAGTTGATTGTTGACTTTTTTCGATGATTTTTGCTTTGAATGGGAGGTTGGATACTGGTCTGTAATTGGCTGGATCGGCTTTGTCGAGTTGAGGTTTTTTGATGATTGGTTTAACCACGGCGTTTTTGAGTTTGTCAGGGAATATTCCTTGTTCGAGTGATAGGTTGATGATGTCGGTTATAGGTTTGGCGATGATCTTGCTGATTAGTTTTAGGGTTTTGATGGGGTCCAAAGGGTGGGAAACGGGGTTGTTTTTTGTTTTTTTTGATGATGGGTTCAATTTCTGTTGATGCGACAGGGATGAATTGTGACCATGTGGGGTTGAGTGGGAGGATTTCTGTTGCGTCAGTGTGGATTGGGGGGGATCTTGGCTATGATGTCGTCGACCTTGTCTTTGAAGAATAGTGCTAGCTTTTCGCTGGAGATGGTGGCGGTGTTCGGCGTAGAATCATTCTGGATTGGGTTGGTTAGGTCCTTGACGTAGGAGAAGAGGGTCCTGGGGTTGAATTGATATTCATGTATTTTTGTTGTGTAGAAGTTTAATGCAGCATATTTGCAAAAATACCTATGCAACCTAGATAGTTTTAACCCACCTTTTGTGTCAAATTTAGAAAGGTTATACTAATTTGAATGAAAGTTTTAAAGTTATAATTTTTTTTCCCCACAAGAGTTACTATTGTCTTAAAAACTAAGCAAAGTCACTACTAAGAAATATACTTTAACAACTAATATTTTATTGTATCCATACAGAACATAGAAGTGCCATGCTAGATCAGGCCAAGATCCATCAGGCCCAGCATCCTGTCTCTGAGAGTGGCCAGTCCAGGTCACAAGTATCCAGCAGATCCCAAATAGTTGAACTATTTCGAACCCAGGGATAAGCAATGACTTTCTCAGGTCTGCTTAGCTAATAACAGTTTATGGACTTTTCTTTCAGGAACTTGTCCATTGATCACATCATCTGGCAACAGATTCCATACCTTGATTGTGTGCTGAGTGAAAAAAATACTTACTACAATTTGTTTTAAATCTGCTGGCTGCTAGTTTCATGAAGTGACCCGTAGTCCTACTATGGTTTGAAAGGGTAAATAACTTCTCCCTATTTATGCATTCCACTCACTCATGATTTTATAAATCTCAATCATATCCCATTTTAGTAGTCTCTTCTCCAAGCTAGAGAGCCCTAATCTGTTTAGCCTTTCTCCATCATAAGAGGAGCATTTCAATCCCCTTTATTATTTTTGTTACCCTTCTAAGTACCTTTTCTGTGTCTTTTTTGCGATGGAGCAACCAGAACTGCAAACAGTACTCAACATGTGGTCGCACTAGGAATCTATACAAAGGCATTATGATATTCTCAGTTGTATTCTTTGTTCCTTTCCATATACAGGTAGTCCTCGACTTACGACGTTGATCCGTTCTTACGCAGCGTCGTAAACCGAATTTCGACGTAAGTCGGACCATACGTTCATACAGTACTGTACTGTAAACACTTAGCCTATACTAACACAGTTAGTAATTATCAATAAACACACAAGTACAGTAAAATATTGTGCAGTAGGTTTAATAATGAAATACTGTACAACAGTACAGTCATAAACAGTGTACAGTACTGTAATAAAAAAAACTGTAGTACTTACGTACTGTACTGTAAAAAACAGAGAACAATTCCAAAGAGAGAACAGGCTTATTGGGAGGAAGCTGCAGAAGGTGCTGGAGATACTGGGGCAGCCGAGTCAAGATTGGCAGGTGAGTCCAGAGGGATAGGTGAAGTAGAGGGTACAGGTACAGGATCTGTTGCAGGTCTCTCTACCTTCTTAAAGTACTGCTGCAGGTTAGCCTGGAAGGAGACCATCTTCTTCTCCTCCAAGATCTCCTTGTAACACCTAAGGGAATCCATGACTCCTCTGGCAACCCTAGTGTACCTTTCCGTGTCGTGATCCTCAGCCTCAAACCTTGACAACCCTTTCTCTATCAAGGCAAATCCTCCTGCCAAGCCCTGCCTTGTAAATCTCTTGGGTTCTGGGGTTGGTACATCTTCCTCTTCCTCTATCATCTGCTTCTCCAGTTGAATGAGGTCCTCAGAAGATAACTCCTCTCCATGAGATGCCAGTAGCTCTGTGACATCATCCTCCTCACCTCCAGATTCATTGTCTTACTCATAATAACAACGTTCTTTATGACAGTAGTCACTGACTCTTGAACCCCTGTGAAATCATTCACAAACTGGGGACACAGCTTTTTCCACACACCATTCATACTGGTCTGCTTCACCTCATCCCAGGAATCGGCAATGTTCTTCACAGCATCAAGGATGTTGTATGCTTTCCAAAAGTCCTTTAGAGTCAAGTCCTTATTCTTTTCTGTTGCTCCTAAAGCATTACCAATGACCCTTCGGAGGTGGTAGGCTTTGAATGTAGCAATGACTCCTTGGTCCAAAGGCTGTATTAGGGCAGTGGTATTAGGTGGAAGGTAAACCACCTTGATATTAGGGTGAAAGTCATCCAGATGGGCAGGGTGTCCAGGGGCATTGTCCAGAATTAGCAACACCTTAAAGGGGATATCCTTGGAGGTACAGTACTGCTCCACGCCTGGCACAAAATGGTTGGTGAACCAGTCCTCATGTCACCCATGCCTTCTTATTAGACTTCCAGATGACTGGTAGTTGACCCTTGGAAATGCCCTTGAGTGCCCTTGGATTCTCAGCCTGATACACTAGCATGGGCTTCAGTTTGTAGTCACCAGCAGCATTGCCCCCAAGAAGCAAAGTCAGTCTCTCCTTGCAGACTTTATGACCTGGTGCTGACTTCTCCTCCTTGGCGATGTACGTACGGTTAGGCAAACGCTTCCAAAACAAACCTGTCTCATCCACGTTGAACACTTGTTGAGCACAGTAACCCCCCTCCGTAATTATCTCAGCCAATGCTTTGGGAAATTCACTTGCTGCTTTCTCATCACCACTAGCAGCTTCACCTTGCACTTTAATGTTATGGAAGTTGGCACGATCCTTAAACCTCATAAACCAACCTCTACTCGCCACAAACTCTTCTCTTTCACTTCCTTCCCCCTTTTCTCTTTTCAATGCCTCAAACAATCGCCTAGCCTTCTCCTGAATAACCATAAGGCTCACAGGGATACGGCGTTGATTTTGGTCTTCCAACCACAGCACTAATAATCTTTCCATCTCAATAATAAGCCCACTACGCTGCTTTGTTATTACTGTCGCTTTCATAGGAGCAGATCCTTTCACATGTTCAAGGATACGATCTTTATCCTTGATAATCGTAGCAACAGAAGAACGACTAAGTCCTAATGACCGGCCAATGTCTGTCGCCGTTTCCCCCTTATAAGATCTCTTTATGATATCTAATTTCACCTCCATGGTGATGGCCTTCCTTTTCTTTGATGCACTGGCATCAGAAGAGTCTGGCTTACGTTTGGGAGCCATAATGAAGGGTGATATGGCTGGCAGGAGACGCACAACCACGTAAGTCGGAATAAGACGTCCGTCGTAATAAAGCGTCGTAACCATAAGTCGGAATAAGGCGTCGTAATAAAGCGTCGTAACCATAAGTCGGAATAAGGCGTCGTAATAAAGCGTCGTAACCATGAAACAACGTAACTCGAGACCGTCGTAACCCGAGGACTACCTGTAATTCCTAACATTCTATGTGCCTTTTTGACTGCCACTGCACACTGAGCCGAAAATTTCAAAGTACTGTTCACAAGGACACCAAGGACCTTTGCCTGGGTGGTGACGTAACACAGAACTCGACATTATGTAACAAAAGTTGAGATTATTTTTCCCTACGTGCATTACTTTGCACTTGTCCACATCAAATTGTACCTACCATTTAGATGTCCAATCTCCTAGTCTCACAAGGTCATTCTGCAGTTTCTCACAAGTTGCTGCTGTTTTAATGACACAAAATAATTTTGTCTTATCTGCAAATCTGGTCACCTCATTCACCGTTCCCATTTCCAGATTATTTATGAATATGCTAAATTGCACAGGTCCCAATGGGGCACTCCACTAATGAACTCTCTCCATTTGAAAAACTGACCATTTAGTCTTATCTTCTGGTTCCTGTCTTTTATCCAGTTACCAATCCACATAGGACACTGCCTCTGATCCCATGATTTCCGAATTTTCTGAAATCTCTCTCATGATGGGCTTTATCAAATGCCTTCTGAAAATCCAAATACACTATCAACCAGCTTACTTTTATCCAAATGTTTACTTACACCTCCAAAAAAATCTAGTAAATTGGTAAGATAAATCTTCTCTTTGCAAAAACCGTGTTGATTCTCCCCATTAAACCATGTAAAAGACTGGATAGCCAAAATTTGCTGCTGGACTTCTGTCTGCATTTAATTTGCTTAAATCGCTAAAGTCTTAAGTTGATTAATTTAAGGCATGGGTATCTCTCAATTTAAGAGCTGTTAAATTTTACTAGGGTTTTTAAATTTAAGAATCTTAAATATATGGTTTTTAAATTTGATTACTTAAGGCCCGATTTTAAAAGGCCCATGTGCATAAAAAACGGGGTTACGTGTGCTGCCTGGCCTTGCACGCACCACGCGCATTTTTTAATGGGCCCTGAAAAAGGGGCGGGGAGGGGACAGGCTGGGACAGCACCATTAGCCACTGTCCCGAGGAAGCGCATGCCGGCAGCCAGCCAGGGCGTGGAGGTTACTTCCACTCCCGAAGAGCAATAAGTATAAAAATAAAAAAATGGGGAAGATTAGGATTAGTTTAGGGGTTGGGGAGGAGAGGGGAAGAGAGAGGAAGGCTGGGGTTACGGGTAGGAATGCTCCCTCCCGGCCACACCTTAATTAGAGTGGACTGGGAGGGAAGTGGGCAAAGGCCTGATCGTGTCCCACGAATATTTTAGAATACTCCCCCCCCCCCCCCACCCACCCCAGTGCACGAATGTTAAAATCCGGCGCAGATATCGCATTTTATAGCATGCGCGCGCTAATACGCGCATGTTATAAAATGATCACACCTATGTTCGCACGCCGGGAACAGTACGCACAGAGACATGCGTAGATCTTTTAAAATCAACCCTTAAATGACTAATGTTAGTGAATGATCAGCAACCGGACTAAAATTAGTCAAATCACTAAAATCAGGGTTATTTGAATGTTATTCTAAATCATTAATTGACTTATTTTGAAAAATGTCTTCCTGGGAAGAATAATCTATATATCAAAAAATATGAATGGGGTAGGTGAGAGATGGGATGGAAATCAAACTAGTAACTAACTAGTTGCCCCAAGAACCCATACTTGCTTTGAGAAGGTGAAAGAGTAAGTGCCTAGCAAACTCAAAATTCTAAAACTGGCAAACAAATAGTAGCTTTTACTATCTCAAATTAATCTAAGTTTATTTCCCCAGTATGCATACAATTCTAACACTGGAAAACAAATACTAACTTTAAAACTAGCACACAATATAAAACAAATAATTCTCTCAAGATCTAAGCACTCTTTCCTAGCAAGTACAATTTACCAACAGCAGATGAAGCTTCTGATTTCATCATTCCCTCTAGACTCCCTCTGAATGGTAATTTTAAACTACGTCCACAGTTCCCCCAAGTTTTTAATCTCATGAATTACTCCTTTTAGGTTTTTTCCCTCAACATATTTCCTCATTTTATAATTAAATGATACTGCAGTAGTTTTCTTTAGTAGAGAATTATCATTGGTTTATTGACAATTTTCAACAAATTCTCTATCATTTAAAACTTTCTTCTGTGTTACTACATAAATCTCTAAATATCTTCATCATTCATTTATAACACTCCTCTCCAGCCAGAGTTCAAAGTGTGTAACAAATAGAATTGTTAATATAGTACAACAGAGAAGTTATAGCATAACAATGCAAGGTGATAGCTAAGGTGAGAGGAATGCTGGGCTGCATAGAGAGCCAAAATGAATGTATCAAACATACAAAATTTATTTAAACACACCACCCATATATGAACCTGTATAGACAATAAAAACTAAGCTAGCACACTCACACATACACACCCACAAAATAAAAAATATGTCTTTTTGAGATACAACATACAAGTATAATCTCTTACTGCTAATGCATTTCACATATGTTTCTTCTTCATAAATACTCAAAAATTACATATATCATGTGTTTCTACAATTTTTTGAACTGGGATGTTTAATTCTGAATGTCCGACAAAAGTAGATACAAGATCTCTTCGTTTCACCCCTCACAAAAGGGGCTTCCTCAGGGACCGTTATGATTCATCTATTCTAAATATGCTGCCGCACTGCAAAAACAAATATCACAAGAATTACCCACAAATCTAACATCAATATTATTTTCAACCGATGCCATCCCCCTTGTTTTTCATCTCTCCCATTTATTTTATTCCATTTTTAAACAATTGAGGGACTTTCCATCACCAATAAATACCCCAAACCTTATTTAGAATATCTCCCTTTTACTTATAACCATACAATGTGACAATACTACTTACAATCACAAAAAACACAATTTTTCTTCTCCTATTTACCTTATACTGAACCCCTGAAAAACTCAGGTCAAGTTTATAGTGGCCGTACCTACCTCAAAATCAACACACACCGACCTGTGCTCTCAAGAAAACATATTCTGCAACAATATAACCCAAAGAATTGATATTAAAGTTAAAAAACACACCCACTTACCATTGACCACCAAGTCCTTTACTACGCAGAAAAAGTGTTTTTTAACTTTAATATCAATTCTTTGGGTTATATTGTTGCAGAATATGTTTTCTTGAGAGCACAGGTCGGTGTGTGTTGTAATAGCGGTATAAAGGAATTGAAGGTGGAATCACCTCGCAACGTTTAAAGGGAATATCTAAGGACACACCGCGGTAGATGCAGTGTTTGAACTGATGGCCTCAGTGCATTGAAAACATGGTGTTGGATGGAGTTTACAAGAAGTTTTTGAAGTGAAACATATGTATGATTCAGATTTTGAGGTAGGTACGGCCACTATAAACTTGACCTGAGTTTTTCAGGGGTTCAGTATAAGGTAAATAGGAGAAGAAAAATTGTGTTTTTTGTGATTGTAAGTAGTATTGTCACATTGTATGGTTATAAGTAAAAGGGAGATATTCTAAATAAGGTTTGGGGTATTTATTGGTGATGGAAAGTCCCTCAATTGTTTAAAAATGGAATAAAATAAATGGGAGAGATGAAAAACAAGGGGGATGGCATCGGTTGAAAATAATATTGATGTTAGATTTGTGGGTAATTCTTGTGATATTTGTTTTTGCAGTGCGGCAGCATATTTAGAATAGATGAATCATAACGGTCCCTGAGGAAGCCCCTTTTGTGAGGGGTGAAACGAAGAGATCTTGTATCTACTTTTGTCGGACATTCAGAATTAAACATCCCAGTTCAAAAAATTGTAGAAACACATGATATATGTAATTTTTGAGTATTTATGAAGAAGAAACATATGTGAAATGCATTAGCAGTAAGAGATTATACTTGTATGTTGTATCTCAAAAAGACATATTTTTTATTTTGTGGGTGTGTATGTGTGAGTGTGCTAGCTTAGTTTTTATTGTCTATACAGGTTCATATATGGGTGGTGTGTTTAAATAAATTTTGTATGTTTGATACATTCATTTTGGCTCTCGAATATTTGTGTAATTTTATGACAAGATTATAGAGAGTTGTATTCAAGTACCCTTTGTGTAATTACATACGGGCTGCATAGAGAGGCATAATTAGCAGGGAAAAAAGGAGAAAAAAAAGTGATAATGCTCCTGTACAGGTCATTGGTGGGGCCTCACCTGGAGTACTGTGCTCAGTTCTGGAAAACCATATATCAAAAAGGTTAAGGATAGGATGGAAGCAGTGCAGAGTCAAGCAATAAAAACAGTGTGGGGTCTGCACCGGAAAACTTTAAGATAGGAGACTGAAGGAACTAAATATGTATACCCTGGAGGGGAGGAGAGGAGAGACAGGGGAGCTATGATACAGACTTTCAAATACCTGAAAAGAATTCATGATGCACAAAAACCAAAACTTTTCTGATGGAAATTAAGTTGTAAAATGGGGGTCATGTTATGAAACTTCAAGAGGGAAGACTCAGGAACAATGTCAGGAAATATCTCTTCACAGAATGGGTGGTAGATACAAGACAAAAATGATAATGAAATTTAAAAGGATGTGGGACAAATAAATAGTGGCTAAAGAATGGAAATGAAGAAATGGGGTAACCTCTATAACACCTGAAATTAACGTTTATGCATGGGAGTACCTGCATAGAGCAGTGGTTCTAACCGTAACAGAAGACATCAGGGTAACCTGCACAGAGTGGCAGTTATTACATATAACAACATTTCTGCATGGGAGTACCTGCACAGAGTAGGAAAGGAGATAACCTACATAGAAGGTGGTTATTGCACTAAGCAACTTACTAGGCAGACTGGATGGAGCATTTTATTTATTTAATAGATTTATAACCATTTTGGTCTATCTGCTGTCAGTAACCATGTAACTATGATACTATGCTATTAAATATAAACAAACAGTTGGGTCAATAGATTACAGTAGTTATATAACATTGTCCAAGAAATGTACATCATATAAATAGTGAAATACAATTTAAAGAGCTATATACAGTCTTTAAGAAGGGCTGTGTATAAGACTGTACAAGAAGCACCCTAATGAATATTTCCTCTAGTTGTCTGCATTTTTACTGATCAATTACCATATTACTAAGCAATGTGTTTATTATTCTCGGAATTCTTTATAATTTATTATTTAAATTTATTATTCTAGGAATTCTCGGAATTCCTAGAAGACCACAAGATTCTCACAACAGCCCAATTCGGATTCCGCAAATCCCTCAGCATGGAATCCCTCTTAATCTCATTGACGGACAGAGTCTTCTCCGGCTTGGAAAAAAAGACCCCCTACCTCCTGGCACTTCTCGATATATCTGCAGCTTTCGACACTGTAAAGCATTCTATCCTCATCAACCGGCTCTCAGACATAGGCATCTCAGGATCATCCCTTGAATGGTTCAGATCATTCCTTAACAATAGGACATACAAGGTCAGAATAAGCAACAAGGAATCACACCCGGTCAAGTCCACTCTTGGAGTCCCACAAAGATCCTCCCTCTCCCCAACCCTGTTTAACATTTATCTTCTCCCACTATGTCATCTGCTCTCAAGTCTAAAGATCACACACTTCATATACGCCGACGACGTCCAGATCCTGTTGCCTATCACTGAATCTAATCTCCAACACCATCAATTTCTGGAACAACTGTCTACAGTCCATAAATTCCCTCCTCACTAGCCTTAACTTAACTTCTCAATACTGCAAAAACGGAACTTATGCTGATCACCCTGGATGACAACTGTCAGGCTGCCAACAATCTAATCACACCGCTAATGATCTCCCCCACTCACGTAAGAGACCTTGGCATTACTATCGACAATAGGCTGAATCTCAAAAAATTTGTCAAACACTACGAAAGAATGTTTTCACAAGCTACACATATTGAAAAAGCTAAAACCTCTCCTCCACTTTCAGGACTTTAGAAGAGTCCTCCAAACTATTCTATTTTCAAAAATTGACTATTGCAACTCTCTGCTAATTGGCCTCCCAGCTATCACCACCAAACCATTACAAATGCTGCAGAACTCGGCTGCCAGGATCCTATCCAACTCTAGTAGAGGAGAACACATCACACCTATCCTAAAGAACCTACACTGGCTCCCTATTAAATTTAGAATCATATTCAAAGTACTAACCATAACCCACAAGACCATTCATTCCCAAACTTCGCTAAATCTAAGTGACCCACTTCGTCCCCAATCATCGAGACCAATCAGCACCTTATATGCACCTCCAGCCAAGTCATCGCTCAAGAAACGTGCATTCTCGACCGCCAGCCCCTCTCACTGGAATGCCCTTCCCACAGACCTTCGGCTAGAAACTTGTAGTCGGACGTTCAAAAAGAAGCTCAAAACTTGGCTTTTCACAAAAGCCTTCACTTAAAGGTCTCTCCATCAGGGTCAGATTCACGATGATGCGAGATGTCCGAAGCTGTAACCATTTAATCTTATAATTTAATCTCATTATTTCCCCGCAAGCTGTATGTTATAATGCATTCATGCTTTTCAAGTCTGCTGTAAATCCAAGTTTGTTGAATGTTTATGTTTATTTATATTTTGTATATTTATACTTATATTTATAATAATTTTATTTTATTTTAAGTCGTTCGCTGCTTTATCTATAAGTTCATACGAAGTTAGCCCTGTTATATTTATACTTATATTTATAATTATTTTATTTTATTTTAAGTCATTCGCTGCTTTATCTATAAGTTCATACGAAGTTAGCCCTGTTATCTGTACCCTCTTGTTTGATGTAATTTCCAACTTTGGTTCTATGTAAACAGACGTGATATGTACTAGTACAAGAACATCGGTATATAAAAGCCTTAAATAAATAAAATAAATAAATTCTCAATTGCCACATGGTAACCTGGGTAGAGTGCCACATAAAAACTGTAAAGAAATGCTGATAAAACCAAGGAGTAACTTTCAATAACGCTCCACACGCAGAAGCACAACATATTTCATATATCCAAATTATATTACTGGGTATTTTCTAAAATCCAGTGAAAATCTAACAACTTTCAAAAGTTCACAGAGCTTAACTTGTACAAAATCTACTAGTCTGCTTGCCTGTACAATGGAAGACAGGAAAGCCATATGAAAAATGTGCTACAAACGTTTACTCTTGAGTTCCAACACTGACAAAGTCCACAGACTTCTACACTAGGAAATAATTTGAAAAGATGCCTGAAAACCTCTCTGCTACTGATAAGAGGAATCACTGCTCCTTTTTCTAATAGATATTTTGTTTTCGCTCTTTGGGGCAATGCAATAATCTTCGCAGAAAGCGGGGGCTGACTTTTCAGAACCCGCTTTCTTAACGCACGCATGGCACCCCACAGAGGGGGGGCGCCATGCAATATGTAAATTAGGGGGTCATGCTAGGAAGGAGGCGCTAGGGTCACTTGCGCGACCTTAGCGCCTCCTTGCTAAAGCAACCTGCCATGGCTGCCGGTTATGAAGACAGATGCCGGTAAACTCTGCCTCTGTTTTCATAACTTGTCTATCTGTCTGTCAGTAATGAAAACAGCCACAGAGTTTATCGGCAGCCATTTTCATTACTGGCAGATGCCTGGTTATGAAAATCGACACAGAGTTTACTGGCGTTGGTCTTTATAACTCGGCGGTCTGCCGAGTTATTTGTTTTTTGCTTTAAAAAAGTACAGAAAAGCAGTTTTTTTCTGCTTTTCTGACTTTTTTTCAATGCGCTCAGCTATTAACTCCTGCTCCAGGCAGGTGTTAATATCTGAAAGATAAATGTGCGTCTGAGACACACATTTATCTTTTTGCATTTGGAGTGAATGAGTAATAGCCTCATTCACATGCATTTGCATGTGATGAGCACTAACTCATTCACTCCGCGTCGGACGTGCGTTAAATTGACGCTAATCCCCCTATTGCATTAGGGGGTGGATTAGCAGGTTAAACAGTGTGCTCGGCTGAGCGCACTGTATCGCATTGGCCCCTTTGTCTCTTAGGCCTCTGGAGCAAGAAAACCTTGGTCTAGATAGAGACTGAAACCACCTATTCTGTAGCCACATTTTATCACACTTAATACCTACTTGTTGCTTATTAATGCATTTCAGACTGCCAAGTATCACTGAAGTTGCTACCCTCCTTACCTCTCTCCCCAGCCCCATCCTGCCAAAGGGCTGGAATATCAAAACTCAGGCCAATGCAGAAAGCTGAGCATTAGAACCGTGTACTGAAATTCAACGCACAGTTTTCCTAACGCACAAGTTAAAAGAAAAAAATAAAAAATAAAAAAAATTAACTCCCGATGCAGTAAGCTATTATGCTAATGTATTGAGAGTTAAAATGTGCATATTGCACAGGCTGAATGTACATTTCAACTAGGGTGGGAGGAAGTTCTGAATGGCGAAAAGAATCATTTGGCCCTCTGATGTCTTTTCTCCTGCTATCTGCTCCAGTCGGCCATCTCCAGCATGATGTAGCAAAGCTAGCCGATGTGCCATGGGTAAACACCTTTGGACAGGACCACCGAATCTCTTCTCTAGCCACATGCTTCCTAAGAGGTTACCTGTTGACCAGACCCTGATTACTAAAGAAGAACAATTTACTCTTCCTCTCCCCGGTCCTCCTCTGGTCTGCGAAGCTGGAAGAAAGATGTGAAAGGGCTCAGATTCACTATGTTCGAAGCTCTTAGCAGAAAAGCAGGCAAAGGAGCTCCATTGGTACAGCACAAGTGGGATAAAATAACCCAGCAAACTAGCCTGAAAATACTTCTGATTTTTAAACATCTGCAGGTCCTGCCTGCAGATGGTTAAAAATCAGATGGTTAAAAATGCAGATAAGCAAATCATTGATAAACCTACCCATAAAGCAGGACACACTCTTGACCTCATCTTCATCAATTCTAACATATCTTACAAGAATGACCCTATCTGTACCCCTATTCCCTGGTCAGACCACTCAATGGTTTCAACCACCCTCACGACTCAAGGAAACCCTAAGCCTTCTCAGCCCCACTCCACCATCCACTTCAGGAAAACCTGCACCTCTGACACCCTTAGTGATCATCTTACCAAAGAACTCCCCAATCTGGACACCTCCAGCCCCAATACAGCCCTCCTCTCTTGGCACAATATCACTGAGGCAATAGCGAATAAACTATGCCCTAAAACGGTGAAAATAATCAACTCGACACATAAGAAGAATCAACCCTGGTTCTCCCCAGAACTTAAGCAGATGAAACAAGACCTTAGACACAAAGAACGTGAAATGCGTAAGCTCCCCAACTCCATTAATTTGTCTGACTACAAATGCACCCTCCACAACTACAGGAACTCCATCTTAAAGACAAAAAGAGACTTCTATGCCAAAAGAATTCACGATCTTCAATTTGATGCTAGGACCCTGTTCTCTTATGTCTCCCAACTCACAAAATCCTCTACCCCCACCATACCAGACGACCAAGCTCAATCCAAAGCAAATGAACTAGCACTCTTCTTTCAGAAAAAAACTGCAGACACATTAGCGCGCCTCCCCACCAATGCAACCCCACCCTCCTTATTCTCCAATTCCATTCCTCGTACTGATGCCGTCCTCGACTCCTTCGAACCTACAACCCCACTGGAGATCGAATCTATACTTAAGAGGCTGAAACCATCTAACCACCCAGCAGATCACATTCCAACTAAACTACTGCTTCTCATCCCGAATGCTATCTCTAGATCTCTGCCAACATCATAAATTGCTCACTCGCCCAAGGAATCTACCCGGACAGGCTAAAAACGGCGTCCCTCAAACCCCTCCTGAAGAAACCCAATCTGGACACAAGAGAACCCTCCAATTTCCGCCCCATATCCAACCTCCCTTTTCTGGCAAAAATCATGGAGAAAGTGGTAAATACACAACTCTCTGTTTACCTGGAAGAACACAATATCCTCTACCCAACCCAATATGGTTTTCATAAATCAGCAAGTACAGAAACCCTTATCTCACTTTCCGACCACATCCTCATGGGCCTGGACAGAGGGCTCTCTTTTATCCTAGTCCTTCTTGACATATCATCAGCCTTTGACACCGTGAATCACTCCATCCTACTAAATCGCCTATCAGAAATCGGATTAACAGGATCTGCCCACAACTGGTTTAACTCCTTCCTCAGTAACAGAAGCTTCAAAGTAAAAATCAATAACAATGAATCGCCAGACGTCAAATCAACATTAGGCGTACCACAAGGCTCTTCCTTGTCACCCACACTTTTCAATATATACCTCCTACCCCTCTGTCAATTGCTTACTAACCTAAAATTAAAACACTATCTCTATGCAGACGACATACAGATTCTGATTCCCATAACTGAATCCCTCCCTAAATCTCTCGCCTAACCGTCTGCTCACCAGCTTGAATCTAGTTCTTAATGCAACCAAGACAGAACTCCTATTTATCTCCTCGGACCACTCGGCCTTAATCAATCCACCAGCTGGCAACACCCAGATCACGCAAGTAAGGAACCTAGGAGTAATCATCGATAACCATCTGAATCTTAAGAAATCCATCAATAACACTACCAAGGATTGCTTTTATAAATTACAAGTCATGAAAAGGCTCAAACCCCTCCTCCACTTCCAGGATTTCAGGACTGTGCTCCAAACCACGCTCTTCTCCAAAACAGATTACTGCAACTCTCTCCTACTCAGGCTCCCCATCTCATCTATCAAACCATTACAGATGCTTCAAAACGCTGCGGCTAGAATCCTGACCAACACCAACAGAGGAGCACACATCACTCCCATACTACGGAACCTTCACTGGCTGCCAATAAAATATAGAATATTACACAAGGCCCTCACCATAATTCACAAAGCCATCTATAATCAGCAACAACTAGACCTCCAGATTCCTCTCAAATTATACTCATCTGCTAGACCTATCAGAGAAGCATATAAAGGCATCCTGCAAACCCCCCCAACGAAATCCACTCGCCTATCATCCACCAAAGAACAAGCTTTTTCTACAGCCGGCCCAGCCATCTGGAACAAGATGCCCACAGACCTCAGACTAGAACCATGCCCTCTAACCTTCCGAAAAAAACTCAAGACATGGCTCTTCCTCCAAGCCTTCTCATAACTTACATATCCAGCAATTTCTTCACCAGACCAGACACTGATTCCTAACTAAACACCCCTCCAAGTTCAGGCATTATACTTATGCCTCTCTTCTTTATATTATTGCATTATCTAATTTATTCAGTTATGCTTCCTATTTCTCCGGCTATCCTAGTCCTCCATGTTAAAATCTCCTTGTTATATGTAACTTTCGCCTCTTGTTAAATGGTTGATTATGTTTTACCCCTTGTTACATGTAAACCGATCTGATATGAATTTCTTTCATGAAGGTCGGTATATAAAAGTGTTAAATAAATAAACTCTTGACCTCGTGTCTGCTGCTAAAATCCTTCTGTCCCTTAATGCAAGCCATTCCTGCAGTTAGAAAAGTGCATGTTCTCCTCATGGTTCATTTCACTAACAAGCTGTTTAAAAACAAAAAAAAAAAGGGGGGGTGGGGGAACCACTGAAATCAACATTTTAACTAGTGCTGGAACCTTTAATTCCACATTAGACCAGGAGTAAAATTTCCAGCACTAAGAAAATGTGAGTTAAGCCAGCAGACCTGTCTGCATTGAGAGGTAAATCTTAATGCCTTCATTTGAACAGGATTTTCATATGAGGACACAAAGCAAGATGCATAGTTTTACATGCACATTTTATCCGTTTAAAACTTCTTGCTGCTCAGCAGTAAGAGCTACACGCACAAAATATGAGCACAACTGTGAGTAAAATTGAACACACCTTACTGCATTGGCTTGACTGTTTACCACAAATTTTATGGCTCCTGCCTCCTTACCTGTCAGGATAGCAGAGCAACAAGGTTGAGCGCTCCTGTAGGGTTTGAAATGAAACATTTTTCTGTGGTCACTGTGAATTATTATTAGGAAAAAAAAACTAAGAAGGTTGCAACAAAAGAAGATTTGTTTATTTAATATAAATGTATAAACAGCCTTACCGGTTTAAATAAATCATCCAAGATGATGAACAACAGTAAAATATATCATAAAAGCAATAAAATAAAATTAATCTCTTCAACAGACAGACAATAAAATACAATGTGGCTCAAAAACCCTATTACAGAGACCATCGGTTCCCATCATTAAGCATAAGCCAGATCTTCAATTTCTTTCTAAATTTCAATAAAACATTTTCCTCCCTAATCAGCAGGGGTCGCTCATTCCGCATCTTGGGGATTACCATGGAGAAGGTTCTTTTCTGAAACTTAACATGATGAAAAGCCTTAACTGATGGGAGCTGTAACTGGCCTTCTTGGAATCTCTGTAGCCTACTCAATGATTTCCACACACATAAATAAAATCAAAGAAGGTTATCACAAACTACTGACAATTAGTCGTCTCAAACCTTTCCTCACACAAAATGATTTTAGAACAGTCCTGCAACTTCTATTATTTGCAAACCTAGACTACTGCAATGCTCAACTCCTTGGCCTCCGTTTTACTACCATCCGTCCACTCCAAATACTGCAAAATGCAGCCGCCAGAATTCTTACAGGAACTAACAAACAAGAACATATTACATCAACTCTCATCTCCTTACACTGGCGCCTAATAAAATACAGAATAGACTACAAAGTTTTATCAATCCTCCACAAAATAATCGCAGGACAACAAATCTACTGGCTAACCAAACACATCGAATTACATGCTCCAAAAAGGAACCTTCGATCAATGAATAAAGGCCTCCTCAAAACTCCTTACGCAAAAACCACACTTCTATCATCAACCCGAGAGAGAGCTATATCCATCACCAGCCCATCTCTATGGAACTCTTTACCCTAAAATCTACGAATTCAATGCGACACCAAAACCTTCATTTAAAAAAAAAAAAAAAAGTTAAAAACCTGGCTATTTACCAGAGCCTTCTCAGACACACTTAATCATCAACACCAACAGACTCCCAACCAGACAACACCAAGAAAACAGTGATACCACCTGGTCCACCCATGAAATCTCAACACAACCATGAAACCTTCAATAGCCTTTCAAGAACTTTTTACCTATATATAACTAACCCTAATATTACTTCCACCAATGTTACCTAACTTTTCAACTATGATATTCACTGTTAAAACCCTAATTTTACTTTGTCCCCATATATTACATAAGAACATGCCATAATGGTTCAGACCAAGGGTCAATCAAGCCTAGCATCCTGTTTCCAACAGTGGCAAATCCGGGCCATAAGAACCTGGCAAGTACCCAAAAACTAAGTCTATTCCATGTTACCGTTGCTAGTAATAGCAGTGGCTATTTTCTAAGTCAGTGATGGCTAACCTATGACACGCGTATCAGAGGTCACATTTTGCTGACACGCACAGCGTTTCATGGACTATCGGGAAATTTTTTATTTTTTTTTTAATCTGCTGCGCCGAGCCTTTTTGTTTTCAGCTGCGCCGACCCTTTAAAATTTGTTTTTTTAGTGTTCCCCCCCCCCCCTCCCCCATGCCCCCGGGCACAGGGAGGCTCATGCGGCGCAGCGATAGGCAGGGCCGTGGTGAGGCTCACGTCATCACAGCCCGAAGAAAAAGATTGCATTTAAACGTGCTGATGCTCCTCCTCCTTCCTGTCTGCGGCCCAGGAAGTAAACGTTGCCGGAGCCGCGTGGGCAGGAAGGAGGAGAAGCATCAGCACGTGCAGAAGAGGAGCAGCACTTGCGGTTACGGGCCGCCGCGAATTCCAAGTCGCAGCGGCCCAAGAAGAGGAAGAGGCCCGGTAGCAGGGCCGCCACAGCCCGAGAAAATCAGGGCCGCAGCAGAGCCCATCCTGCAGCGACCCGCAAAGAAGAGGCCCAGAGGTGAGAGAGAGGCTAAGGGTCTGTAGAGGGTGTGTGTATGCATGTATGAAATGAGTTGAGAGATTGTGTTTGAGAGTGAGGACTTGAATGTTTGCAGAGACAGAATGTGCTTGAGCAAGACAGCATGTGGGAGAGAGAGAGAGCCTGTGAGAGTTAGACAGCATGTGCCAGTGAGAGACTGTGTGTGTGTGAATGATTGTATGAGAGACAGCATGTGCCAGTGAGAGACTGTGTGTGAATGATTGTATGAGAGAGAGCATGTGACAGTGAGAGCCTGTGCTTGAGCAAGACAGCATGTGGGGGGAGTGAGAGAGAGCCTGTGTGTGTGAGAGTCAGACAGCATGTGACAGTGAGAGCCTGTGTGTGTGTGTGTGTGTGTGTGTGTGTGTGTGTGTGTGTGAGAGAGAGAAATGCATATGAGAATGAGAACCTGACTGTGTGTTTGAGGGAAGAAGATGGAGAGAAAAGAAACAGAAAAAAGACAATATAAAAGGAATTGGCAAAAAAAATAAGAAAGGGAAGGTGGGAAAAAAAAGCCTATGACCAACCAATTAGAAAACTAAGATCAGACAGCAAAGGCAAAAAAAAAAAAAATTACTTTTTAGTGATTGGCACATGTAATCTTTGGGAATGTGCAAGAATAGCACTTTCTCTATGCGGATCTCACAATGTACGAGATCAGCATGGAGAAAGTGGAAGCCCACGGGACCTGCACAGAGGAGGCAGCAGAAGGGCTTCAGTGCCAGTAGCAGCAATCGGCACCTCCCCATTAGCCATGTGGCAACAGTGACAGTGGCAGCAGAGGAATGAGAGAGGTTCCGAGGTTGCTGGCAAAAGAGAGGGGGGTCTGCCTTTAGTGTGTGTATGTGTGTGAATGGGAGTCTGCCTGGGAGTGTATGTGTGTGAATGCATGGGTGCCTGCCTGGGGGTCTGTGTGTGTGAGAATGAATGTGTGCATGCCTGGGGGTTGGGGAGGGAGTGGTGTGAAAATGAATGGGAGCCAATAAAAGAAACCGATTGACAGATGAAGTTTATAACGCTTGCTTGGGCTTGAAGTGTACGAAATACCAACCTTCAATTGAAGATTTAGCCAATGAAATTCAGCAACAAAAAAGTCACTAAGCAGGTAAGGTAAAGAATTATTTGTTTTTGCTTTATTAATAAATACAGTACATATATTAAAATTATAACTTTTTGTTATTAATTAGAGCTACAAATATCACAAAATTAGGATTTTTCTAGAAGTGACACACCACCCGAGTTATGCTCGGTTTTTTTTATGAATTTTGACACATTGAGCTCAAAAGGTTGGCCATCACTGTTCTAAGTCAACTTAATTAATAGCAGGAAATGGACTTCTCCTCCAAGAACTTATCCAATCCTTTTTTAAATACAGCTACACTAACTGCACTAACCACATCCTCTGGCAAAAAATTCCAGAGTTTGATTGTGCGTTGAGTGAAAAAGAACTTTCTCCGATTAGTTTTAAATGTGCCACATGCTAACTTCATGGAGTGCCCACTAGTCTTTCTATTATCCGAAAGAGTAAATAAGCGATTTACATCTACCCATTCTAGACCTCTCATGATTTTAAACACCTCTATCATATCCCCCCTCAGCCGTCTCTTCTCCAAGCTGAAAAGTCCTAACCTCTTTAGTCTTTCCTCATAGGGGAGCTGTTCCATTCCCCTTATTTTCGTAGCCCTTCTCTGTACCTTCTCCATCATAATTATATCTTTTTTGAGATGTGGCAACCAGAATTATACACAGTATTCAAGGTGCGGTCTCACCATGGAGCGATACAGAGGCATAATGACATTTTTCGTTTTATTCACCATTCCCTTTCTAATAATTCCCAACATTCTGTTTGCTTTTTTGACTGCCGCAGCACACTGAACAGACGATTTCAATGTGTTATCCACTATGACGCCTAGATCTTTCTTGGGTTGTAGCACCTAATATGGAACCTAACATTGTGTAACTATAGCATGGGTTATTTTTCCCTATATGCATCACCTTGCACCTACCCACATTAAATTTCATCTGCCATTTGGATGCCCAATTTTCCAGTCTCACAAGGTCTTCCTGCAATTTATCACAATCTGCTTGTGATTTAACTACTCTGAACAATTTTGTATCATCTGCAAATTTGATTATCTCACTCGTAATTCTTTCCAGATCATTTATAAATATATTGAAAAGTAAGGGTGCCAATACAGATCCCTGAGGCACTCCACTGCCCACACCCTTCCACTGAGAAAATTGTCCATTTAATCCTCTCTGTTTCCTGTCTTTTAGTTAGTTTGCAATCCATGAAAGGACATCGTCACCTATCCCATGACTTTTTACTTTTCCTAGAAGCCTCTCATGAGGAACTTTGTCAAACGCCTTCTGAAAATCCAAGTATACTACATCTACTGGTTCACCTTTATCCAAATGTTTATTAACTCCTTCAAAAAAGTGAAGCAGATATGTGAGGCAAGACTTGCCTTGGGTAAAGCCATGCTGACTTTGTTCCATTAAACCATGTCTTTCTTTATGTTCTGTGATTTTGATGTTTAGAACACTTTCCATTATTTTTCCTGGCACTGAAGTCAGGCTAACCGGTCTGTAGTTTCCCAGATTGCCCCTGGAGCCCTTTTTAAATATTGGGGTTACATTAGCTATCCTCCAGTCTTCAGATACAACGGATGATTTTAATGATAGGTTACAAATTTTAACTAATAGGTCTGAAATTTCATTTTTTAGTTCCTTCAGAACTCTGAGGTGTATACCATCTGGTCCAGGTGATTTACTACTCTTCAGTTTGTCGATCAGGTCTACCAAATCTTCTAGATTCACCGTGATTTGATTCAGTCCATCTGAATCATTACCCATGAAAACCTTCTCCAGTACGGGTACCTCCCAACATCCTCTTCTGTAAACACCGAAGAAATCATTTAATCCTTCCGTGATGGCCTTATCTTCTCTAAGTGCCCCTTTAACCCCTCGATCATCTAACGGTCCAACTGACTCCCTCACAGGCTTTCTGCTTCGGATATATTTTAAAAAGTTTTTACTGTGAGTTTTTGCCTCTACGGCAAACTTCTTTTCAAATTCTCTCTTAGTCTGTCTTATCAATATCTTACATTTAACTTGCCAACGTTTATGCATTATCCTATTTTCTTCTGTTGGATCCTTCTTCCAATTTTTGAATGAAGATCTTTTGGCTAAAATAGCTTCTTTCACCTCCCCTTTTAACCATGCCGGTAATCGTTTTGCCTTCTTTCCACCTTTTTATTTGTTTATTTATTTATTTATAGAATTTTACCATAATTACAGGCAATTTTTAGGCAAAATACAATAGGATTTGCAGTTTAACATTGATAGTTATTGCCACTTTAACAAAGAAATAATTAATCTCTATCAAATTTAACTTTAACTGCAAATATAATCCCTATGTAATATTAATGCAAAAGAAGGCAATTTCCAGATCTAAGCAGAATTTGTATAGAAATAAAATTTAAATTACAGTAACTAGAGGATTTCATGTTACTTTCCATTTTACATACCGTAATCAAATTAACTTTAACTTGAATTCGCAGTGGACCCGGAATCTAAAAATTTGTGCAATTCTTCAGGTTCAAAGTATACATTTTTTACACCCTGCTTATTCACTATACATTGGCATGGGAATCTAAGATTAAATCTAGCTCTCTTGCTCTCTACTTCAGCTCGCATAGATAAGAATGTTTTCCTTCGTTCTTGAGTGGAACATGTAATGTTGGGAAATACCCATACTAATTGGCCAAAAAACTGTACTTTTCTATTACGGAAAAAAGCTTTCATTATCATTTCTCTATCTTGTGAAAATACACACTGTATAAACAGTGTTCCTCTCAGTTATCTTCAATTCCGTTGAAGTTTCAAGAAACTGTTGGGTGTATTTATCAAAATGCGGTAAGTACCGCATGCGATAGCAAAAGGGGCGTGTTTTATGCTAATATAGCATTTATCGCAATTTGTGCGATACCATTTTCTGATTCTGCGATAAGTGCCAGACCTGTTGTATTTCCTTCATTCAACCACCAGGGGACCAACCGGGGGGGAGAGCGAGAGAGAGAGATATGGGGTTTAGGTACGAGTGTAGGGGGTTAGGGGCCACTTTGACATTCTACGTGACACCTACGAACAGAACAGTGGTCTCTTGTGAAGATTTGCTGGCCGGCCAGCCTCTCTCTCTCTCTCTCTCAACCCGTCAATTCACCTGAAATAGGACTTACGGGAGACATCGCAAATGGCGATGACACCTTATCGCACGGTCACGGCAGCTATCGCACAGCCTGGCCCAATCCAAAGAGGTGTAGTTAAAATGTGTGGAATACATCTGGACTGTGCTTCTAGAATGGTATTTTTTAACAATGACCACGTCTCTTGCACATTTTTTACTTTTGTAGCTGCTCCTTTCAGTTTTTTTCTAACAATTTTCCTCATTTTATTAAAGTTTCCCTTTTCAAAGTTTAGCGCGAGAGCTGTGGATTTGCATATTGTTCCTCTTCCAGTCATTAATTCAAATTTGATCATATTATGATCACTATTGCCAAGCGGCCCCACCACTGTTACCTCTCTCACCAAGTCTTGTGCTCCACTGAGAATTAGATCTAAAATTGCTCCCTCTCTCATCGGTTCCTGAACCAATTGCTCCATAAAGCTATCATTTATTCCATCCAGGAACGTTATCTCTCTAGCGCGTCCCAATGATACATTTACCCATTCAATATTGGGGTAATTGAAGTCTCCCATTATTACCGCACTACCAATTTGGTTAGCTTCCCTAATTTCTCTTAGCATTTCACTGTCCTTCTCACCATCTTGACCAGGTGGACGGTAGTATACTCCTATCACTATAGTCTTCCCCGACACACAAGGGATTTCTACCCATAAAGATTCAGTTTTGCATTTAGTCTCATGCAGGATGTTTATCCTTTTAAGACTCTATGCCATCCCGGACATAAAGCGCCACACCGCCTCCCGGGTGCTCCTCTCTGTCATTGCGATATAATTTGTACCCCAGTATAGCACTGTCCCATTGGTTATTCTCCTTCCACCATGTCTCTGAGATGCCAATTAAGTCTATGTCATCATTCACTCTATACATTCTAATTCTCCCATCTTACTTCTTAGACTTCTGGCATTAGCATACAAACATTTCAAAGTTTGTTTTTTGTTTGTATTTTTATTCTGCTTTTTAATTGATAGGGATAAGTTAGAATTTTTTAGCTCAGGTGAGTTTTTAGTTACAGGCACTTGGACTACTTTTCTAATTATTGGAACCTCACTGTTGGGATGCCCTAATTCTAATGCATCATTAGTATCCTTTGAAGATACCTCTCTCTGAACCATGCGCTGCTGAGAGACTGTCGGCTTTCCCCTTTGTTCTAGTTTAAAAGCTGCTCTATCTCCTTTTTAAAGGTTAGCGCCAGCAGTCTGGTTCCACCCTGGTTAAGGTGGAGCCCATCCCTTCGGAAGAGACTCCCCCTTCCCCAAAAGGTTCCCCAGTTCCTAACAAAACTGAATCCCTCTTCCCTGCACCATCGTCTCATCCACGCATTGAGACTCCGGAGCTCTGCCTGCCTCTGGTGACCTGTGTGTGGAACAGGGAGCATTTCAGAGAATGCTACCCTGGAGGTTCTGGATTTAAGCTTTCTACCTAAGAGCCTAAATTTGGCTTCCAGAACCTCCCTCCCACATTTTCCTATGTCGTTGGTGCCCACATGTACCACGACAGCCGGCTCCTCCCCAGCACTGTCTAAAATCCTATCTAGGTGACGCGTGAGGTCCGCCACCTTCACACCAGGTAGGCATGTTACCAGGCGATCCTCACGCCCACCAGCCACCTACATTCCTAATAATCAAATCACCAGCTATGACGGCCGACGTAACCCTTCCCTCCTGGGCAGTAGGCCTTGGGGAAATATCCTCAGTGCGAAAGGAGAATGCATCACCTGGAGAGCAGGTCCTTGCTACAGGATCCTTTCCTGCTGCACCCGGTGATGCTCTCCAATCATGAGACCTTCTTCCTCCAAGGCAGCACCAGGGCTGCCAGTCTGAAGTTGGGACTTGGCTACTATGTCCCTGAAGGTCTCATCTATATACCTCTCTGTCTTCCTCAGCTCCTCCAGGTCTGCCACTCCAGCCTCCAGAGATCAGACTCGTTCTCTGAGAGCCAGGAGCTCTTTGCATCGCATGCACATGTACAACTTCTCACCCGTGGGTAAAAAAAATCATACATGTGACACTTGTTGCAAAAGACTGGGAAGCCCCCCTCTTGCTGCTGGACTGCTGCCTTCATCTCAATTTTGATCAGTTCCTAGTTAAGTTTTAGATTGCTATGGGAATAGGAATGTGTCTAACGTCCTTTAACCGTTGTGATGGCAATACCGAATGATGGTATACAAAACATGTTAAATAAAATGCTTCATTAGATGCAGTGGACTTTTCCCCTTAAGTATTTTAAAGGCTAAAACTAGCATCTTTAATTTACACTGAGATGGGTCACATAATGTGGTGAGCCAGGGAAGTCTTTTTCTCAGTGCTCCGGGTGCCATTCCCTCTCATCGAGACTCATCCTCTGTTAAATATTGTTGCACAGAACAAAATGACAATGTGGTAAGATTCCTATATGTTGACTGACATATTTATGCAAAGATCGCCAGGGAATATGCCCATTAAGGGGGGGCGAATAAAGATAAAGAGAAAGCAAGCACGGGAGGAGAAAATGGCCGCCGTAAATGCTAATGTAACATGCCCTACCACTAATAGTGAAATGATTACGGAGTTTTTATCCAGGTTATTCTTCCCTGTTCATTGTAAAACAAGACTTTGTCTATGTTATTTTGCTGGTTGTAATGTAAACCGAAGTGATAATTAATCTTGTTAATTGAACCTCGGTATATAAAAAAGTTATAAATAAAAGGTTGTTTCGGCTTTGAACTTTCCTTGATTTCCAAGCAAATCACAGACATTAAAACAGCTCTCTGTGAATTAAATTTTATTCATTTCCTAAAAACTTATTTATTCCCTTTTAATCCTTCTTCACATTATTGAAATAAATGTTTTACTTATCTTTCATTAACTCTGTGTGTGCTTGAAATCTCTCATTTGCTTGAAAGTTCTTAATTTCTTTTACTACCCGCTGCAGTGCCACATACAGGATGGCTTTACATCAATATAAAAAAAGTATAGAGAGTGCAAAAAAGGAGTTTTTTAGAACAAAACTAGAAAAATCATTAAATAATCCCCGAGAGCTTTTCAGGATTGTTAATATATTAACCAAATTTCCATCTAATGTGGCAGGACTGTCTGAAGACAGATGCAATGAAGTCGCTACATTTTTTAAAGAAAAAATAGACTTACTTATTTCTAATCAGAACAGTTGCCCAGACCAAGAAGTTAGGTTACCTTTAAAACCTGATATAAAGTGGGACTCATTTGATACTGCCTCATCACTAGAGATCGAATCGCTGATAAAAAAACTTAACCCGGCTAAACATCCAATTGATCCGATTCAAGTTTGTAGTCTCAAAACAATTGCTAATACTATAGCACCATTTATTGCTGATATTGTCAATGCATCACTATCAGAAGGAATCGTCCCTGAAATTTTAAAGAATGCAATAATTAAACCTATCTTGAAAAAACCTACTTTGGATACCACTCAATTGAAAAACTATAGACCCATCTCTAATTTGTCATTTTTAGCAAAAATAATGGAAAAAGTAAGCCAAAAACAACTTGATGATTACTTGGAAATCAACAACACTTTATTTCCCAACCAGTATGGTTTTAGAAAGAATTTTAATACAGAAACTCTTTTAAATGCTCTCATGGACACAGTGTTAAGGGGTTTTGATAATGGTAAAAGCTATTTTTTGGTTCTTTTAGATTTGTCTTCTGCCTTTGACACTGTGGACCATGGGGTTTTATTGAAATGGCTTACTGAAATTGGCATAGGAGGCATGGTACTTCAATGGTTTACAACTTTTCTTAATAACAGGTCTTTTTGTGTAAAAATCAATAATGCTACCTCTGAAAAATTTGTATTTCAGACCGGTGTTCCGCAGGGTTCTACATTATCAGCCACTCTTTTTAATATTTATGTTTTACCTATATGTCACTTTTTAAATGGACTTGGTTTAACATTTTATTTGTATGCTGACGATATTCAGTTTTTAGTACCTATTGAAAATTCAGTAGAGGCCACGTTAGAAATCGTTAAAATGTATATTTTATCTTTAAAACAGCTACTTCAACACTTGAGTTTAGTTCTGAATATGGACAAAACTGAAATTGTGCTTCTTGAACGCAAATGTCATGTTAAAAATATTCCAGATTTGATGTTAAATGCTAACACTAAAATAAGTCCTGTTTTTTATACCCGTGACTTAGGAATTATTATAGACACTGAATTCTCTTTTAAAAAGCATTTTGCCACCAAATTGAAAGATGGTTATTTTAAACTATTAACTTTAAGAAAGTTAAAGCCGATCTTAAATTTTAAAGATTTTAGATCTGTTTTACAGACCTTGATTTTTGCGAATTTAGATTACTGTAATTCTTTATTACTTGGCTTACCTCTTTCAAATATTAGACAACTGCAGGTCTTGCAGAACGCAGCAGCACGTGTTCTGTCTGGTAAACGGAAACGTGACCATATTACCCCCACATTGATCAAGTTTCATTGGCTTCCAATCCAATATCGCATACATTATAAAATGGCCTGTTTAATTCAAAATGTTGTATACCGGGAGCGAACGGAATGGCTGAATATACCTCAGAGAGACCTGAGATCGGCTAATAAGGGCTTGTTATCAATTCCCAATATTAAATCGGCAAGGCTTACACAAGTGAGGGAACGCGTATTGTCTGTTGCTGGAGCTAAATTGTGGAACTCTTTACCATCATCCTTGAGGTTATGTACCGAAAAAAAACAATTTAAAACTGACCTCAAGACTTGGCTTTTTAAATGTGCTTTTACTGAATATGAGCTTTTAACATCGAACACCAAATAAGGAAGATCGGAGTAAGATACAAATAAGAAACACCAGTTACACCACTAGGCTGAGTCTGTATATGGTTTGTCTGCTGTTTGTTTTGTTTTTTGAGTATTTGTTTTAATCTTATATTTTATTTGACCTATTTTACTTTTACTGCTTTTAATAACTAACTTATTTCATACTTTTAACAGAGTTAGTTACTATTTTATAAATGTATTGTATTTATTATATGTTTTATACTTTGTAAACCGTTGTGAAGGTACGTCTGATGCGATGGTATAGAAATACAATAAACTAAACTAAACTTATCTAAGCCAGACATTGACAATGTTTCGGCATGTTCCCATGCCTTCTTCAGGGGACACAATGTTACTCTAGAAAGAAAGAGAACATAGCAGACACTCATATTCAAATTATTTCCCTTTTTTCTTATTTACACGCCTCTTTCCACTACAGTCAGACTTACAGGCTCCACGTTGCAGCTCTCCAAAATGGTGTTCAACGCTTATACACCCTTAACCGAAAGTGTAGTTTATATAAACAAACCCCCACTCACCTACCATCCAATCGGAGCCACTCCCTTACATATAAACTGACCAGTCCACTTATTTGATTAATCCTGCGGGATGTACCGAACTTAATTTAAAAATCCAATGTTGATCCCTCTCTAACAACCTCAAATTCATATTTCCACCCCTCGCATCACAAGACAACACTTCCAAAACTATACACCATAGATTTTCAAATTCTTGCCCCTTGTCTAAGCAGTGCTGCACTTCCGGTTAAGGGTGTATAAGCGTTGAACGCCAATTTGGAGAGCTGCGATGTGGAGCCTGTTCGGGCTGTAAAAAAGAGCAAGTCTGACTGTAGTGGAAAGAGGCATGTAAATAAGAAAACTGGGAAATAATTTGAATATGAGTGTCTGCTATGTTCTCTTTCTTTCAAGAGTAACATTGTGTCCCCTGAAGAAGGCATGGGAACATGCCGAAACATTGTCAATGAAGTGGGAGCACTGCAGCGGGTAGTAAAAGAAATTAAGAACTTTCAAGCAAATGAGAAATTTCAAGCACACATAGAGTTAATGAAAGATAAGTAAAAAATGTATTTCAATAATGTGAAGAAGGATTAAAAGGGAATAAATAAGTTTTTAGGAAATGAATAAAATTTAGTAAAAATTGATATATAGGAAGAAGTAAATGACGTAAAATGTAGTGCTCACATATGATACTGGTTGAAGCCCATTGCGAGCAAGAGCCTGGAGATTGTATTGAAAGAGCACTGCTAACTGATACTAATTCTTTTTTTTTTTTTTTTTTTAGAGAATTAAGAGTGGTCCTCATGATTGAGAAGGGTTTTTTTATGTTTGATACGTGAGGTAATTAAGCCATATTGTGTTTGTACACTTCAAGATATGGCATAAAGGGGCTGTACAAATAATTGATCAAGTGGAAAAAGCTGCGCAATTCCTGCAATCTCTACCCTGAATAAAGTTTTTAAAGTATACAGAAGTCAGCTAAGCTTCCCTGTATCTAGTTTCAGAAGAAACTCATGTTCTGGGTACTGCAAATGTTTAATCATCTGGCTTTTTTTCTTCTTCATTTTCTTGGTATGGAAACTGAATAAGAAAGTAGAATTTTCATTCATTTTGCAAGTAGAAGAACATATCCTCAAAGTAAGACAAGAATTAGCTCAGGAGAGTTTCTTGTTAGCTTACAAAGGGCAGGTCGTTGCCTCTGTCTATATCCATATCCCTTGCCATATTAACTGGGATTATTATCTTTCTTTGAAGGTCATACCAGAGATGGCCTTAGCTGGTAAGCCTGGATCACCTATGAGATTGGCATAGATTATCATCGAAGGTGAGAAGATTCTATGCAAGCTGAGTATTGTCGGAGATGGCCCTGTGAGCTTTTGGACTTTGCAGCAAAGAGTTCTGGAAGACTTGCATGGTCTGGAGAGGCTTGGGCAGACGATATATGCGAACCTAGTATGACTGGGCAGTTCGAAGATGGAATGAGTTTGTTTCCATATTTTCTCTACTTAGTTTTTTTTTTCTCTTTTAGATCTTCAATTGTTGAGTGTTTGGAATATATTCTGTCAGGGGGAGAGGGGATGGCACCTGCACACAATTAGCAGACTCCATGCTATTGTTAGGAGAGCAAACACAAAATAAGAGAAAAGGGGAAGGATGGGGAGGGGCAGGGGACAGATGGGTTTGGGGAAAGAGGGCGGGACTAAGGGAAATAAGTGTTTTAAGAAGTATGTGCTGGAGGGATTGGGGGTCAAGAGATGGAAAGTTTTTTATTGATAAAAGGCACCAAATTTAGCTTTGTTCAGATGGTGTTAGGTATGGCTAGGAGCTTCGCACCAAAGTATGGAGATATTCTTTTTCTTTTAATATGGGAATTGTTTAGATGGGGGATCACCTTAAAATTGTTTCCTAGAAATCAGATGGGTTGGATTTCCCGATAAAAAGAAAGAAGGTATTACAAACTTTACAAAGATATAAAGCTGCCATAGCTGATATTCAAGAGATACATATGTCAAAGTGAAAGTAAAAGTCACAAGAGAATAGGTAAAGGAATACTATTTTTCACAAGCAAATGGGAAAAAAGGGGGGTTAGCAATTCTTCTGAATAAAAGTGTGAATTTTCAAAAAAACTAGGGCCAGGATTCATCAAACTATCGCATGTGATAGAAAGAGGGGCATGTTTTATGGTAATAGCTTATTTATTGCAAAGTGCGCTATCTTAGCGCTTCGCATAGGTATTACCGCAGAGTGGAATAACTTTTTCGCACTTTGCGGTAAGTGCCACAATTGTTGTAATTCCTACCTACAACCAGGTTGGGGGGGGAGGGAGGGAGGGAGAGAGAGAGAGAGAGAGAGAGCGCACCCAGCTATAAGGCCCTCATAGTAGTTAGGTATTTATACCTCTATATGAGGCCCACCTAGTTACTCGGGGTGAGGTACTAGTGTAGGGAATAGGGGCCGCTTCGACATTCAGAGTGAGACATACGAACAGAACAATACACTCTTGTGAAGATTTGAGGTCCTTCGGAGTGAGGAAACTCAACCAAAGATGAGATTGGTACAGTGTTCTCTCAACCTAGCTTGATGTTACCCAGGTAGAGAGTCCATCAAGCTAGGCTGAGAGAACACTGTACCAATCTCACCTACTCAAGATGATAGATGTCCCCAAATGGAAATGCTCCCATTATGGATAACAAGGAAGGACAAAGGATAAATAGTTGTATACGGAAATTTATATGGAATGAGAAAAAAAAAAAGCAAGGTTACTGTTAAGTACTTTGATGGAAACTAGCCAGCGGGCGGGGGGGGGGGGGGGGGGGGGGGGGCTTAATTGTCCAAATTTGCAGAGGTACAATTTGGCATGTCTCTTGAGGCATATCAAGGATTTTCTATATGGTACTTCTGACTATACTCCGCTACATTTTTTTAATGCCTGGGCTTCTCCCCTCCCCATGAATATATGTTAGTTCAGGTAGAGGGAAAAGACATCCCTTTACATCTCAAAAGTCATCTTTTACTGAGTTCCTATAGGAAGGCCTGGGACTCTAAGTTATTTAAGAGACCTCAAAGAACTTCCACTTTCATACTCATTCATGGGAATCCACAATTCAATCCTGGGATTCAGGATCAAGTCTTTAAAATTTGGAAGGTCAAAAGATTAATAAATGTACAAGTTTTTATCGGAGATACAGCAATGGCTGCACAATTTTCATGAGTTAAAGGAAATTTTCTTTATCCCATAAGGAGTTTTATGTGTATCTCCAACTTAGACATTATATTAAAGAATGCTTATCACAGAATATAAGCTCTGGGAATATAAAATTCTTGGAGGGTACTTTATTCAGAGAAGGGAACAAGAAATGCTTATACTCCAGCCTAAAGAAAGCTTTATGGGGCAATATAAAGGATGAAGTGTTTGTTGTCTGTGCATTAACTGCTATTAATCAAGTTGACTTAGGGAATGGCCTCTGCTATTACTGGCATCAGTAGCATGGGATCTTCTTAGTGTTTGGGTACTTGCCAGGTTCTTGTAGCCTGGTTTAGCCTCTGTTAGAAACAGGATGCTGGGCTTGATGGACCCTTGGTCTGACTCAGCATGGCAATTTCTTATGTTCTTATCCTAGATCTACATCTGAAGGAGTCAGATCGCCTCTGCCCCCTCTACTAATCAAGATGCTCATCCCACCTAGACTTGTAGTGGAGAGACTGCAAAAACCTGGTGTGCTCCATAATCCCACTCACCTCTGACAAGCTGTTATTTGAGTTCTAACACCATGCATATTTAAATGAGCTCCTTACCACACATACCCTAAGCTATGTATATTGAACAACTTGCTGAAAAAAACTGCAAGCCACATTATTTGATTTGACGTTAGCTGTAGTACTTTTCTTTACAGTATTTTGTGGGTAAAAATAAGAATCATAACGCCGCAGGGCTATTTACTGTGGCTTTATTTTATTTAACTCATTTCTATATTGCTTCGATGGCATTCAAAGCATTTTACAATATAAATCTGCACAAAAACAATACAAAAAAACTTTTACATTCCCAGTATAATATAATACATAAAAGCAAATGACAAATATAAAATACTGAAAAAAAATCAACCCAAAAAATTATAACAGACCAATAAAACAAATCAACTAAAATATTAAGGAGCCACATTAAAATTGACTATGACTCCCACAGTATTATTCCATCAGGGAAAAATACCATAACTTAATGAACCCCTAAGTTTGCAACCGAGACAATGGAAGGTGAAGTGACTTATCCAAGGTCACATGGAGCAGCAGTGGTATTTGAAACCTGGCTTCCCTGGTTCTCAGCCTGCTGCTTTAACTACTTGGCTACTCTTCTGCATACCAGCAGACTAACTGGAGTCCCATTGTAATAAGAAGCACTCAGAACATTGCCATTTTACCTACATTTGTGCACAATTTTTGTGCAAAAATTTTATTCCCAAGGCAGCAAGGAGTTCTGCACATTTAAAATGTATTTATAGAGCTGTATGCCCTGCTTAGAGCCCTCGCTTGGAAATTCCATGCACATGAAGGCATTGGTTCTTACCCCACAATGCAATGATTTGTACTGGTTTAACCCATGTTTTCTTAGTGCTGGAAATTTTACTCTTGGTCTAAGATGGAGTAAAGTCTATGGGCAGAAGCAAAAATTCCATTGCCAGTACATTACTCTGTATTTTAATGTGCATAAAACATGCTATGTGCATAAATCATGCATTTCTGTGCATTAAGCCTTTTCTATATGCATATTTTCTGATTTATGCCCTTTTTTTTTTTTAAACTCCCAGTGCATTAGCAAACAATTAACTTACTGCATTTGGAGTTAAAAAATAAGCTGGCATGTGCATTATGAAACCCTCACTGAATTTCAGTGCAAACTTAACACTCAGTTAATGATATCTGTCTTTGGGGAAGGCTAAGCAGCAAAAGGTATCGTGGGAAGAAGTAGGTAGGAACGTTTCCTAAGAATACTGGCATTGGTCTGCTAAGCTGGCAGATGGCACTATTTACATGTAACAAACTAACAGAATTTCCCCCTTCGAAAAGAATGCTTTGCACGTGGTCCTAAAAGGAAAAGTCAAAAGTCCTCTATTTCAATCACAGAGGGCTTGAAAACAAACACATAAGTTACCATCAATTCCATATTTAAATATTTTGATTATTTTCTGCACATAAATCCTAGTATAAAGTTTTCTCATCTACCACCAATTAACAAAGCATTGAGACCATAAGTAATAGATATATACAGATATAAGGTAGATTACAAATAAAAATAGACAAGTAGGATATATTAGGTAGGAATATGGAAGTCGGTAGAATGAGTAGATACTGCATATATTTTAAGAATAAATTAAACACCAAAGTGGACAAATCTTGTGGAATTCACAGTCAGGCACATTTCAGGTAGGCAGGTACAAGAGGATGAGTCTCTACTGTAGATTCTAAGGGAAGGCCTGGCTAAACAGTCAAGTTTTGACATTTTTCCAAAAGGTGAGGTAACATTATTCCAAGTGCAGCATTAGAGATAACTTATTCCATAATGTATGGCCACAGCTACATGCATGTTAGTCTGGCTAAAGATAGAGGTGGGGAGGGTAGAAGGGCGTATTCTGAGAATTGATGCTTCTTTTTGTGGGTGTAGGAGAGCAGAAGTTCAGAAATATATTCAGAGACCAGTTGATTCATACATATGAAGACAAAGGAAAGTGTTTTAAATTTTATTCTGTTCTCAACTAGGAACCAGTGTAGCTTACTCAAAATTGGCATAATATGGCCAGTGGATCTGGCCCCTGCCAGAAGTTTAGCTGCCATGCTCTGTAAAAATTTTAGACATTTGAGACTGTATGGTACAATGCCATGCATTCTTTAGCTGAAATAAATCTCTCTCCTTTCCTATATTTGCAAGAATTAGCACAAAGGTTAGTTTTTATGTGCACTGGTTATAACGCGTTACACCAGCAAATTGAAGAGAACACAAGAATTGGGGACGTTTTTTCTTGGCAAGTTATTTGCTAAGAATAAAGATGGCTACACACCATGACAGTTTGAGAACCATATCTGAAGATGTGAAAATCATCATCCAATTTCCAACTAGCCCTTTTTTGGCAAAGCTGGTAGAGAAGGAAGTGGTTCTTCAAATGACTAATAATTTAGATTCTAATTATTAGGTTAATTTCCAATCAGGATTTAAAGAGTCTGCACTGGTTATCCTGATTGATTATCTCCGTCCTATGGATAAGGTTCAGAACTCTCTGATAGTCTCCCTTGATCTAACTGTGATCTCTGATACAATCAATCATACCATATTGCTATGTCGGTTGAATGATCTTGATATCATTGGTCAGATGTTAAGAGTTCATTTTTCTCAGGGCATAATCAGAAAGTAATAGTTGGAACTGACATTTCTAAACTTATTTAACACTTTTTCTATACCGACCTTCATGGTAGAGACCATATCAGGTCTCTACTTGATGAATAGTGTATGGAGCTCCTCAGGGATCATTGTTATCTCCTATGCTGTTTAATATTTGCAGCTTTTCACTAAATTTATTGGATCCTTTGGACTGAAATATCATTATATGCTGTTGATGTTCATGTCATTTGTGAACTGGACTCCGATCTCCAAATAAAATAGCTGAAATTGTACCAATGTTTACATTCAATTACAGATTATCTTTTGATTTATTCAAAGCCAGCCAAACATTAAAAAAAAAACACACTAGTTCATAAAATTCCTAACAAGTTTTGCAAATATTCAAGTACCCAAACACACTGCACAAAACAAAAAATGCAAAAAAGTGAAAAACCCAAGATAGACAGCATTAAAGACCCAAGACTACAATTAGTACCCAAATAGGCAGCTTTCACTGCCATCAAAAGTTTAAAAAAAAAAAAAAGCCCTTTTAGAATTCCATAGAGAAGTTTTCAAACTTTTTTCAACAAAATGCCAAACTAGTGAAGTCAAAGTCCAGCATAAAAATGTGCTTATCTCAACAAAACACCAACCAGCATTGAACTTTGCAGTACTCATCTCAATAAAATGCTTCATTCAGTATTGTATGACTTTTCAGCATTCTTTATCAGATCTTCGTTGTTGTGTCATTGACACTACACCTATACATTCACGGGGTGGTGAGCAAGACTGTCAATTCAGCGAGAAGAGTACAGATTCATTGGCTCTAATCACTACACCTTGAAGTATGAATTTGGCTACTGGAGTCTTCTACTGCCACAGGGGTCTTCTCTGCCACAGGGGTCTTCTCTGCCACAGGGGTCTTCTCTGCCACTGGAGTCTTCTCTGCCACAGGGGTCTCCCTTCAGTCTGGTATGTAGCAATAAGCTTTAGCAAAATAAAATAATACAACGTATCGGACCCAACTCCACGGGGTGGTGGGTGGGTTTCATGAGGACTACATCCTGCTGTCCTGGGATAACACCTATTACAAGGTAAGCAATTTTACTTTATCCCAGGACAAGCAGGATGCTAGTCCTCACATATGGATGATTAGCAAGCTAGAGGCTGAGTCATTTTGTAGTGAAGCAACACTGAAGTATTGTTGGTGAAAATAAGGCAGCCGAAGATCACAGCAGGTTGGATGTAGAAGGAGTTGGGATTAAACTGGAAACAAGTTCCTTAAGACAGATTGTCCGTAGGCTGAATCTTGTCGTCCTTCCTTGTCCAAACAGTAATGAGCTGCAAAGGTGTGAAGAGAACTCCATGTTGCTGCTTTACATATGTCAAGAATTGGCACTGACCGATAGTGTGCTACAGAAGTTGACATTGCTCTTACTGAATGCGCCTTTACTCGCCCTTGGAGAGGAAGGCCTGCCTTTTCGTGGCAAAACTGTATGCAATCTGCTAGCCAGTTGGAGAGAGTGTGATACCCGGTTTGTTTGGATCAAAAGAAACAAAGATTTGAGTGGATTTCCTGTGGACTGCAGTGCGGTCTAAGTAATATGCTAGCGCACGCTTACAGTCCAAGGTATGTAAAGCCCGTTCTCCTTGGTAGGAATGAGGCCTTGGAAAAAATGTGGGTAAAACCATGGATTGGTTCAAGTGGAATTCCGTAACTACCTTGGGGAGGAATTTTGGATGTGAACGGAGAACCACTCTGTCATGTAGGAATTTTGTATAGGGTGAGTACATGACAAGTGCTTGTAACTCACTAACGCTTCCAGCCGATGTAACGGCTATGAGGAAGATAGTCTTCCATGTGAGAAATTTAGGATCACAGGAAGTCATGGGTTCAAAAGGAGAACGCATGAGCCTTGTTAAGACCAGATTAAGGTCCCATTCTGTGACTGGTGGCCGAATTGAGTTAAACCTCTCATAAACAAGAGGTTGTATGGATATTGGTGCATCTCCCATTTTGTTTTGGTAAGCTGAGATTGCACTTAGGTGTACTCTGACAGATGAAGTCTGGAGTCTGAAAGATGGCATAAATAGTCTAGTAGAGAAGTTGTGGGGCAGGAGAAAGGGTTAATGTTCTTTTGCGTGCACCACAAAGTAAACCTTTTCCATTTCAAAGAATAGTTATTTTGTGTTGAAGGTTTACATGAAGCTATAAGCACTTGAGAGACATTGGTTGAAAGATTGAGTGGTTGTAAAATCAAGCTTTCAACATCCATGCTGTCAGGGATAGGAATTGAAGGTTGGGATGGCGCAACCTGCCCTGATCCTGAGTTATGAGATTGGGAGCTATACCCAGGCGAATTGGTGTTCTGATCGAGAGGTCTAGGAGTATGGGAAACCATACTTGTCGAGGCCAATACGGGGCTATGAGTATCATGGACCCCTTGTCCTGTTGTAGCTTCACTAGAGTTTTGATATTGGAGGATACGCGTATAGAAGGGCGAGCAAAGGCGTCCTTGGCTGGCTGGTGTTTCTGCCTGTGCAGAGCGCAGAACTTGTCCACTTTGTGATTCAGGCATGATGCAAAGAGATCTATTGTTGGTTGCCCCCAACGTTGAAATCTCCTGGTCGCTACTAAGGGATCCAGGGAACACTCGTGTGGTTGGAATTGACGACTGAGGCGATCTGCAACTACACTGTGGATGCCCGCTAGATAAGTTGCCCGTAGAAACATTGAATGTGTCAGGGCCCAGTCCCAAATCTGTGCGGCTTCTTGACAAAGGAGATACGAGCCCATACCTCCGTGTTTGTTCAGGTACCACATGGCTACTGTGTTGTCCGTTTGAATCAGAACAGTCTTTTGTGAAAGGCAGTCTTGAACACATGCAGAGCATAATGTATAGCTCAAAGTTCCAGGAAACTGATTTGAAATGTTGCTTCAAGTTTTGTCCAAGTACCCTGGGTTTGGAGATTGTCTATGTGAGCTCCCCAACCTAAGGTGGACGCATCTGTAGTTAAAGATATCTGTGGGACTGGTTGTTGGAAGGGCAGGCCCTTGCGCAAGTTGCCCTTGTTCGCCCACCACAGTAAAGATGAACGTAGCTGGTGGGTTACTTTAATTGGAGAGTACAGTGGTTAAATGGCTTAGATCCATTGTGACTTTAAAGTCCATTGGGTTATTCTCATGGCTAGTCTTGCCATAGGAGTGACATGAAATTTTGAGGCCATGTGGCCCAGTAAAGTTAGAAACTGATGAGCTGTTGCTTGTTTCTTTGAGTGTATCGAGTTCGCCAATAGGGAAAGTGTATCAGCCCGATCCTCGGGTAGAAAAGCTTTTGAAAGTATGGTGTTCAATTCTGCTCTTATGAATTGAAGTAGGTGAGACAGAGTGAGATGGGACTTTTGATAATTGATGAGAAAACCCATGGAGTGAAGTAGAGTAATTGTTCGACCGAGAGAAGCCGAGAAGCCAGAGCTCCTTGTTGAGATTGACTTCTGATGAGCCAGTCGTCCAAGATAAGGGAAGACATGGACACTTTCCTTGTGTAAGTGTGCTGCTATTACTGCCAGGCATTTTGTGAATACTCTGGGAGCAGAGGCAAGTCCGAATGGTAGTACTCTGTACTGGAAATGCTGATGACCCACCAGGAAGCACAGACACGGGAAGATTGGAATGTGAGCGTAAGCGTAGGTCCAGAGAACAAAGGCAATCTCCTGTTTGAAGAAGTGGAAGCATGGTGCCTAGAGAAACCATCCTGAACTTTTCTTTCTTCAGAATTTTGTTGAGATTTCTGAGGTCTAGGATGGGACGTAGGCCTCCGGTTTTCTTTGGAATGAGGAAATAACAGGAGTAGAATCCTCTGACCTGCTGAGTCCGGGGCACCGCCTCTATGGCTCTGGTTCTCAGAAGGGTGGATAATTCTGCTTATAGATTAATTATGTGATTTTCGCTTAGTGGAAGAGGTTTTGGAGGAGAATCTCTTGGAATTGAGACAAAATTGAGTTGGTAACCCTGAGATATTATTGAGAGCACCCATTGGTCTGTTATTTGTACCCAATGTTTGTAAAAGGAGGAAACTCTGCCTCCTACTGGTAGATCCGGTTGTGGAGATGGCTTTGGTCTCTAGTGGTGACCTCAAAAGCCTGCAGCCGGTCCCGTCTGCGGTGGAGGTTGAAGCCTAGCAGCTCTAGGTTGTCTGGGCTGAGATCTTTGCTGCGGCCGAGATGATCTGCCCCTTGATGCTGGAGGGTAGTAATGCCTCTGCCTGTAGAAAGGCCTTCGAGATTCCTTCCTTGGAGGACTGCAAGATGACGCAGCAGAATCTTGTGGAACTGAAGACAGTTGGTGCAATGTTTCAGTATGTTCTTTCAACTGGGTCACAGCATCCTGCACCTTTGAGCCAAAGAGGTTGTCCCCTATGCATGGCAAATCAACTAGTTTTTCCTGGACCTCAGGCCTGAGGGTCCAAGGCCTTCAACCATGTCCAGCGACATGCACTTATTCCTGAGGCCGCTACCCTGGAAGTAGTTTCAAAATTGTCGTAAGCGGCTCGGACCTCGTGCTTACCAGCTTCAAGCCCTTTGTGTATTATGGCTTGAGTTGCTTCTTGGTACTGCTGTGGTAAAGAATTTGAGAGATCTTGCATCTGTTTCCACAGATTCCTCTGGTATTGCGTCATATATAGCTGATATGATGCAATCCTTGAATTGAGCATGGCTCCCTGATAGACTTTCCTGCCCAAGGAGTCCAGGAATCTGTGATCCTTCCCAGGAGGAGTGGAGGAATGAGGTCTTATTCTCTTAGATTTCTTTTGTGCAGACTCCACAACAACTGATTGATGTGGCAGTTGTGATTTTTGATATCCGGAGACATTTTGAACCAAATAAGTGGTGTCCACTCTCTTGTTTATGGATGGTACGGAGCATGGATGCTCCCAGAGTCTGTGCTGTAATTCTAACTAATTTGTGGACAGGGATGGCCAAGACTTCTTTTGGAGGGTCCACGAACTGTAGGACTTCTAATGTTTGTTGTCTTGTGTCCTCTTCTGATACCAAAGTAAATGGTAAGGTGTCTGCTATATCCTTAACAAAATTTGTGAAGGATAAATCTTCCGGTGGGGATTTCTTTCTTCCTTCCTTCCGGAGAAGAGTCAGACATAAAACTCTCAGAAGAAGTATCCATATGCCTGTCCTCCCAGGAATTGTAAGGGTCTTCTCAACATGGAGAAGAGGGAGAAGACCTTGGTGGTCGAGAAAGCCCTGAAGGACCTGGCTGTGGATCATCCAGCGGCATCCGTCCAGGGATGTCTTCATGTGGTTTGGCTGGAATCAGTTTCGATGGTAGAGCACCGATTTGGTCTGATAAAATCTGTCAATTCCTCCGTGATAGCTGGTACAGGCAGAGCAGCTACACGTGATGGAGGTGTTGTTGATCCTTCCACAGGGCCCTATGGAGGTTCGATGATCAGCCCATCGCGATAAGGTGAAGGCCTCGGTATTTCTTGAAGTAGAAGCCATTTTGCGGTCGATTTCTCTGGGGAGAGAACTGCCTCCGGGATCGATGGGTGACTATGGCAATGCTTTGGTCGATGTTCCGCCGCTGACCTCGTCAATGCCACGGATGGGGGTCGGCGACGAACGATCCCCCGAGCCTTCCGGATGATGTTTTTTGAGGATTAAACGTTTCGAAACTCCGGCCAGAGATGATTGAGTGGACGTCGATGGGGAAGGCAAAAGTTGTAGATGGAATAAATGCTCCATCTTTTCTTGTCGGGCCTTTTGACCCTTCACGGTAATCTCAGCGCACTTTGGACAAGATGTTACATCATGCGTTTGACCTAAACAAAGGACACACTCGAGGTGTGGATCTGTAATGGACATAGTCCGATTACAGTTGGAACATTTTTTAAAACCCGTGGCCATATTTCCCTGGACAGCCGTCGATGGAAATAAGAAGGAAAAAATAGTTTACTCAAGAGAGTAAAATGAGAGAAAAAATTACTCACCGGCCGGTGGTAACACAGGAGACCCCGATATGGGAGAGAAAGAATTGTTTTTTAATCTGATTTTTAGTCAGAGAAATTGTGAGAAAACTCACACAGGCTCCTGCTCCGCGATGCCAACAGCAGCGCGGAAAAACGAAGACTGAAGGGAGACCCCTGTGGCAGAGAATATCATGGCATGCTGGGCATGCTCAGTGGGCTCAGAGTGCCAGTCAAAAGTTTCTAGAAACTTTGACAAAGTTTTCCGCAATAGGGCTCCATCAATGATGTCACCCATATGTGAGGACTAGCATCCTGCTTGTCCTGGGATAAAAGAAAAAAAATACATACAATTGGAAATTGTATCCTGTAAGACCACATTATGGGGACCTACTCAACTGAAAGGGAAAAAAATAAAGGAAAAGCTCAACAACAATATAAACTCACTATCGTCAAACAAATGAAACTACGTCATTAAGGGAGAACGGGAGAGGGTCTTTCATGATTTTGAAGAAAACCTTCCTAACTGGTCAGTATCAAAGAAAATATATTTGTTAGTACCTAGTTTTATAATACACTTACAAGGAAACTATTAAAGAAATGATGCACTAATATCAAGTACTCATCTCAGTGGGGGTCAACTTAGCGACATCAGGAAATAAAGCCAGTTGTTAGCATAAGAAACTCTTAACAGAACGAAAAAACTCTTTCTTAGTCCATATACAGTCATGCTCCATAGCGTTTATTAAAAGTAGAGTAGCAGTACCCTGTATTTCAATCTGAGATTCCGACATCTGTCAAATTTTCTAATATATTAGATTGTAATAAAGAGTGACCACTAACATTTCCACTCTGTCTAAAGGGTGAATAGAAAGCCTTAGTAATAGGAGGAACCGAATCTTGAGGAACATTAAGAACCTAAACATAAAATTTCCTTAACAATTTAATTGGAGAAACACTCGAGGATTTAGGAAAATTAAGTCTTCTCAAGTTCAATTTCCTAGGCTTCCAATCGTCATTGTATAAATTCCTGACCCTTAATCACATTTCCCTAAATAATCATACTGATTTTCCTAAAGAAGAAATACATTCAATATTACTTTTAATCACCTGGTCATGACCAGATACTTGAGTTTGAACTTGTACAAAAACTGAGTTTACATTATCAGATTTAGACACCAGACACTGTTGTAAACCCTTAATGGCAATCCAAAGTGTTTCCAATGTTACTTGTGCAGGAGTCTCAAGAGCTGAAACTGCAGAAACATTTCCAAGGGTTGGATTTGCAAGAGCCTCATTGGTATTCCTAACCAGTTTTTGAGATTCATTCAAAGCAAGTTCCCCCACCTCTAGAAGAGAACTCTGAACACCCTGAGGTTGCAGAGAAGCTTCCAGAGAACTTGCTGAAGCCCCAGAATTCAAAAAAGGTGGCAGGCGAGAATAATGGCTGAGAGAGATAGAGTTCCCCAAAGGAGCTGCATAAGATTCCATGCCAAGCTGAACAGGCACCGAAGGGGTACTAGTGCTGAGGGATTGCATAAAACCTTCAATAGTCAGTTGTGAGAGAAAGGATGGCCCTGCAGATATTGGTGGGGGAAGGTGTACAGTTCCTGTCCTTTTTCCCCATTCGACCAGAAGGAATTGCAATAGGAAAAAAAAAAACCAGGAAAGAGAGAGAAACCTTACTTCAAGAAATGAGTCCAGCTTCATGAATCAATGAAAGAAAAAGTCAAAGCCGCATGCCCCTTAGACAGTGACGAAGCATCGCTAAAGAGACTCTCATGACTCTGCCCAGTGTCACAGGATGATGATGTCAGACACTGGGCTCCCAACAAGGAAATCACCACCATGTCAAGGCCAAAGAACAGGAAGAAGTCTACAGATGTTTCAGAGCTCTCTCCATGCCAGAAACGGCTCTCTCTCTCTCTCCCTGATGGTCCCCATTACTGAAGAATTTGAAGTATTTAATTATTTGACCCCGAAGCAGCTGGACTGAAGCGAAACATGGCCCATGTCAGTGTTTTGGTGAAATAAGCACTGCACATTTTTATGTTGGACTGTAAGACTTTACTAGCTTGGTGTTTTGTTGAAAAAAAAAACTTTGAAAAAAACTTCTTTATGGAATTCTGAAAGGGTTTGTTTACCTATGATGGCAGTCAAAGCCTTCCATTTGGGTATTACTCGTTCTTGAGACTTTACTGCTGGATGGGATTTGCGCTTTCTTGCATATTTTTTTTTTTTGTGTAGTGTGTTTGGGTACTTGATATTGTTTGCAAAAATTGTTGGGAATTTTTTGAACCAATTTTTTTTTTTCTTTATCCATTGGGAAATTTTGGATTTATTATTTATCTACTTGACTTTAAATAAATTACTCCTAAATTCAGCTAAAACTGAAGACTTATGGATTTACCATATATCACCGAATTCTGGTGCCCCTGCTATAACCTTGGCAAATCTGGTAGTTTATCTGAAAAATGAAGTAAGAATTTCAGGTACTATCTTAAATATGTTAACCATTCGTTCTTATATTACAGCAGTGATAAAACCTTGCTATTTTCAACTGCACTTTATTCGCAGTCTTCACCCTTTTTTGGACCAGAATGAACTATCTACAGTTGTGAATGCATTAATTACATGTCTACTTGACTATTGTAACATTCTATTTGATGGATTATCTAAACTTCAATTATATCAGCTTCAGATAATTCATAACACAGCTGCTCGCCTTGTTACTGGGGCTAAATATAGAGATCATATTACCCCCATTCTTCAGCAACTTCATTTGCTACTGGTCCAATTTAGAAAAATGTCTAAAGCATTTATTTTTAATCCATAAAGCTTTGTATCAAAAAACCTAAGTATTTGTCTGAATGTTTAACCATTTATATCCCTGGAAGAGCTTTGTGCTTCAGTCAGGATTTTCTTTTAAAATTGCAGGGTGCTTCAGCTATTAAGCTTATAGAGACTGCAGTACTTGCCCCAGTGTTTTGGAATAAATTACCTAGGGAGCCGAAACTATCCTCTATTTAACATTCAGGAAAGGTTGAAAAGTGTGGGGGTTTTTCTATTGCTCTCATAATACACTGCATAGAGTATATGCAATTAAAAAATACTGCAATTAAAAAAAAAAAGCATGCATGGTTTTTCTTTTGATTGTAGTACTTAAGGTTTATTTAAATTATTTTCTTTTAATTATGTTTATTACTTTGTTTTAAATTATTTGTATTTGTGTATTTATATGCTGAATACCTCCTAAGCTATCTTAGACAGGTAGCATAAAATTTAAGTAATAAAATAAAAATAAATCAACATACACCTTCCAACCACTCACTCCCCACTCTCAAGCACACATACCTCACATGTACATGCCAAGCGTCCACCGAGTGAAACCTACTACCTACCTACCTTCCAGGGATTTCTAACATTTTGGTGGATTACCTCAGCAGAGTGCTGTCCACTCTTACTGCACAACATGGGATGATTGCCAAACACTGACCATCTTCCTCAAGGGTCAAGACAAAAGCACTCTACAAAAAATGAAAGAAATAATTTAAAAGCTTAATACAAATATCCACATTATACTATAAACAAATATACACAACTCCTCTGATCTTATTTTACAAAGCACTGCTCAGCATTTTCAAAGAATGGTGGCACACACAAAGACACCGCCGAAAACCCCACATGATTTAAAAGCCTAACAACTAATCAGCGTGGAGATTTATCAACCTATCGGAGCTTGCAACCTCAATACCTCTTTAAAGAGTGCTATGTCTCGGGTTATACGACAAAATTCTATGAGGTACAGTAGTAACATTACAATATGAGTCTGTACCCAAATATTTACTTTCCAAGATTCAGATTTTTGGCATACAACCCAAGACACTAGCATTCTTTAAAGAGGTATTGCGACTGAAAGCTCTGATAGGCTGATAAATCTCCTCACTGATTGGCTGTTAGGCTTTTAAATGGTTAGAGGTTTTTAGTGGTATCTTTGAGTGCGCCATTATGTTTTTTAAAATGCTGAGCAGTGCTTTGTAAAGTCAGATGAGAGGCATTCTGTATGTTTGTTTATAGTATAATTTGGGTATCTGTATTACGTTTTTAATTTCTTTTATTTTTGTAAAACACTTTTGTCTTGATCCTTAAAGAAGGCGGGATGACCGCTAAAACACTGGCCATGTTGTGCAGTAAGAGCAGATAGCATTCTGCTGAGGTAATCCACCAACATGTTGGAAATCCCTGGAAGGTAGGTTCCTTGCAAGACACTGCAATAGTCATACGCCCATTCCCAATCTTCATGACCTCTTGGCAGAGAGTCCATGAGCCTGTGCCTCCCCTGCTTGTTGACATAAAACATGGCTACTTGGTTCTCAGACTAGATGACAATTCCCTTTCTGTTGAGAATAGGCAAGAAATCTCTCAAGGCGTGTGATTGCTCGCAGTTCCAATAGGTTGACATGAAACTGCCATTCCACTGCCAACCAAGTTCCTTAGGTTTGGAAGGGACCCTTGTGTGCTCGTCATCTCTTGGTTGGCGCATCTGCCAATACTGTGAGCTGACTGGGAAGCAAAAGGAGTGGGGCTCCCTCCTGTAAAATGCCCAGGTTTAACCACCAGTGGAGCTAATTTCCTGAGACACATTCACCAGGGTCTTCAGGAACTGAATGAACCGATCCCATTGTGTGCAGACTTCCCACTGAAGGATGCACATGTGGAGAAAGGTTAGAGAGACCACATAAACCGCTACCACCATGTAAGTCCAGGACCACTAGTATTTCTCTGGCTGTTGCCTGACCCATCTGCCAGAGAAGGAGGTAATGGTGTCCGTTTGATCTTCTGGGACAAATGCTCTTTCTTGTAGAGACTCTATCCATGCTCCTATGAAAATGAATCTCTGAGATTGGATCAGGGTTAAATGTTTTGAAGTTTACTAGGAAACCCAATGATTGAAAAAGTTGGATTATCTTGTGCAGAGAGTTCAGCCCCCCCCCCCAAATAGATCCCAGCACTAGCCAGTCATCCACGTAGGGGAAAACACAAACTGCTCCTACAGCTAGGCATTTGGTAACAACCTTCGATGCTACCAAGAGTTCACAGGGGGGGAACCTTGCAGTGGCAGTGACAGGATTCTGCCAAAAACCAATGTGCCAATGGGAGGAATAGATGGATATGTGGGTACATGCATCTTTCAGATCCAAGGCAAACATCCAATCCCTTGCCTAGATGAAGGGAGTTTGTACTGAATTTCTCCTGTAATTGGTTCTTGTTCAGCTTTTGTAAATCCAGGATTGGTCTCAATCCCCCAGACTTCTTGAGGATGAGGAAATGTGAACAATAGAACCTCTCCTTCTGGTCAGGAGAGAGATGTTCTATTGTTCATTGTTTGAGAAGCTGCCCCACCTCCAGGTGGAGCTGCACTGAGTGAGATGGATCAGGATTGAAAGCTTACCAATGGGGAAGTGTTGTAAGCTGGGAGAAATGCAAATGTAACCAGATTGCACAGATCTGTGGTGATTTTCCACCACTCCTCCAGGTAGAGATAAATCCTCTCCCACCACTGGAGGGGATGATTGTTGTAACTGGAATCTGGCCAAAAAATGGATCCAGGTTTAGGATAGCCTGCTTTACTGCTTTCCACTGACACCTTTCACGTTGCCAGCCTTCATCCAGAAGTTGCTGCTGTGGAAGCACAGTTGAAACGCAATACTACTGGAATTGCCAGAAAGACATCTCTGGAATAGGAATGCTTAAAAGTGAAATAGGTGCAACTTGATGAATCAAAGCTAGTAGACCACAATTGGACTGCCACATGCTACACCTTTATCTGTGCAACCGTCTCCCTAAGCTTATCTCTAAAGAAATAATCCCCTGTGAAGGAACATCTGCCAACTTCTCATGTACATCATCGCGCAAACTACTGGTCCATAGCCACGCCAAAGGACATGCTCCCATGGAAGCAGATGACGAGCAAGACATGATGAATGCCTCATGCACTAATCAAATGTGATGACATATGCATTCTTCTGCATCCAGGAGCAGATACAGATAGGTGGTGTGGGCCCCTTCAACTGGGTCAGCAACAGCTACAGTTTCTAAATGCAATCATGTAAGTACTGCACCATGTAGAACTAATGCACGGAAATGCAAGCATTAATCTCTGAAATACCTTTTCCCCCCCAAAGTTGTCCAGCAGCCTATGATCTTTTCCCAGTTTCGTGCTGGAGAATAACATTTTCTTTACCCGCTTTAGTGCTGACTTCAAAACGACCTATCAATGGGACAAGCTGCACCAATCCAAAACCAAAGCTTTTTGGACTATATAATTGAGGTTTAATTTTTGGCTACAGGAGCATAGTAAATCAAATTTTCCCATATTCTTGTCTGTAATTCTTGCAGAATGGAATGTACTGGAATTGCTGTTGACTCCGCTGGGGTATCTAGGATCTGGAGAATGCTAAAGACTTGCGTGCAAGTGTCCTTGTCTTTACAAACCCAATTTATCCAGAAATTTGGAATTAATAGAGGTCTTCAAGAGGTGTCAAGTGTTCCAAAGGCTCAGGTAAGGAGTCAGAGGGGTTTTCCCATTGATCCTTCCTCTGATTCAAGGGGAGAAGGGACACTGATCCAGAACCCCAATGATGATGTCAGTGAATGAAGTGGGGTCCTTGGTCACCTCAGAGTGGAGTATTCTTGGGGAATGTCCTCCAACTTCCTGGACTCTGCTACGAGAGTGGAGAGGACTTGTACCCCACTTGCAGAGGTTCTGATGAGGTGCCCCTGGGTTCAGCAACAAAAGGGAATCCTTCTTGAGAGAGCAGGAGAGGTTGAAGAGTGCCTCTCTCATCCTTAGCCACCAGAGAGGCAAAGAAAGTCTTCACCAACTCTACCACTCAGTCTAAGGTCTGCCAATTCTATCCTTCTGAGCTTGTGAGACTTGGACACTCCCAGATCTTAAATAATTTTTCTAGATCAAACGATTTCCTTTTCAGGAGAAACTTGATCAGATTGGCCTTAAATGCTGTATCTACAGTCAAGTGATAACCACAACAACTTATGCACTACAACAACTGATGCCACAGACCAAGAAGAGATCCTAAATAAAGGTCATACATTGTGTCCGTATGTAAAGCAGCCCTGGATTCCAACCAAGTCATTTTCGGTTTCTCTGAGAGCTATTAAATCCAGCACAATAAGGTACAGGCAAAATATCTCTCACAAACAGAGGCCTGGATGACCAAGATTGCAGATGAGAAAGACTGTTTCAAGAAGGATACAACCTATCTTTCATATCCTTAAGGGTGATGCTACCTTATACTGGAATAATTGTCTTGCAGTTCACATCTGATACAAGGGCATTAAGCTGAGGGACCCAAAATGTATCCTCTGTCCTCTGCCAAGAGAGGATACACCTTGTTCATGGCTTACCTCCTCCAAGACCCCAATCAGAAAACTTCCACTGAGACAAACCCATGCATTTGACTGCTTTATGGAGGGGAATGGCCTTGAGGGATTTCCTAATCACCTCAAAGATGGGATCTCCCTCAGGATACTCCTCGATCTTGGAATCTGATATACGATGCGAGCAAACAACCCAGGCAATGAGCAAAGCAAGATACTCTTTCAATAAAGCCTAATTTGAGAGAGGATTCTTCTCCCTCAAAATGAAACTCACCATCCTCCAAAATTTCAAGTGCCTAAAGCCTAGACTATGGTCAACTCTTACCCGGAGTATTCTGCTATATCTAGAACCTCACCAGACAGACAGAAACGTGACAGAAGAAAAAAAGACTGTACAGCCTATCTAGTCTGCCCATCCATCTAACTAATTTAATCTTCACAATTCCCATCACTTCATTAGAGATACCCTGGTCTTTATCTCATGCTTTCTTGAATTCAGATACTGTTTTTTGTCTCTACCACCCTCTCTGTAAAGAAATATTTACTTGAATTACTCATGAGCCTACCCCCTTTCATTCTCCCCCTTGACCCCTTGTTCTAGAGCCTCCTTTCCATTGAAAAACACTCACCTCCTGTGCATGGAAACCTTGGAGGTATTTAAATCTCTATATCATATCTCCTCTATTTTGCATTTTCTTTAGGATATACATGTTTAGATCTTTAAGTCTATGCCCATATGCTCTAGAACAAAGACACTGATCATTTTAGTAGCCATCCTCTGGACTGACTTCAACCGGTTCATATCTTTTTGAAGGTGCAGTCTCCAGAATTGTACTCAATATTCCAAAATGAGGTCTTACCAGGGACAATCACCTTATTTTCTGCAGACCATTCCTCTCTCTAAGCAGCCAAGCATTTTTTTTGGCTTTTGCTGTTGCTTTATCCACCTGTTTGGCCACCTTAAAATCATCAGATGCAGTCATCCCTAGTTCCCACTCTTTCTTCATGCTTAGAAGACTTTCACCCCCAATGCTGTACCTCTCCCTAAATACATAACCCTGCATTTTTTAGGATTAAATCTTAGCTGCTAGACCCTAGACCATTCCTTCAGCTTTGCTAGATCTCTCCTCATGTTTTCTATACCTTCCTGGCTATGTATCCTGTTGCACATTATGGTATTAGCAGCAAAAAGACAAACCTTTCCTGACAATCCTTCTGCAATGTCAATGTCACTAACGAAAATGTTGAAAAGAATCAGTCCAAGGACTGAACCTTGAGGCACATCACTAGTAACACCTGCCTCCTCAGAGTGAACTCCATTTACCACTGCCCTTATCAACTCCCACTCAACCAGTTTGTCACTCTCCCTTTTAAAGGGTGCTCAATTTATTTATACATCACCTATGCAGAACCATGTCAAAGTCCTTACTGAAATCCAAGTACAGTATATCTAATCCTCTCACCTTGGTTCAACTATCTGGTCACTCAATCAAAAAAGATTATTTCCCTCTGACAAGACCTACCTCTACTAAAATCATGCTGTCTCGGATCTTGCAATCCATGGGATTCAGAAACTGTGTTATCCTCTGTTTTAGCAGCAATTCTATAAACTTGCTTACCACAAAGATCAGCCTCCTCCTTACTTCCACTTTTATGAATAGAAACCATTTCTACCCATCTCGTCCTACAGCACTACTCACAACTCTAAAGCAGCACTAAAAATGTCAGCCAGCATAGCTGCTATGACTTCTCTAAGTTCCCTTAGTATTATTGGATGTATCCCATCCAGCCCTATCACCATATCTACTTTAAGTTATTTAGCTCCTCATGAACACACTTTTCTGAAAATCTATTGAGATTTATCTCATTTTCAATTTTATTTGTGTTTGCTTTATGTGGTCCTGCACTTGGCCATTCCACAGTGAACACCAAATAAATATTTAAGCAATTTTGCATTTTCCTCCTCATATTCAAAAACTGTATTTACCTCAGTCTCACAATGCCACTTTTGCATTTCCTTCTTTCACTAACATATCTAAGGGAAAAAAAAAAGATCTCCTCCTCCGTTTTATCATATTTGCTATTTTTTTCTTCCATTTGAATTTGTCCATTCTTGATTACTTTACCAGCTTGTCTTAGCTTTTCCAGATATCATTTATCTCTTTCTGCAATCTTCTGTAGTTTATGATTGCTAACTTTTTCTTCCTTACCTTTTCAGCTACTGCAACATAGCGACCGCTTCCTTTCTTAACAAAAAGATTAGTTGCCCTTAAAACTCCTTTTAGTTTTGCTCACTTTTTGATTCTCCTAAATTTCCCCATCCTGCTAATGATTCCTTTAGGTACTTGGCCATTTTAATAAATTTAGTTTTATTGAAGTATAAGACCTTGCCTTTCACAAACCTTTATCTCCTGTGCTCTAATTCTGAACTACACCATCCGGTGATCACTGGATCCCAGATGATCATCCACTATAACAGACACCATGCCTGTTGTAAGCACCAGGTTCAGTATTGCCCACTTCCATGTGGTTTCTATAACCAGTTGACCGAATATTTCTTCTTGCAGAAAATCTAGAATCTCTCTGCATCTGGGACATCCCAGCTGCAGTGTCTTCTAATCAACGTCCAGCAGACTGAAATCCCCTAGTTATAACACTTGTACTTTCATAACAATTTTGTGAATATCCTCCATTATATCTCTATCTATTCTGTCTATATGGAGATCTATATATTACATTAGTAAAAATAGAGGTTCCATTCCCTCCTTCCAGATTAACCCACAGTGCCTTCCTTCTCCTTACTTCATAAGACCAGCAATTCTATTGCTTTATTATTTTTGTATATAGTGCCCCACCTCACCCCTTTCTTCCTACCCAGTCCTTTCTGAACAGATTGTAACCCAGTATAACTATATCCTAGTCATGGTTTTCCATATACCATAGGTCTATGACAACCACCACATCCAAATCAACTTCTTCCATGAGTGCTTCTAGATCAGTGACTATTTCCCATGCTATAAGCATTAGCATGCATAGCTTTCAGATGTTGCCCTTTTTTTTTTTTTTTGTAATATTTTTATTTGGTTTTTTATAATCCAAAATTTTGTACATACAACTTTTCAGGTAACATGAAACCATAACACAGTATAAAGATACATATATAATTATCGTACAACAATGGAAACTTTTGTGTATTAGTGACAACGCAACTTACTGATACCGACCATGTGAGGTAGCCAACAGAACTCCCAATGAGTAGAAAAGCTCAATAATATTCCTACTTTGAATCCCCAGCTTAAGCAATCAGTTCAGTGGACCATAGCCACTATTGCCAAATTCCAGACATGAAAAATTTGGCCCGTAATTTTTTGTTTTTGAATACTGAGTGCTGATGCTGTCAAACTCGAAGGTAGCTAGTCGTAACATTTTCCTACCCCAATGCATGAAAGTAGGAGGTTTGCTGGATACCCAGACACTCAATATGACTTGCTTGGCCATCAACCCGGCTTTATTCAAAAGAGCTTTTTTGGTATTTTGTAGGTCCACTGGTAGTCGACGGATATATTCCAAAAAGCCACAACATGGGATCTAAAGCCAGGGGGCGGTTACAGATCTTAGAACAGTAATTAGTTATATTAGACCAAAACTATTTAATTATGGGACAAGACCAAAAGCAATGTAAATAGTCCCCATTAACTGTACCACATTTTAAGCAAAGTGGCGTTGTGCTGATCCCCACTCAGAAAGCCTTACATTGGAATAGTAGAGTTTCCAAATAAATTTGAATTGCATCTCTCTCAAGGTGACATTTTCAGAAATATGACCACTCTGCTGAATATAAAATTTAACCTTTGTCAAGGTCAAAGAAATCTCAGGGTGTTTGTCCCACTTGCTTAAAATGTCTGCATAAGTGGGTGTATCTTCATATGACTGCAGTATTTTAGTAAATGTAGAACAGGGAAATTTAACTTGTGACCGTGAACAAAACAATGTTTCCAATAAAAACCGTTTAGCAATGGGAAACTTGTGCAGGTTTGTTTGCTGCACATGTAGTCTCAGCTGCAGATAGGCGTAAAAATCCCCCCTGGCAAGTTGGAACGTATCACTGAGCTCTTGAAAGCTATACATGTCATTAGAGGAGGTAGGGAAAAGTTGAGAAATGCGTAAGAGCCCTTTGTTAGCCCACAAGGTAAAAACTGATTGGACTCTCCCCCGTGGTAATTGCGGGTTCTGACCAATGGTTGGTTAAGGGGGTCAAAGTGTATAAGATGCCCAGCCGTTTACATAAATATACCCAAGCTTGTCTCCCTGAACGGAGCGTGAGAAAGGATTTACATGCATGGGGTATTTGCTGAAAATCAGATTGTATAAGTGATGCAAGGGAGTAGCCCTGAAGCCAATTAGTAAGATAGGAGGTAGGTGAAAAATATTCAGTGCCCAAAATCCAATCTCTGATATGTCGCAGCATACAATCTAGATTATAAATTTGAAAGTCAGGACACGCTAGGCCTCCATGAGTAACAGGCTTATACAAGTGTTGAAGTGCCAGCCTCGCTTCTTTTCCTCTCCATAGAAATTTCCACATTAGAGTATTCATGGAATGTAAGTCTCGCCCTAGGAGCCAGATTGTGAGCGTTTGCAGGAGGTAAAGCCACTTGGGAAGTTCAGCCATCTTTAATAGGTGGATCCTCCCAGTCAGAGAGAAGGGTAATAATAACCAATTCTCGAACCTTTTTTTCATTTTTTGAAGCATGGGATTCACATTAATGGTATATATAGATTCTATGGAGCTCGGTATAAGCACTCCTAAATACTTAATGAACCCAGCAGCCCATCGCAGTGGAAACCTAGATTCCCAGCTTTGGTTTAGATTCCCAAAAATCTCTAACGCCTCCGACTTACCCGCATTGATTTTAAGTCCCAAAAATGTCCTGTAGCTAGTCTGGTACGCCAATACACGTGGGAGCGAAGTTTGCGGGTGAGTAAGGAAAATCAAAATGTCATCCGCAAAGGCCGCCACCTTAAATGGAGGTCCAGAGCTATCAAGACCCAAGATATTTTCATCTTCTGAAATAATTCTTAAGGGTCGATAGCCATGATGTACAGCAATGGGGATATAAGGGGCATCCTTGGCAAACTCCTCTTTGCGGAATGAATGCTTGTGAGGTAAGACCATTGGCTAGTATGTGCGAGTTGGAGTTGTGTATAGAAGAGATATATAGTTGAGGAGATTTCCCTGCAGCCCAAAACGTCTCAACACAAAGAAAAGATTGAATGCTTTTCCGAGTCAAAGCTAACTGCCATAGCCAGGATTTTGTGGGTTTGACAGTAAGCAAATGCCGTAATAAGCTTGATAATGTGTGAACTAGCCGCCCTCCCTTTAACAAATCCCATCGGATTAACTGATATAATCCCTGGAAGGGTTGAACCCAATTCTTAAGGCTAATATTATTGCTAAGAATTTAAGATCACAATTCAGCAGGGATATGGGTCTGTACGATACTGGCTGCATGTGGTCCTTGCCAGGTTCAGGGAGGATTGTAATATAAGCCTTATTAAAATTAAGAGGAAATTGATGAATATCTATCGCTTGCCTATAGAAGGAGCCGAAGGCCTCTGTAACTTTTCTGCCTAAGATTTTATAATAATCATAAGAGAAGCCATCGGGTCCAGGTGTTTTACCTGGCTTGCTGGTTTTAACAGCTGTTAAGATTTCAGCATCAGAGATGGGAGTATTAAGACTTTCTAGTTGGGAGGACGTAATTTTGGGAACCTTAATTTTTTTCAAAGAATCTTCTTCTTTCTTTCCCCCCGGTCTATCTTCTGTGTATAATTTTTCATAGAAAGACCTCAACACCGCACAGATCTCTTCACCCTGGACCACCCATGTTCCTTGTAGAGTTTTTAATTTTTCAATATATGATTTTCCTTGTCGCAAGCGCACCAGTCTAGCCAATAATCTCCCAGACTTATTTCCATACCGAAAGTATGAGTGTTCCTTAATTGATCATTTTTAAGAGCCTTCTGATGTAAATAAGATTGCAGGGCACTTAATATTGCGTGATATTTAGCTGAATTAGCTCTGGTAGGGGAGCGTATCAAGTCTCGCTTAGCACTTTTCAGATCAGCATTCAGTTTTAAGATCTCTGCATGTAAATGCTTATTTCTACTCCTCACATATGATATTATTTCCCCTCTTAGAACGGCCTTCCCCATTTCCCAGAACAGGCCCAGGTTATATTTATGTTGTGCATTCGATTCTTGAAATTGTTTCCATTTATCTCGTATGAAACTTTGGAATGGTATATCATTTTTCAGATACACTGGAAATTTCCACCAAGGATTCAATGGCATCCGCCCTTCCAAATTTAGATCAATCCAAATTAGTGTATGGTCCAATACTGCAACTGGTCCAATACCTGCTGAGCTAAGTAAGGGAAAAATGGATGTTGAACCTAGGATATAGTCAATCCTTGATAATGTGCCAATGCTTGACTCTGATTCATAAAACAATATATGGGGCTAATTCTGAATGGCTTAATGCCTCTCTTCGGATTCACACTCCTGTTCGTAATTTAAGATCGTTGGGAAAAGCATTGCTCACAGTTCCCTCTCCAAAAATGGCTCATCTGAATTCAGTTAGGGATAGGACCCTGTCCTTGGCTGGTCCCAAAATTTGGAACTCCCTTCCTGTTGATATTAGAACTGAAACATGTGTTCTGAAATTTAAGAAACTGATAAAAACATGGCTATTGGAACAGGCCTTTAAGGATACAAGTTGATCTATTTTAACATCTTAGATCCACTATACGGTAACACACAGATCCGAAGCGTTATTATATTAAGTTTTGAAATGTAATTTTTATTAGTTTTAATTTTTAGTAAGATTTTATGCTTTTAAGATTTAGCTGTTGTATTTTATTATTTTATATATTAACAGTAATGTTAATACAGTTAGACAAAAATTTTATAACCAGAGTATTGTTCCAGACTGCCAATTAGAAATGTGATTAGATAGGTAGACAGTATATGTTACAATTTTATTGTTATGATTTGACTGTTATTTTGGTTATGGAATTATGTATGGAAATGTTCGCGTCATCATGGTCTCATAGATCTGTATAGACGTTTTTTGTTAACCGTCTTGATTTCTTTTTTGAGGAAAGTCGGTATATAAAAACATGTAAATAAATAAATAAATAAATGTGCTTTAGAAACATGTGTGTAATCTCGTTCGTTGCTATGAAATACTCTCCAAAAATCTATGAGATGCAAATTATGACACAGCTGGCTAATGTGCATTCTCTGAGTTGTATGGACACTTTTACAGGTAGTACAGAGCGATCAACCAGAGGGTCATGAATGCTGTTAAAGTCCCCTGCCAAAAATAAGTAACCTTTCCCATGAGTTGGATCAGATTAGTTATGGTAGTGAAGAAACCAGGATTGGGAGAATTAGGTCCATAGATATTACCAATCGTAACTTCCTTACCATTTAATTTCCAACAAGGATGATATATCTGCCTTCTGAATCATGAAACTCAGAGAGTAGTTGAAAGGAAACACTGTGATGTATAAGAATCGCTACACCTGCCTTCTTATCCACCGCAGGGGAGAAAAAATTGGCACCCACCCAGTCTTTTTGCAATTTCTTACTTTCATCAGCAGTAAGATGGGTTTCCTGTATACATGCAATATGCACTTTTGATCGTTTAAGAAATTGTAACACCTTGGCACGTTTTATAGGACTACCCAGTCCATTGACATTTAGACTGGCCAATCTCATATTCTTTCAAGTGATACCTATTACATTACTTAGACTTTCAAATATTATCAGCAAATTAGGACTATGGGTTCCCCAGCCTAAACCCACGGTCCAGCTCCATGTCACCTGGTCATGAACTTCTCTCAATTTGCTGTTTCCTCTCCACAGAGAGGGGACTGCAGAAGTCAGAATGTGTGTATACCCCCATGCACAGTTCAATACAGAAAAGAGAAAAAAAATTGCTCACTTTCTATACACACCCCCCCTACCCAACTCCAATAAGCATAGCATCACCCTATCTCCTTCCAAAAAGAAGGAGACAGGGCACGATAATGATGTGCTGTGACACCCCCAAAGCCAGCATCTCTTAACCAAACCGAGACTGAGCAACTTGTTCTGAACCCAGCAATATTAGGAATATCAGAACTGAAATGCTATCGCCAAATTTGAGTAACATATTAAAGAAAAGGAAGAAAGAATTAGTAAATCCTTAAACCAATACTTTAGTGGCACTTCAGAACTCAGAAAAGACTGTGGTGAGCTCCCGATACCAGGAGGAAGAATATAGGATAGTCATCTAGGGATGAAACGATTCTCTGAGTGAAAAGCAAAGATCACCTGTCAGCTGTCTCTCATGTGTTCTCAGTCCGCAGCCATTTCTCCTGTCAATAGAAAGAATGTCCCAGTCCTCTGCATAGACAAGCAGCTCGATACTGTAAGGCCGCGGTAGAAACAGTGCGGCAGTGTCAGGCGCACCCTTCCTCCCCGCACGCACAGTTCTCTTCACTTAGCGCCCGATACTCTCTTCTAATTGCATGCAAATGCATGCCGCGGCTGCGAAGCCTTAGGCAAGCGTTAGGACCGCGCAACCCATTTTACTGTATAGAGCGCCTATACAGTATCCTGGGTTCGCGGGCCTAACGCTTCACGGCCGCGCTGGTATCTGTTATTTCAAATGTGACTGCCTTGAGCGCTGAAATCGCACGGCCATTCCTTCACTGCCGTGCATTCATCCAGGCAGAGGGAGCCGGAGGCCGTTTTCGCCGCTGGCTCCCTCTGCCCAGATCCCGCCGCCCATCTGAGACTATCACGCGTCCACCCGCCGCCGCCGCTTGGAACAGGCTCCCACCCGCCCGTGGCCTAGATTTTACACGCGACCACTCGCTCCCCGGCTCCCGCAGCCGCCCGCCTGGACCCACGCGGCCCTCCGACAGGTATTTAAAAATGTTTATTTTTTTTTCTGACAGGTTTTTATGTGTCCCACAGCATTACATTTTCTCGATCATCTCTGTATCGCTTTTTGTTTTATTGTGTTTCAGTATTTTAAGTGGGGTCGATGGGTTTGCTACAAGACTCACAGTCCTAACACCTACTAGGGGGAGGCGGTAAACTAACACGTTAAGGCCGCGGCAAAACAGCGGGTTACTAAGGAGATAATATCAGCGCCCGTTACAGTATCGGAGGGGAATAGCTAATTCCTTCATTATACAGCTAATTCGTTCATTTACACATCATCTACATGCTGGGTGCGGAAAGGGTTATGTGTCTATTTTAGGAAGCGCTAAGGACGCGTGAAACTGGAGACTGTATCGCTGGATGGCCTTACTCGTCTGTATTGTGCGCTCCCAGCACGTTACAGACGGGAAATCTTCAACCGCACGTTACTGTATCGACCTGAATGTAAGTAGTGCAAATTTAGAGCAAATTTAGAGCAAAAGGCCACTGCTCCACAGACGCTCTGTATGCGAAATAATATATAAGATCGCTGTCCCAACGCGGGGAAAGAACTGCCGGGTGAAAAATACCAACGATGGTAATTAAAAAACATGGGCTCAGTCAGTCTTTAGCTCCTCCACAAAAAGTTTTGCGGACTCCACTTCAGAAAAGAGCAAGTTTGCTTACCTTAAACTGTGTTTTCTGTAGATAGCAGATGAATTAGCCATGCTGTATGGGTATGTCCTCCGTGCCACTAGGTGGCGGAGCTCTCAAAGTCTATCAAAGACTTTTAGCTAGGTACTCTCTCCCTCCTGTATCCTGACAGGATTACCTAAGGCTCCTCAGTCAGTATCAAAGCAGGGTAGGTATGCTAGAACTGTCCGGGGAGGTGGGCGGGTCAGCATGGCTAATTCATCTGCTATCTACGGAAAACACCGTTTACGGTAAGCAAACTTGCTCTTTTCACGTAGCTAAGCAGCTAAATTAGCCATGCTGTATGGGAGTCCCCAGCTGACGTATTGAGCAATTAGTATGCGTCAATTATTTTTTTTTTGCTCAAAACGAAATAGTGGCGGACAGTTCCTATGAAGGCTGTATCTGTTTTGTTTTTTTTTTAATTCTTTATTTATGAAATTTTAGTTAACAATATAACTCCATTCATAATTAGTATTCAATTATTACATTGAATCTTAAGAAATCAGGAACATTTATAACTTCAATAATAAATGCTACATCACTAATATTCAAATTGTCCTGATTTCATGTTACCAAACAGTTGTGGGAGCCTCTCGATCAAATTCTAATAACTAAAAAAAAGAATAAATCTTCATACATATAAACAGAAGTAAAACAGATTAATGATTAGACATATTACCAACTGAGTTATAACCCGGAGTCTCCGCCTCCCCTCCCTGGTTTCTGCATTCGTCCAAATATTTCTCTAAATCGATTGGATCATAATATATGTATTTCGAACCATCCACATACATAACGCATTTACTGGGAAACCTTACATGTATTCGAATACCAAATGTTCTGGCGATATTCGCTAAATTAATAAACTTTTTTCTCCTAATTTGGGTTTCTTTCGCTACATCTGGAAAGACCCATATCTTCTGACCTAGATAGAGAGAGGTTCTATTCTGCATAAACAATTTTAATACTTTGTCCCTCTCAAGGGAGTGGGCAAATTTAACCATCAAAGTACCTCTCATCTCAATCTGGGCAGTATATGAGGTCTCGAGTAGCTCCGTAACATTTAAAGTTACCTCTTGTGGAAGAGCTTCAGTATTTACATTTTGATTTCTCTCGTTCAAGAAGTAAGCATTTACAATTAAAGGAAGGCTTTCAGATGTATAAAGCAATACTTCTCTAAAATAGTTCTTCAATTGTTCCCCTGGGGAAGTCATACTGCATTTTGGGAAATTAACAAATCTCAAATTACAATACCGAACTGTATTTTCTAGATTTTCCATTTTTTTAGATAAAATATTTTCTCCCTTTATTATTGATGATTGTACTTCTTTTATAGTACTTAATTCTTCTTTTACTTTCACTAGAGATACTTCATTACTTGTTACTAAAGGATTTATATTTAAGAGAGTGGTCTGCATTTCTTTTATATTAGTATTTAAACAAACAATATTATTTTGTAGTGATACAATTGCTGACCATAACATCTCCATAGATACAGGTTTAAGGCTCCCAGCTTTAGCATTTGAAGTAGACTGAGTATCAAATTGATTAGTGAGATCATGTCCAGAAGCATCCCCAGATAGGGGGGTTATGGAATAGGCTCCAGTTACCAAAGGATCTGTAAGATAGTCCATCGCAAAGGATCATCCGTCTGTTTTTGGAAACACTGGTGGGATGTGAAAAAATGTGTAGCGGTGATTGTGTCGCCTCTTCATAGATGTCTATGAGAGGTACTTGATAGAGAGAGAGGCAATCTAGGTTGTCATCTCATGCACCTGATGTGTCATTAGGATTGCAGATAGCATTTGCAACTTTCCATTTTCGCTGAAAAGGATATAATTGGATATAGCTTTGGATGAAGTTGTTGTCGGTATTGGACACTCTTGTGCGTTTGGATTGACGAAGAAACAGTTGTGAGGTCGACTGGGTGACAGAGTGCATGTATTGTAGTATGCTAGTGCACGATTACCATCAAGGTATGTCAACTTCTCCTTATTGCTAAGTGTAAGAGGTTTGGATGGAACGTGGATTAGGTGATGTCTAGGTTAATGCAGACATTGGGACATTACAGTTAGCAGAAACTCTGGGTAAGTGTGCAAGGTTACCCTGCTATGGTGAAATTGAAGAGAAAGAGGGTTGTGAACCAATGGTTGTAATTCACTTGGTTTTCTTGCAGGAGTGAAATCGAATAGGAAAAAACACCTGTATGTGAGGAGCAAAGGTGACAAGTGTGTAGAGGTGCAAGGAATAACAGCATTAGCTGTTCGAAATTCATGTTAATCTGCCACAGCACCGGTGATTTTGTAAGTGGATGTAGGAGTAATAGGCCGTACATGAAGAGGTATACCAATGAGTAACCTGAAAGTGGTTTTTCCTCTAGATGAAGGTAATAAGCTGTAATGGTGGTTGCAGGAACTCAATGTTTTTTGAATACTCAAGTATTCAAAAAACAACTCAAAACCTGGCTTTTCAGAAAAGCCTTCCCGCCAGATACATAGCCTCCCCCCAGGCTCATCCCTGCCTATAACTCGACACCCTACCAGCCGCTACCAACCCGATGAAACCCACCTTAAGCCCACCCTGCAGCCATCCGAACGTTCACACCACCGCCCCACCATCCCCCCACCCCTAGCCGCAACTTAAAAGCCCTCCATCAAGGACTCCACCTCACTAAGACTATGTAAATCCTAATCCAAACTTATATTCCCAAGTTGATATAACATTTTTAATATAGCAAATGTTGCTTATCTATAACAGGTGTTCTCACAGGACAGCAGAATGTTAGTCCTCACATACGGGTGACATCATCAGGATAGAGACCAATCACAAAAAACTTCTGTCAAAGTTTCCAGAACTTTGACTGGCCCCTACTGGGCATGCCCAGCATGGCACTAACCCTGCAGCCAGCAGGGGTCCCCCTTCAGTCTTATTTGATAGCTACAGGCAGTGCCGAAAAATAAAACAACAAAACGTTATGAACCCAACACCGCGGGGCGGCGGGCGGGTTTCGTGAGGACTAACATCCTGCTGTCCTGTGAGAACACCTGTTACAGGTAAGCAACATTTGCTTTCTCACAGGACAAGCAGGATGGTAGTCCTCACATATGGGTGAGTACCGAGCTGAGGATGTCCTAACATGCACCAAATGTACCCAACGGCGTGCAACAGGCACAACAACTGGGGTGGAATTTGGTAGAGGGCATCCTGAACCCCACCGGGCAGGCGGAAGGGTGTTGGTACGTCACGTTGGAAATAGGTTTCACAGGACAGACTGGCCGAAGATGGAATCATGTCTTCCAGCTTTGTCCAAGCAATAGTGGGCTGCGAAAGTATGGAGGGAACTCCAGGTGGCAGCCCTACAAATGTCAGGAAGCAGCACCGATCGAAGGTGTGCTATTGAAGTCGCCATGGCCCTCACAGAGTGTGCTTTAACACGATCTTGAAAAGGAATTCCTGCTTGCTGATGGCAAAAAGATATGCAGTCCACTAACCAGGAGGAGAGAGTCTGCTTACCCACAGGATGCCCTAATTTGTTGGGGTGGAACGAGATGAATAACTGAGTGCTCATCCTGTGGGCAACTGTACGGTCTAGATAAAAAGCTAGAGCCCGCTTGCAGTCAAGGGTATACAGAGCCTGTTCCCCTGGATTGGAATGGGGCCTGGGATAGAAGGTAGGTAGTATGATGGATTGATTAATGTGAAACTCCGAAACTACCTTTGGTAAAAATTTAGGGTGAGTGCGGAGTACCGCCCAGTCCTGCAGGAGTTTAGTGTAAGGTGGATAGTTAACTAGGGCCTGTAACTCACTAACCCTGTGAGCTGAGGTGATAGCCAAAAGGAAAATCATTTTTCAATTGAGATATTTTAGATCACAAAAGTGAAGAGGCTCGAATGGTGGTTTCATGAGCCGACCAAGAACCAGGTTATGGTCCCAAAAAGTGGCCGGAGTACGTAAAGGTGGCTTGATGTGGAGCAAGCCCTTCAGAAAGTGTGTTACAAGGGGTTGTACTGAGATAGGGACATCCCCGACCCCTTTATGGAAGGCGGCTACCGCACTGACATGCATTCTGATGGAAGATGTCTTGAGACCAGACTCTGACAGATGCCAGAGATAGTCCAAAAACTGTGGGATTGGACAGGAAAAAGGATCAAGGGACTGAGAAGTGCACCATGAGGTAAACCTTTTCCATTTATAGGACTAAGATTTTCTCGTGGAAGGCTTCCGAGAAGCAATCAAGACACGGGAAACTGGGTCTGAAAGGTTAAGTGGTTGAAGGATTAACCTTTCAACATCCATGCCGTCAGGGACAAGGCCTGAAGATTGGGATGGTGTAGGCTCCCGTTGTTTTGAGTGATCAGAAGCGGGTCCTGTCCCAAGGGAATGTGCCTGAGGATGGAGAGATCCTGTAGTACTGGAAACCACACTTGGCGTGGCCAGTGAGGTGCTATCAGGATCATGGTTCCCTTGTCCTGACGTAACTTCATGAGAGTCTTCGAGAGAAGAGGAAGTGGAGGGAATGCATAAAGCAGACCGGTTGCCCATGAGAGGGAGAATGCATCTCTGGGCTGAGAGCCTTTGCTGTGAATGAGGGAGCAGTAATGGTCTACTTTGTGGTTCTGAGGGGACGCAAAGAGGTCTGTCTGGGGATGACCCCATTGTCAGAAGATGGAGTTTTCTACCGAGGGGTTGAGAGACCACTCGTGCGGTTGGAAGACATGACTCAGCTTGTCCACTAGAACACTGTCCACTCCCGGCAAGTAGGTGGCCCTGAGGTACATCGAGAGGGAGAGAGCTTCCGCCCAAATCTGTGCAGCTTCCTGACACAGAAGGAAAGAGCCTGTGCCTCCCTGCTTGTTGATGTACCACATGGCCACCTGGTTGTCCGTCTGAATCAGGATGACTTAATTGGAAAGGCAATCCTGAAAAGCTCTGAGAGCATATCGCATTGCTCGAAGCTCCAGGAAATTTATGTGGTGTTTGGCTTCCTCTGGAGACCAAAATCCTTGCGTCTACAGATCGTTCACATGAGTTCCCCACCCGAGGTTGGAAGCGTCAGTGGTGAGAATGACTTGAGTATCTGGCACGTGAAAGGGCAATCCCTGGAGGAGATTGCTCTGATTCTTCCACCAAGCGAGAGACAGACGGAGTGAGTCAGTGACGTGGACAATGGCCGACAGAGGCTGAACAGCTTGAATCCATTGTGACTTCAGAGTCCAATGCATGAGTCTCATGGCCAAGCGGGCCATCGGTGTGACATGGACTGAGGACGCCATGTGACCTAGGAGGACGAGAAATTGGCATGCAGTCGCAGTATTTTGAGACTGTAACTGGTGAGCGAGAGACACAAGAGTTAACGCTCGTTGGTGAGGTAGAAAAGCTTTTGCCTGCAGGGTGTCCAAGTCTACCCCAATGAACGACAAAGTTTGAGATGGGACTAAATAGGATTTCCCGTAATTGATGAGAAATCCTAGTGAAATGAGAGTGTGTAGAGTCAAATCGAGGGACGACCAAGCCGCTTGCTGGGTTGGGGCCCTGATTACCAGTCGTCCAAATAGGGACAGATGTGAACACCTTCTTTTCTGAGAAAAGCTGCGACAACTACGAGACATTTGGCAAAGACTTGTGGTGCAGATGCCAGGCCGAATGGAAGCACTCGGTATTGATAGTGCTTGGGGCCTACTAAAAACCTCAGGTATTTGCGATGAGTTGGAGTTATCGCAATGTGTGTGTATGCATCTTGGAGGTCCAGAGACCTACTAAAAACCTCAGATATTTGCAATGAGTTGGAGTTATCGCAATGTATGTGTATGCATCTTGGAGGTCCAGAGAGCAGAGCCAGTCTTCTCTTTGTAGAAGAGGTAGAAGCGATCCCAAGGTAACCATCTTGAACTTTTCCCACTGGAGGTACTTGTTGAGAGCACGTAAGTCCAGGATTGGACGAACACCCCCTGATATTTTGGGAATCAGAAAGTACCGGGAATAGAACCCTAGGCCTTGCTGCGAGTACGGAACGGGTTCTATTGCTCTTGACTGGAGAAGGAGGGAGACCTCTTGTTCCAGAAGAATGGAGTGGTCGGACGTTCTCCACTTCTGGAGAGGTGGGGAGTCCGGTGGCAGGGCGAGAAAGTTCAGATGGTAACCCTGAGCAATGATTGCCAATACCCATTGGTTGGTTGTGATTGACTGCCACATGTTGAGAAAGTGGCACAATCGACCTCCTACTGGTATGTTTGGAAGAGGAATCTGGCTGCTGCTCTCCAAGCGGAAGTCAAAAACCTGAAGCAGTCCTGGCTGGGGAGCTGCTTGTGGTTTTTGCTTTCAGACTTGGCGAGGTTGAGGTTTCTGATAAGGTCTCGTAGTACGGGACCTTGCTGGTGGTGGGTAGGCCTTCCTTGGACGGTAGAAAGACTTTTTAGAGTCCTTCCTGAAGGGCTGTCTTGAAGAGAAGTCTGAAGGCATCGAACAGAGCTGTTTAAGGGTCTCATGATGGTCTTTTAATTCAGCCACCATTCGTTGAATCTGTTCACCGAACAGATTATCTCCCACACACAGCAGGTTGGACAACTGGTCTTGCGCATCTGGGCGAGGGTCAGAAGATTTAAGCCAGGCCCACCGTCTTGCTGAAATGGCAGCTGCAGACACTCTGGTAGAGGTGTCGAATATGTCAAAAGATGTTCGAATCTCATGTTTTCCTGCCTCAAAACCTTTGTTAACAAGGGTTTAGCTGGTCTTGGAATTGTTCAGGCAGGGACTCAGATAGATCCTGTATCTGTTTAAAGATGACCCTATTATATTGGGTCATTATAAAGCTGGTAGGCAGCAATTCTGGAGATGAGCCGGGCTCCTTGGAACACTCGTCGACCAATGTTGTCTAGAAACTTTTGTTCCTTAACAGGTGGGGTGGATGAGTGAGGTTTTGACCTTTTCACCTTTTTCTGAGCTGACTCTACCACAACTGAGTGGTGGTCAAGCTGAGATTTTTGAAAACCTGGGGCTGACTGAACTAAGTAAGTAGTGTCAGCCTTCCTGTGAACTGGAGCAATTGACCCAGGATTTTCCCAGTTCTTTTTGAGAAGATCAAGAAGTACGTGATGAATGGGAATGGAGGTGATTACCTTGGGGGCATCCAGAAACTGGAGTAACTCCATCATTTGGTGCCTGTCATCCTGTTCTGTCTGAAGTTGAAAAGGAACCAACTCAGACATTTCCTTCACAAAATTTATGAATGAGAGGTCCTCTGGAGGAGAACACTTTCTACTTTCAGTAGGAGAAGGTGGTGAAGGTAAGTCATCGGTGTCTGTTGAAGTAGCATCACCCCAAGTATCGTAAGGATCAGCAGACTGTCCTGTAGGACTAGAAGGGGGTTGGATACCTGAAGGCCCCGGGCGAGGGCCGAAAAAAAATCGAAGGAATCGCCAGAGGTACAGATGATGGCATGGAAGGCATCGGTGCAGGCATCGATGGCGCCGATGGACGTATTGGCACCGATGGATGAATCAGTGGCGAGGGACGTATTGGCATCGATGGCTGAGGTAAAACTCCCGATGGAGGAATGTGGAACGGTGTTTCTCCTCCCGATGAAGCTGTCCTCGAGGAGGGCATCGGAACCATCGGAGACCCGGGATCCATCGGTGGAAGGGCAGCCATCAGCGCCTCCATCCTGGACAGCAGCGGTGCCAGCGCTGCCGGAATCGGGTCGATGACAGGTTCCACAATCGGTGCCGGAGGAACCTGGAGACGTTGCATCACCTTATGGATGGCCTCCTGAACCAGCCGGTCCAGTTCTTCTCGGAGACCTGGAGCAAGCAGCCCTGGCTCCGGAAAAGAAGAGGGAGGCAGAGGCACAGCCAGAGTGACCACCTTTACAGGCGGAATCGTGGCTCCCAAACCCCGATTGGGTGAGGGTGGCCTCGATGACCCGGTCGCAGGAATGGTCGGTGCCTTTCCTGGACGGGGCTTCTTCGACGGTAGCTCGGACGGTGGCGAGGTCGATGCCTTTGCTCCCTCGACAGTCCGAGTCTTGTGATGTCACTGACGATGTCTCTCCCTGCAATCCCCTCAATCCTGAGGGGGAGTAGCGAGTGTCGATGGCTGTGAAGACGTAGATGGTGGTCGGTCACCGGTCGGTGGTCGATGCTGGCTCGAAGTCGACGGGGCCGGTTCCAATGACGTCGATGAAATGGACGGAGTCGGGGTCTGAGCACAGAAGAGGAGTTCCATCTTCTCCATTCCGGCTTTGCGACCTTTTGGTGTCATGAGGGCACATTTGGTGCAAGTCAGGACATCGTGCTCACGGCCTAAACACATTACACAGACTCCATGGGGGTCTGTGATAGACATGGTGCAAGTTCACTCCGGGCACTGACGGAACCCAGACGCCATAGCCATTGAAAAAAAATCGAGCCACGGGGCCAGTAGGCCGCAAGGGCCAAACTCGACGGTAATCGACGGAAAATAATTTACCGGAGTACCGCGGTCGAAGAAATGTTAGAGGGACCCTGTGGGGCAATTTAACTTTAAAAATTCTGTGAGGAAAATTCCTGTCAGGAATCACTTTAGAGCTCCTAAACTGCGAAGCTACTGCTGCAAGGAAAAAAGAAGACTGAAGGGGGATCCCTGCTGGCTGCAGGGCTAGTGCCATGCTGGGCATGCCCAGTAGGGGCCAGTCAAAGTTCTGGAAACTTTGACAGAAGTTATCCGTGATTGGGCTCCATCCTGATGATGTCACCCATATGTGAGGACTACCATCCAGCTTGTCCTGTGAGAAAATGTGTATCTTTTTCTATTATACTTTTTACAATGTGTATCTTCATCTATTATACTAGTTACAATGTCACAATGTAAAATAAGCAAATCTTGCCTTATGTGTTCAGTTATATGTAAACCGATCTGATATCTCGATCGAATGTCGGTATATAAAAGCAAATAAATAAATAAAACAAATGAGGAGTTGCATTGCTTTTGCTGCAGCGAGATGGAGGTAGAACAAAAGACCGCCAGGTGAGCCAGTTAAGGGGCTATACCTGTTGATGAACACTCGGAAGCGCAGCGGGACAATCTTACTGGTACTTGAACATGATGGCGAGTTATCTCGAGGATAGGAGAAAAAACATAGATAAGCGAGCTCGGCAATGTCCATGTCCTAAGATGTAGGGAGGCGTGGAGAGGATGTTCACTCGGTCTAGTTAAGAAACTAGGAGGTGTGTCCAGGAGAATTGGGTTGCAGATCGAAAGCAGTCATAAGGAACCGTACCATGGACATCTTGGTTATGTTGGTGCGATGAGGAACAGATGCGCTTGGTTTTATGCCTATCTGCGATATGGCAGAATCGCCCGGTCTTTGCATCTGAGGAGTGATTGAGAGATAAGTGGAAACAGACGTTGTGACCAATCGATGAGAAAGGCGCCTGGAGTTTGAGTGAGCTCAGAGAAATCAAACAAAGCTCTCCATTTTCCTGTTGTACAGTGCTGCAAGAGATCCTTCTTATTAAGAAGTCTTAGTGAGAAGATGATTGGACTTCCCTCTGCAGTTAGGTCCCCCTTTGGGGGGCGAAAGTGATGCTCAGTTTGTCCAGCCTGGAATCGACAATGCCTTAAGCTGTGAGCATAGAAGCATACTATCATGAAAACATTTGGTATAAGTTGGATAAGTCACTAGAACCTGGAGTTCAGATTCTGCACGCCAGTCACCACCAAAAACATTTTTTTGCATTCATTAGTTGCTGGATGCACAGGCTCTAAGTGGCATACAAATATAAATATTCATAGAAAGTAGAAAATAAATATGAAAAAACTATTTTAAAACATCTTACATCACAACAAATAAAGACAAAAACAATAAAACAGATTAAAATGAGGCAAAAGGAAAATAAAAAAAATTAATAAAAAGCAGAAACCAGTACAAAATTACCAACACATAACCTTCCAAGTCGGATACTTCAGCTTACAGGCGTGCATATGCTCAAAGGGAGCTTTCATCAGCTGAGTCAGTAACACACTGAAGTCCTAAAATACAACAGGAACCTTGAGATATTTCAAGTGAAGCAAGCCCCACATGAATCAGACAACGAAAGGCTGTAAGAGTAGGGTCTACCTTCTACATGTTGGCAAGAGGTACCAATTGCACTGAGATGAACTCTGATGGTCCTGAAGCCTGACTCTGTAAGATGCAGAAGATAATCAAGCAGTTTTTGTTTAGTATAAGCAAAAGAATCTAGAGCATTCTTCTCTCACAGTAAAAGACAAACCTCCTCTACTTTAGTAATTAGGACTTCCTTGTGGTGTCCTTTCTTGAGACAGAACATGAGACACATCCTCTGAAATGTGTAAAGGCTGCAAGACTACCCTCTCAATGTCTAGGCTAAGAAAGCCAGATACCCAAAGTTGGGATGGCACAACAGCCCCAGAACTTAAAAGATGAGGTTTGGGAAATTCCCCAGCCTGATTGGATTCCAGATTGTCATCTTCTGCAGGAATGGAAACCAAATCTCTCTTGGCTAAAATGATGCTATGAGAGTATTAGTCTCCCAGTTTCTTCTGAGCTTCAACAAAAAGTCTTTGCAACAAGCAGAAATGGAAGATATGCATACAGCAGGCCCTGACCCCAACTAAGGGCAAAGGTGTCCGAAACTAGATTCCCTTGAGTCCCTTTCCTGGAACAAGAGTGGGACCTTCCTGTCTATCGGATTAAAAACAAATCTACCATGGGTGTGCCCCACTCATGAAATATCTGGTTTGCCCACCACCCTCCCCCCATCCAGGGACCATTCGTGCGGTTCCAGGACCAAGCAATCTGTCTGAAAGAATAGTCTCCTCACCTGCCAGATACTTGGCTCTGAGAACCATCCACAGGGACAGGACAGTCGCCTGACAGGAAGTATAATCTCATTCCTCTCTGATTGTTGATGTAAAATATTGTTATTTGATTGTCCATCTGGACAAAGATCACTTTATTGATCAACTGATCTCTGAAAGCCTTCAGCTCATACAGAACCACCCTTAAGAACATAAGAAAATGCCATACTGGGTCAGACCAAGGGTCCATCAAGCCCAGCATTCTGTTTCCAACAGTGGCCAATCCAGGCCATAAGAACCTGGCAAGTACCCAAAAAACTAAGTCTATTCCATGTTACCGTTGCTAGTAATAGCAGTGGTTATTATCTAAGTCAACTTTTACCATGCATAGTACTTCTGTGTTAGAAACTGCTTTTTTCATGCTTTGTTAACCGTTGTAATGGCTACACCGAAGGTATACAAAAACCAATAAATAAATAAACAGGACAGCAAAGATACATGACCAGTGGGCTACACAAAAAAAGATGAGACTAAAGGTACCCCCCCTCCCCCATGATGGATGCATAGCATTATGATATGCTGCACATGCCCAGTAGGACACGCTCAAGTTCTAGAAAGTTTGAGATAAAAGTTCTGTATCTGGTTCCATCTGATGTATACCCACTTGTGAGAACTGCCATCCTGCTTGTCGTTTGAGAAATAGAGATGAACAAATGCTTTTTCCCTTCCAAAATTTCTTCAAATAAAAAAGTACAAACTCAAAAGTCTTACAGTGAAAGACTTTATCCACAAAGTGGCCTTATCTATGATATAGATGATCAAACACAGAAAATTCTTTTAGACTACCTCATGTAAACTTGGCAAGACAATTTATATCCACTATGCAAACATTTCTTTATTTTAAATATGTCCATTTCAAAAACGTTGACATCTGTGTTTGTGATAAACAGGTTTTATATATTTTTTTTTAAACTATGTTTGGGTTATTACCTGGAACCACAAGGTCTAGTGTTCTCTGTAATTCATATAGCCTGCATCCCTTAATTGAAATAATTCTCCAATTATGTTTCTTCTTGCCTTTATGCCAATTTTCCTTTTTCTCTCATTTTCATTAAACTTTCTTTAACTATTATTTTTCTCCTTCTGTTAACTTTTTATTGCCAACTGTCTGCAAAACCTAAGTGCATCAATTTATTATAGAGTATTTCTGAGCAGGCACAATTTCAAGTTTTGGATTCTCTACAATATATGATAGAAAATTTGACCTTTTCTAAGGTGTCACAACAAGATCACATTTAGCAGCATGCTCACTTTCTGGCTGAGAGATAATATTGTGGTGAGACTATATTTTATAAGTAAAATGGAAAAGGAGGACTCACAGCAGATAAAAATCATTAAAAAAAGTATTGACAATCCTAGGACTACTTGGGCCTTAAATTAAACAGAATACAAAGAAAAAGGGTATGGGGTGGCTCAGCTGCAGTAGACAGTAAAATCTTTTAAAATATAAAAACTTTAACCCTACTGTCCATCTCCACTGACTTTTCCAGCTAGAGGCTTGGCAAAGGGACAGGGATGGAAGAGGGGGAATAGGCCAGAGGGGGAAGAGAGAAAAGAGAGGAGAGTCTCAGGAAGATCTTCTCCTTGGGGACTGGATGGCACACTCACTGGAGAGGTCCTCTCCAGAGCCGACCTGCACTTCTTGACTCAATTAAGACCCAAAAGAATCCTGGGTGCCACTTACCATGTCCTGCTCAACCAGAGGACCAATTGGGGGGGGGGGGGGAGAGAAAGTCCCAGAAGCAAGAACCTAGGGAACAATTATCAAATTATTAATTTAGCATCAGAAGAGCCACAGGACCTGGCAGCGAACCTAGGAATGCTCCCCAGGGAATAAAAATCCAAAGTCAGCCTTTAGCCAAGAATCTTTCTGCACCAATACAGCACATGCCACCATCTGTTGAAGACAGAAAATACTGGCAAGTGCCTGTGCTGCATCACTCCTTATAGAAGTGATAATGTCACTAAAAAGTTGTCAACTTCTATCTCTAGGATGACAAACCCACAAATCTGGACTCATTTAGCTAGGTGACGGGGAAAATTAAATTGAGCAGATAGCATTTATTTTAACTCCAAAGCATCAGGTTATTCGGCCAATGAGATTCCCAGACTGACTCAACACTCCCTTTTGCTCCACCAAGATTGCTCCAATGTACTGATGCAACAGATATTTCCACAGTAGGATTTTAATAAAAAAAAAAAAAAAAAAAAAAAAAGATTAGAAAGCAGCAAGGAATGCACATTTTTCTTTACAGTTTGACAATGTGAAAATATTTAGAATTTTTTTCACCATCAAATAAGTGAAAAGTTGTAACATCCTATAATTTTTCACATGTATCAACCACACAATACTGTGGTGCTATAACCTGTAAGGTATTGTAAAAATTCCCATCTATTCTCCAATCACTACTGAAAATCTGAACAGATTAACTAATATATACTTCTTGCTCTATTCCCTCTCTCCTTCCTTTTTTCCCCAGTTGATCTGCATTCAAATAGCTTTGCAGAGGAACAGTATATTAATTTGATATTATATATTATGTTTTTATGTTATATTGTGATGCTATTTGTGTTCAATTACTGTATATCACATTTAGCCGTAGGGTTAAACGATCAATAAATGTATTTAAATTTCCATACAAGTATCATAACTATCATTACCTACTGTACTATACAAGGAACTAGTCACAGGCAACAGAATCTGAGACTAACAAAGCCTCTTCACAAATTATTTTCTTGTACAAGTTTAAAGCAAATGGTAATACTGACTTACATAAATTTGTTCAAGATCACATTACATTAACAACTACTCCAAAAACAGTTACCTGTATGCATCGTCTTCTTTCAAGTCTCATATCATCCTGTGGGGTGGAGGGGGAGAGTCCAACAAAAAACCACCACACTAATATATAGAAAGAAAAACAAGATAATAAAAGATATAGTCAACTATCTTAAGAAAGCAATATTATACTTTAAAAGGAGAAAATGTATGGACAAAATTATTTACAAGTTGCTATTTTTTTCTTTCCTGAAATACTACTAAAACACTAGAGCCTAACAAGCAATTTAACTGTCACTTTAATTTCATTGAGGTCTATACAATTTTTTTTTTTTTTTAAAGTGTGTTCAACTTCTGAAAGGTTAATTACCGTATTTTTTGCTCCATAAGACGCACCTAGGATTCAGAGCGGGAAAATTAAAAAAAAAAAATAATAATAATGGTGTGCTAAACCGGCTCTTTTCCCAAGCGTCTGTGTGTCTTATGGAGCAAATTAGGGTAGGGCATAAAATGTTTTTTTGTGCCCCCATTCCCCATCCCAACCCTTTAAATTTAATTAAGTACAAACCCCCCACCTCCTGATGCCCCCCCCCCCCAAGACTTGCCAAAAGTCCCTGGTGGTCCAGCAGAGATCCGGAGCGATCTCCTGCACTTGGGCCGTCAGCTGCCAGTATTCAAAATGGCACCGATAGCCTTTGCCCTTACTATGTCACAGGGGCTACCGGTGCCATTGGTCGATCCCTGTCACATGGTAGGAGCAATGGACGGCCAGCACCATCTTGTGCTCCTACCATGTGACAGGGGCAGACCACTGCTCCTACCATGTGACAGGGGCCGACCAATGGCACTGGTAGCCCCTGTGACATAGTAAGGGCAAAGGCTATCGGCACCATTTTGAATACTGGCAGCCGACGGCCCGAGTGCAGGAGATCGCTCCGGATCTCTGCTGGACCACCAGGGACTTTTGGCAAGTCTTGGGGTGGGGGTGGGGAGGGGGGTCGTAGTTAATTAAATTTAAAGGGTTGGGATGGGGAATGAGGACAAAAAAAAAACCATTGGTTGTAGTTAGTTGTGTTTTTTTTTGTTTGTTTGGTTTTTAATATTCGCTCCATAAGACGCACAGACATTTTCCCCCCACTTTTGGGGGAAAAAAGTGTGTCTTATGGAGCAGAAAATATGGTAAATATTTTCTCATATAAATCATGATACAGAAAAAATCGTGCAAACATCTTCTAAAACTACTGTAGTTATTTACAAAATAGGTGCAATATTGATATAAAAAACAAAATATTTGAAACCAATTGTACAATATAGTGGAATCCTGTTACACTGGATCACTTGGTACAATGAACTTATTTCAATTTATGCTATATTCCAATGTACTTTGATAATTCACAACTGCTTTTATATCAACTGAAAGTTATGAATTACTCAAAAGTCACTGAGCACTACAGTTTATATTATTGACCACATATCTTGCCCATGTGATAGTGATTAAATATTCCAAAACAGATTTAAAAAAAAAGTAAAAATATACCATAAACCAATTTTTTTGGCCTCATTTGCTTTGAGTTTGAATAAAGTTTTCAAACCCGGTCTTCCTCAAACTCACACAGAAGAACATAAAGATAGCACCAAGATCTCAGCAGATTAAAAACTAAATATATTCCCAATAAAAATGTCTCATTCTACCAAGAACTGTCACTGGATCATTCTTCATCGAGTTGGAAGTTATGATGTCTACCTGTCTATTCTGTGTGCACATGGTTAGCAGTTTGTCAATTTTGCTTTACGGAATCTTTAATAATGGCAACATTTCCTTAGATATTTCCCAGCCTAATTACTACCATTTAAGACTAGAGAGCATTGCGCAGAGGTGCCATAGGCCCTTCCGCAAGTAGTCCCCACTCTTCTCCTTCTATATGCCAGTCTTTTCAACAATCGTCATTAGAGATCAGACCACTGCACACTGAATCACACCCATAGAGGTGTTGCTATTTGTAAATTAGAAACATGATGACAGAAAAAGACCATGTGGCCTATCCAGTCTGCCCATTCATACAATTAATTTAGCATAATTCTCCTCACTTCCTTAGAGATTACCTGTATTTATTCCATGCTTTCTTAAATTCAGATACTGTTTGTTTCCACCAGTTCAACTGGGAGACAGTTCCACACATCCACCACCCTCTCTGAAAAGAAATATTTCCTAAGATTACTCCTGAGTCTACCCCCTTTCAACCTCATCTCATGTCCTCTAATTCTAGAGCCTCTTTTCCATTGAAAAAGGCTCATCTCCTGTGCAGGGAAAGCACTGTGATATTTGAATGTCTCTATCATATCTCCCCTATCTCACCTTTCCTCTAGTGTGTACATGTTTTAGACCTTTAACTCTATCCCCATATGCTTTAGAACGAAGACAACTGATCATTTTAGTAGCCACCCTCTGGACCGACTCCATCCTCTGTATATCCTTTTGATGGTGCAATCTCCAGAATTGTATACAGTATTCCAAGTAAAGTCTCAACAGGGACCTATATGGAGGTAATATCACCTCCTTTTTTCTGCTGACCATTCTTCTCCCTATGCAGCCAAGCATATTTCTAGCTTTTACAGTCGCTTTATTTTTTTGGCTATCTTAAGATCACAAGATACAATTACCCTCAGATCTCACTCTTCCTTTGTACTTAGAAGAATTTCACTTCCAATACTATACCTTTCCCTTGGGTTTTTGCATCCTTAATGCATTACTCTGCATTTTTTAGCAAATGTTTGCTCCAAAAGATAAAGGTGGAGGAAAACCAAAACTCTTAAATAATGAACAAGTCTAGGAAGAGAGAAATGGCAAATATTTAAAGTCCCTGATGGGGAAAACATCTGAAGAAATGCATCCAAGAGAATTCAGCATATTAAAGTATATTTATTTCATCAAGCTTATCATTCTGAACTCGACGTTCTGAGAGTAGAAAGAGTCATATAGCTATGTCCCCCGACATGTACAAGTTTTGCACGTAGTGCCGCATCGGGAGGGACAAAATACTTTCAACCATACATGCTGAGAGCTTGAAGAACACTGCAGCAAAGCACAATGATACTGCAGGATCAATTAGCCATAATACATGGGTGATATCATCTAACAGCGCCGAATGGAACTCACTCTCCTAACTCAGAGGGCTTTTGCTTAAATGAGCATGCATGGAAGTTCCCGCGCACACTACCTTGTGAGCCCTTCATTTGATTGCAGAGCTTAGCTTTAACTAGGTAGTCGACTCTCCAGTGAGGCAGACAGGCAGGCATTAAGCATGGCTAATTTATCCTGCTGCCTATAGACAACCCCATTTACAGTAAGCAAACATGTTTTCTCCATCTATAAGCAGGGCTAAACTATCCATACCACATAGGGAGATCCAAGCCGAGTGTTGCACGGAAGAGCACTTAGTGAAAAAGCAATCCATCCCCCTCCCGTGGAGAGTGCACCACTGGGAGGCTGCACAAAACTACTTGCCCAAAGTTACTGTCCAGACAGTGACGGGACTTGAAGGTGTGAACTGAAAGCCAAGTTGAGCTTTGCAAATGCCTAATAGACAGTTTGCAGATGAGCCACTGAGGTAACCATTGCTTTTATTTGATAAGCCTTGACAGAATTGATCTAGAGGCCAACCAGAGCAAGTATAGTACAGTCCAACAGCCAGTTAGCCAACGTGCACTTGGCAACTGCTATTTCTAGTCCGTTAAAATCATAAGAAATGAAAAATTGAGAAACCTGACAATGAGGTTGACTTCTCCCCAGATAATAAGTTAAGGCCCTTTTGCAGTACACCAAATGAAGAGCTTTCTTCTCTTCATGTGCATGAGATCTTGGAAAGAACATGGGCAATGCAATGGCTTGATTCAGATGAAAAGCCAAAACTACTTTTGGCATAAATTTGGGAGGAGCGTGGAGCACCATTCTGTTGTAGAAAAATTGAATTTAGGGTGAGTAATGAACCAATGCCTGAAGCTCACTGACTCATGTAGCTGATTGTAATGGCTATTAGGAATACTAATTTCTAGGTGAGGAACTTCAAGCGAGCCAAATCTAATCGCTCATAAGATGGTTTCATTGGTTTTGCCAATACAATGTTAGGATCCCATAGTACCAGAGGCTTAGCGACTGGAGGTCTCATATACCACAGGCCTTTCATGAGTTTTGACACTAAAGGAGTCGCCCCCCCTTCCCAGGCACCATGGGGATGTCAATTCAGAACAAAGCTCTAAGCTTTATTTAATGGGCATTTGGATTATTGCAACAGCTTGTATATGGGCCTCCCTGTAAAATACTTTACAGCCTTGCAACTGATTCGGTACTCTGCAGCTCGTTTACTCACAGCTACAGTCGTAGAGATTATATACCTTCAGTAATAGATTATAGATTACTAGTAACTCACTCATGTGCCTTTTCTTGTGGTGCTTCTGTGCTTTGGAACTCACTGCCTTTAGCTCTGCATAATGAGACGGATATCACAGTTTTTCAAAAACAGGTGAAGGCACTATTTTATCTGGAGGTTTATGGGCCAGTTAATTGGGCCATATTTATTATAAGACTGTCTATTTAATTGCTTTATATGATTTAATTTCACTGGGGAATAATTTTTAACATAATTCCTGTTGAGTTCGATTTTTCAGCTGTTTTAGTCTTAAATAGGCATGCTAATTTCAAAACTGCAGTTAGTTTTCTTCTATCACGTCAAGTTTTTTCTCTACAGCATGGGTCTCATGAAGCAATTTGTTAAAGCTTTGCCAACTGAAGGAGACTGTTTCAAGTATCTCATTTTGGCATTTCCTAGCCTGTCGTTTGAAAAGATAAAGGCCGGTGTGTTTGACGGTCCACAGATTCGGCAGCTCATTAAAAGATGAACATTTCATCCGGTCAATGTCAGAACTCCAAAAGAATGCTTGGTTGTCATTCAAAAACCTTGTCAAGGACTTTCTTGGAAATACACGAGCACAGAATTACACCAAAATTGTCCAGAAACTCTTGGAAAGCTTCAAAATGCTTCGTTGCAACATGAGCATCAAGATTGCTGACTTCCTGAAAAACCATGGTGCAGTCAGTGATGAGCAAAGTGAATGATTCCACCAAGATTTGAAGGTCATGGAGGCACGGTATCAGGGTAGATGGGATGTACATATGATGGCTGGCCACTGTTGGAGCATCAGGCGAGATTGTCCACAGATTGAACACTGCCGGAAAAGCTATAAGCGTAAATTTTTACCTTAATATGTATGTTTGGTAGCAGAACTTTACTACTTGTACACAATTTGACTTACAGTAACAATATATAGCCTTTGTATGAATAAAATAACTCTAAACAAACTGTATATTCAGGTAATTTTTTCTTTTATTTCCTTTGTATGTACATTTTGTATGAGTTTTGGGACAAATGGAGGGTATCCTGTATGTTAAAAAGTTGACGTGAGAGAAAAACTGGGGTCATTTTTGGATTCAGATGTCAAACGTTAGTCAAAAACAAGTGTCAGATCTAACTCAACGAAAATTGTGTTCCCAGTGTTATGTATATTTTTATTCTGTAATCTGCACTGAACATGTTTAGGAAGCTGTGGAATATAAAATCTTTTAGATAATTACCTACAGTACCTGAATGTAATCCACTTTGAAGCGCTGAATATAAATCTAAATAAATAAAAAAAATAAATAAAGCCCCTCCCGTCAGCCACCTCTTTCGACAGTTTTCTTCTTTAGTGCAGTGAATGCTGTGCAATGCCTGCCCCTTCTGCCTTCCTGTTCGGAGCCTTACCTTTGTGTGCTTCCAACCCCGCTCTTGGTCATCAGCCTTTAGAGTCATGCTGTCTGTGCTGGCAGGATAGGCCCTTTTATGCCCCATTCAGGCTGCTATTGCAGTGGCCGGGCCTGACTCAACACTGTACAATTAAAAAAAAAAAAGTAATGTTAAGATTACTTACCTGGTAATCTCCTTTTCCTTAGTGTATGCAGATGGACTCAAAACAAATGGGTATAGTGTGCTCGTGCTAGCAGTTGGAGATGGATCTGACGTCTGCACGGGTACATATACCCCCACAGGAAGTGAAGCAATTCAGTAATCTTCCTTGCAAAAGCTGTTATAGCCAACAGGATTACCCTGACCAATTGATGGTAGCTGGAGACCGCCAGTGTTCTCAACCGGAAGGCGTCGACACCCGGCAGGGTGGAAGCCCTATTATAAGCAAAACATGGCTTACCGTGAGTCAGCGAATCCCCATGTATACTGGCAGCCGGGCGGGATGCTGAGTCCATCTGCATACACTAAGGAAAAGGAGATTACCAGGTAAGTAATCTTAACATTCCCTAGCGTGTAGCAGATGGACTCAAAACAAATGGGATGTACAAAAGCTACTCCAGGACTGGGCGGGAGGCTGCCCGAGGACCGTTTAGGATTGCCCTCGCAAATGCTGTGTCCTTCCTGGTCTGAACGTCCAGACGGTAGAATCTGGAGAAGGTATGGAGGGAGGACCATGTCGCCGCTTTGCATATCTCTGCAGGCGACAGCAGCTTAGCTTCTGCCCAAGAGGCTGATTGTGCTCTGGTAGAATGAGCCTCGACCTGTAGAGGTGGTGGTTTTCCTGCCTCTACGTAGGCTGCCTTGATAACTTCTTTAATCCAGTGGGCGATGGTCGGCCGTGAGGCCGCTTCCCCTTGCTTCTTCCTGCTGTGCAGGACGAACAGGTGGTCCGGCTTTCGTACTGCTTCTGACATGTAAACCGGCATGATTTGCATTTAATGCAAGAATGTCGGTATATAAAAGTTAAAAATAAATAAAATAAATAAATTTCCAGATATCTGGACAGCAGTCTGCCGATGTCGAGATGACGTAGCATTTGACCTTCTTCCGATTTCTTCAAACCTTCCGTGGTAGGCAAGGATATGGTTTGGTTGAGGTGAAAGTGGGAGACCACTTTGGGTAAAAAGAAAGGAACTGTACGAAGATGGATAGCCTCTGGAGTGATTCTAAGAAATGGATCACGACAGGATAGTGCTTGTAGCTCTGAGATGCGGCGTGCTGAACACACAGCCAGCAAGAACACATCTTCAAGGTTAACAAACGGAGAGACAGGCCTCGAAGGGGCCTGAAGGCCGATCCCGCTAGAAATTCCAATACCAGGTTAAGGTTCCACAAGGGCACTGGCCACTTCAGTGGCGGGCGAATGTGTTTAACTCCTTTCAGGAAGCGTGAAACGTCTGGGTGCTGGGCAATGGATTTGCCGTCACGTCTGGGACCGTAGCAAGACAGCGCTGCTACCTGTACCTTGATGGAGCTGAGGGAGAGACCCTTCTGAAGTCCATCTTGTAGGAAGTCCAAAATGATAGGAATCTGTGCGGTATGCGAATTGGTGCTGTGAGAATTGCACCAGGCTTCAAAGATTCTCCAGATCCTGATATATGTTAGCGATGTGGAGAACTTGCGTGCTCGGAGGAGTGTATCTATCACCGGCTCTGAGTATCCTCTTTTCTTCAGTCTAGCCCTCTCAATGGCCAGACCGTAAGAGAGAATTGAGCTGGATCCTCGTGGAGGATGGGGCCTTGCCGTAGCAGGTCCCGGTATGGAGGCAGAGGTAGAGGATTCCCTGCCAGTAGTCTTCTCATGTCTGCGTACCAGGGTCTTCTTGGCCGGTCCGGGGCCACTAAAAGAACTAGACCTCTGTGTCGCTGAATCCTGTGAACAATGGCGCCCAACAGGGGCCATGGAGGAAATGCATATAGTAGGATCCCCTGAGGCCACGGCTGTACCAGGGCATCGATCCCCTGAGCTCGAGGATCCTGCCTGCGGCTGAAATATCTGGGAACTTGAGCACTGGACCTGTCTGCTAATAGGTCCATGGCTGGCGTCCCCCAGTGATCCACAATTATCTGAAAGACTGTGGGTGACAGCTGCCATTCTCCCGGGTTTAGGCTTTCTCTGCTGAGGAAGTCTGCTGCAGTGTTGTCCTTCCCGGCGATGTGTACGGCGGAGATGTCCTGAAGATTGGCCTCTGCCCAAATCATCAGGGGAGTTATTTCTAGGGACACCTGTTGGCTTCTGGTTCCACCCTGTCGATTGATGTACGCCACTGTGGTGGCGTTGTCTGACATCACTCTGACCGCTCTATTGCGAAGTCTGTGGCAAATCGCAGGCACGCTAGCCTGACTGCCCGTGCCTCTAGTCGGTTGATATTCCATCTTGACTCTTCTCTGCTCCACCGTCCTTGGGCGGTGAGCTCCTCGCAGTGCGCTCCCCATCCGTTCAGGCTGGCATCTGTGGTGAGCAGAATCCAGGTTGGGGAGGACATTCTTGAACCCCGGCTCAAGTGGCCGGGCCGTAACCACCAGCGTAGTTGATTCCGCACTCTGGCTGGTAGAGGCAGGTGTATGGGGTAGTCCTGTGATCGTGGACTCCATTGAGATAGAAGGGCGCGTTGCAATGGTCTCATATGAGCCCGCGCCCATGGCACCACCTCCAGGGTGGATGCCATGAGGCCGAGGACTTGGAGATAATCTCGAGCTGTGGGCCGGCTGGCGCTCAGCAAGACCTGCAGATGAGTCCGGAGTTTTGACCTTCTCTTCCTGGGTGTCAAATTGGACCCCTAGGTATTCCAGCAACTGGGATGGCTGTAGGGAACTCTTCTTTATGTTGACTACCCATCCTAGGCTTTCCAGAAGAGCTATAACTCTGTTGGTTGCCCGGTGACTCTCTTCCAGTGACTTTGCCCTGATCAGCCAATCGTCCAGGTAGGGATGGACGAGGATTCCTTCCTTCCTGAGTGCCACTGCCACTACAACTGTTACCTTGGTAAAGATCCGCGGCGTGGTGGCTAACCCGAAGGGTAAGGCCCGGAACTGGAAGTGCTGATTCAGGACTTTGAAGCGTAAATAGCGCTGATGATCCCGATGAATTGGGATATGCAGGTAGGCTTCTGACAGATCTAGGGAGGTGAGAAACTCCCCTGGCTGTACTGAATTCTTGACAGACCGTAGAGTTTCCATGCGAAAGCTGGGGACCCGTAGGTGTCGGTTGACTGACTTGAGGTCCAGGACGGGCCTGAAGGTGCCCTCCTTCTTGGGTACTATGAAATAAATGGAATAATGCCCAGAAGGTACCTCTTCCGCAGGTACTGGGACTATGGCTTTTAGGGCCAGGAGCCTCTGTAAGGTCACCTCTAGTGCCACTGCCTTGAGTGGCGAACAAGGAGATTCCACAAACTTGTTCGGCGGAAGCCGAAAGAAATCCAGGTAATATCCTTCCCGGATGATGGCGAGGACCCACTGGTCCGAAGTGATCTCGACCCACCTGCGGTAGAAGAGGGTTAGCCTGCCCCCTATGGCTGCTACCCTCGGATGGGTCGGCTGATTGTCATTGTGGGTTACGGCCGGGGCCAGAACCCGGGCCGGTTCTCTTCTTGGTGTGCTTAGCCCGAAAGGGCTGATTCCTGGCCTGAGAACGAGGTGCCTGAGAGCGAGACCGGTAAGGGTTAAAGCGCTGCGAGTTTCTACCTCTGGATGGTCTAGAAACAGAACGCTGGTTCCTCCTTGACCTGTCTTCAGGTAGACAGGGTAACGGAGAAGCACCCCATTTAGTAGCCCAATTCTCAAGGTCGCTGCCGAACAGTAGGGAACCCTTAAAGGGCATTCTTGTGAGTCGAGTCTTGGAGGACGAGTCAGCCGCCCAATTGTGTAGCCTAAGCTGTCTTCTGGCTGCCACTGAGGAGGACACTCCCTTGGCTGCCGTACGGACGAGGTCGGAGGCTGCGTCTGTGAGAAATGCGAGAGCCGATTCCATGTCTTCTCCCGGGGTGTTATTTCTTGCCTGTGATAAACAGGAGCACGTCACCACGGTGCAGAAAGTCACGATTCGAAGGGACATGGCTGCTACCTCAAAGGCTTGTTTCAGAATGGTGTCCATGCGTCGGTCATGCGCATCCTTGAGAGCCGCTCCCCCCTCCACCGGAATGGTGGTGCGTTTCACAATTGCGTTAATTATGGCGTCTACCCTGGTCGCTATTGAGGGATCCAGGGACCACTCGTGTGGTTGGAACTGACGACTGAGAAGATCCGCCACTACATTTTGAATGCCTGCAAGATAGGTGGCCCGGAGGAACATTGAGTGGTTCAGGGCCCATCCCCAAATTTGTGCGGCTTCTTGACAAAGGAGATACGAGCCCGTACCTCCCTGTTTGTTGATGTACCACATGGCTACTGTGTTGTCCGTTTGGATCAGAACAGTCTTGTGCGAAAGGCAGTCCTTGAACGCATGCAGCGCATAACGTATAGCTCGAAGTTCTAGGAAATTGATTTGAAACGTTGCTTCGAGTTTTGTCCAAGTACCTTGGGTTTGGAGATTGTCTATATGAGCTCCCCAACCTAAGGTGGATGTATCTGTAGTTACAGTTATCTGTGGGACTGGCTGCTGGAAGTCCTGTCCCTTGCGTAAATTGTCCTTGTCCATCCACCAAAGGAGAGATGAACGAAGTTGTTGTGTGATTTGGATTGGAGAGTGCAAAGGTTGAATGGCTTGAATCCATTGTGATTTTAAAGTCCATTGGGTTACTCTCATGGCGAGTCTTGCCATAGGAGTGACATGAACTGTGGAAGTCATGTGGCCTAATAATGTTAGAACATGGTGAGCAGTTACCTGTTTCCGTGAATGTAACGACTTTGCCAAGAGGGACAGCGTTTCTGCTCGATCGCCCGATAGAAAGGCTTTTGCGATGATAGTGTTTAACTCTGCTCCTATGAACTGGAGAAGATGAGAAGGAATTAGATGGGATTTTGGATAGTTGATGAGAAAACCCATGCTGTGAAGCACAGCAATTGTGTGATTTCGGGAAGTTAGAGCTCCTTCTTGCGACTGACTTCTTATGAGCCAATCGTCGAGATATGGGAAAACATGAACACCTTGTTTGTGCAAGTGTGCTGCTATGACTGCCAGACATTTTGTGAATACTCTGGGAGCAAAGGCAAGACCGAATGGTAGAACTCTGTATTGGAAGTGTTGATTTCCTACCATGAAGCGCAGATACTTGCGATGAGGGGGAAAAATTGGAATATGAGCATAAGCATCTTGAAGGTCCAGAGAACAAAGCCAATCTCCTTGTTGAAGGAGTGGGAGCATTATGCCTAAGGATACCATTCTGAACTTTTCTCTTTTTAGAAATTTGTTGAGATTCCTGAGGTCCAGTATGGGACGAAGGCCTCCGGTTTTCTTTGGAATGAGGAAATAACGGGAGTAGAATCCTCTGCCCTGCTGGGTCCGGGGTACTTTCTCGACTGCCCTGGCACTCAGAAGGGTGGATAATTCTATTTGAAGGTGAAGAATGTGATCTTCGCTGAGATGAGAAGGTTTTGGTGGAAAATACGGAGGGACTGAATTGAAATTGAGATGGTATCCTTTGTGGATGATAGACAGGACCCATTGGTCCGACGTTATTGATGTAAAATTTTTGTAGTCTGCCCCCTTCTGGTAGCGTTGGGTAAGGGTTGGCATGTGGGCTCTGTTCTCTGGATATAATCTCAAAAACCAGTGGCAGGTCCAGTTTGAGGGGCTGGTGCTGGTCTTGGAGCTCTTTGCTGTCGCTGTTGAGGTCTTTGCTGAGATCTAGGAGGTCTCGGTCTAGACGGGGGGTAGTATTTTCGCTGTCTGAAGAAGGGCCTTCTGGTATCCCTTCGTGATGGTCGTCTGGCAGAATGTGTAGAAGGGTCATGTGGCAGTGTGGATAACTGCCGCAGTGTTTCTGTATGCTCCCGTAGTTGGGAAACAGCATCCTGGACTTTTGAACCAAACAGGTTATCCCCCAGGCAGGCAAGATCAACCAGCTTGTCCTGTACCTCTGGTCTTAAATCGGATGCTTTGAGCCAGGCCCAGCGTCTTGCAGCAATGCCAGATGCAGCCACTCGTGAGGCGGTGTCATAACTGTCATATGCGGCTCGTACTTCGTGTTTGCCCGCATTAAAACCTTTATTTATAACAGCCTGTGCAGCTTCTTGATACTGTGCAGGCAAAGATGGCACAAACTCTTCCATTTGCTTCCACAGGTTTCTGTGGTATTGTGTCATATACAAATGGTATGCTGATATTTTGGAATTCAGCATTGCTCCTTGGTACACTTTGCGGTCCAGCTGGTCAAGGAACCTATTGTCTTTCCCTGGAGGGATTGAGGAATGGGTCCTTGTCCGTCGAGATTTCTTTTGGGCCGATTCCACAACCACCGAGTGGTGGGGAAGCTGTGTTTTTTGGTATGCAGAGGAAGGTTGTACCAAATAAGTAGACTCTATGCATTTGTTTACTGCAGGGACTGAACAAGGGTGTTCCCAAAGACGTTGTTGCAGTTGTAACAGAATGTCGTGGACAGGTATGGCGAGAGTGTGCTTAGGGGGGGATCAATAAACTGAAGCACTTCTAGAGTTTGTTGCCTATTATCTTGTTCGGTATGTAACTGAAAAGGAATATTATCTGCCATTTCTTGAACAAATGACTGGAATGTAAAATCTTCTGGTGGTGACTGCTTTGTAGCAGGTGGCGGAAATGGATCTGACATAAAATCCTCTGATGATGGTTCGGAATCCATGTCAGACCAGGAATCATATTGAGTTGGTTGATGAGGTGGTGTTGCCTTTTGAGTAGGATGTATCCCAGAGGGTCCTGGTAAAGGATCATCTAATGAAGAATGTTCAGGTGGTACATCTTCTGGTGCGGTTGGTAAAGAAGATAGTAAGTCCGTATACCTTTTGGTAATAATATCCTGTAAGGACCTATCTTCAGAGATTGGTCTTTTTGTTAGGAATGATGCTCTCTTGGTGGATGACAGAGTGAATTACCTTTTTGGGAAGGTATGGTATGGTGGGAGCAGTGGTGTAAAGAGGTAATGATCTTGACATCAATGACATAGTTGTCGTTGAGGTAGGGAGGAATGAGAATTCTGAGATTGGTATTCTCGAAGTGACTGATGTCGATGGAGGCATTGAGGAAGTGACAGGCATCGGTAATGGTTGCATTATCGGTAGTATAGATGATATAGTACCAAGAGATGGTATCGGCGATGATGTCGGCATCGGCGGTCCTGCCGGCATCGGCGATGGCGCCGGAAGTTGCTTTTGTAATGCGTCTAATACTAATTTTTGAACAAGGGATGTGAAATCCGGTGTAGTCGTCATCGGTAAAGGCGATGTTGACGTAAAGGGTAACGCAGGCACCGAGGTTGGAGTTCCGACGACTTTAGGCCGTTTCGCTAACGGTTCTGTCGATGGCGGAATCGACGATGGTCGACGGTGCTTGTGCTTATGTTTTTGCTTAAATTCTAACACTGACCTGATCGATGCGGAGGATGGTGTCGGTGACGGCGCATCCCCCGAACCCTCGACATGTTTTTTCTTAAGTAGGAGTTTTTTAGTTACCCCTGTAGGTGAAGACTTGGTCGAAGTCTATGGCGATGGTAATAATTGTAGTTGGAAAACCTGGGCCATCTTCACCTGTCTGAGTTTTCGACCCTTTGGGGTCATTTGTTGGCACTGAGAACATGATGAAATTTCATGTTTCTCTCCTAGGCAGATCACACATTCGGTATGCGGATCTGTAATGGACATGGTCCGGTTACAAGAACATTTCTTGAACCCGGAGGCCATGTTGAAAAAACCGACAGCCGTCGATGGGAAGTCTGAGGAAAAAAAAAATCACCAATATAATGAAAAGTCTGAGAAAATTGTTTGTCACCGTCCGGTTCCAAACAGGAATGAGACCCGATGTGGGAAAAACATTGAAGTTTTAATTAACGTTTTTTAGTAAATTTTGTGAGGAGACTCACGGGGCTCCGACGACTGCAGTGCTAATGGGCACGCGGAAAAACGAAGACTGGAGTGAGACCCCTGTGGCAGGGAATATCATGGCATGCCGGGCATGCTCAGTAGCCTCAGGCAGCCAGTCAAAAGTTTATAGAAACTTTGACAGAAGTTTTCCCGCGTTCGGGCTCAGTCGGTGACATCACCCATATGTTAGGACTAGCATCCTGCTTGTCCTGGGATAACAGTGATTTTCATCGACAGGAAACTTTGGAAAAGTTTAAGAATATGGAAGCTGAATTACATCATGTAAAAGCAATTCAGTCTACAATCACTGAAGATGTAGAGCTAAAAATAGGAAGGTAGAATTTATAGAAATGCTTTGAGACACTTAAATTTGCGAGTGTTAAACTTTCCCAGGGTTGCGGGAGAAGTTCCACGAGTTACCCTCAGAAGATATTTCCTTGACCTGTTGGAGTATACAACAGAATCGGCTCCCGCCCTGGACAAAGTGTATTTTTTGCCTACTCGCGCTAATACACAACCTTAAGCCTTCCCTCGATTCAGAGAATTTAACTGTTTTTCTAGAGTCATCTAATTGTGAAATAATTGAAAGAGCTACTCTTTTGATATCTTCTTTCAATGAAAAAGATTTGAGTGATGTAATGAGAAGTTATTTTAAAAAAATCCAACATTCTCTTTAAGGGTCAAAAAAAAAAATCAAGATTTTTCCTGATTTGACTAAATCTACCCAGCTGAGAAGGAAAGGCTTCTTGGCCTTCCGTCAGGAAACTTTAGTTCTGGGTGCAACTTTTTTCTGAGGTTCTCTTGTAAATGCATTATCAAATAAAACAGATAATTATGGTTTTTTTCTTCCGGAACAGTTAAAGAGTTTCATTGATTCCAAGAAGGTTATGCTACAAGCCAGCTGTATCTAGGTTAACTCATCATATTGAATATAGTGCAAGTTGTATAGAGTTAAGCCTTTTCTACATAAGGATTTCCTATATTTTTAGTCTCCTTTAATTTTTCAATGCTACCTCCCCCTTACTATTGTGATCTAAAGGGTAGCTAAGATAGAAGGGATAGATTATCCTATATTGTAATTCTCTTATTTTGTATTGGAGAAATTACTTACCTGATAATTTCGTTTTCCTTAGTGTAGACAGATGGACTCAGGACCAATGGGTATAGTGTATTCCTGATAGCAGTTGGTAGACTGAGTCAGATTTCAATCTGATATGAGCCTACATATACCCATGCAAGAAGCTCTGCTCTTCAGTATTCTCCTCGAAAAGCAATATATGTGTGTTTTAATAAATTGATTAATTTAGCTAACCTTATTAACTTGATTACCTTCTACTGGTTGAATTTATTTCCAACTGGAGACCGCCAGTTCACTCAACCGAAAAACACAGACACCCGACAACTATGGGTGTCTTAAACTAGAGGTGAAGGCTGGCTTACCAGTGCTTGTCTTGCTCTCGGGGATTGTCACCCGAAGTTTCCGGATTTTGGGGCAGCCGTGGGCGGGATGCTGAATCCATCTGTCTACACTAAGGAAAACGAAATTATCAGGTAAGTAACTTCTCCATTTCCTAGCAAGTAGCAGATGGACTCAGGACCAATGTGATGTACAAAAGCTACTTCCGAACCAGGTGGGAGGCTGCCCATGGCCCACTTAGTATTGCCCTTGCAAATGCTGTGTGTCCTCCTGGGCCTGAATATCCAGGCAGTAGAACCTCAAGAAAGTGTGAATGGAGGACCACGTTGCCGCCCGACAGCACCTTGGTTTCTGCCCAGGATACTGCCTGGGCCCTTGTGGAATGGGCCTAGACTTGTAGAGGTGGAGGCTTTCCTGCCTCTACGTAGGCCGCCTTGATTACTTCTTTGATCCAGAACATAAGAAAATGCCATACTGGGTCAGACCAAGGGTCCATCAAGCCCAGCATCCTGTTTCCAACAGTGGCCAATCCAGGCCATAAGAACCTGGCAAGTACCCAAAAACTAAGTCTATTCCATGTAACCATTGCTAATGGCAGTGGCTATTCTCTAAGTGAACTTAATAGCAGGTAATGGACTTCTCCTCCAAGAACTTATCCAATCCTTTTTTAAACACAGCTATACTAACTGCACGAACCACATTCACTCGAGGCCACTTCCCCTTATTTCTTCCCGCTGTGAAGGACGAATAGGTGGTCCGTCTTCCGTACGGATTCCGATCTTTCCAGGTATCGGACTAGGAGTCTGCCGACTAAGATGGCGAAGAAGGTGTGAGTCTTCAGAGTCCAACTGGAGCTGGCAGCAAGATAGTTTGGTTTAGATGGAAATGAGAAACCACCTTTGGAAGGAAGGAGGGGACAATGCGGAGCTGTATGGATCCCAGTGTGAATCTAAGGAACGGTTCCCGACAGGATAGCACTTGAAGTTCGGAGATGCGACGGGCTAAACATATTGCCACTAGGAATGCAGTCCTAGAGGTCAGGAGCCGTCAGGAGCCATAGGGACAGACCGCATGTAGGTCTGAAGGAAGCTCCCGCAAGGAAGTCAAGTACTAGGATTGAGATTCCATAGGGGCACAGGCCACTTTAGTGGTGGTTGGATTTGCTTGACCCTTCTCAGGAAACGGGAAACATCTGGATGGGATGATAAACCAATGCCGTCCACTTTGGCTCTGAAGCAGGCCAGCGTGGCCACCTGAACCTTGATGGAGTTGAGACAACCCCTTCTTCAAGCCATCCTGCAGAAATTCCAGGATCATGGGGATTTTGACTGTCCGCAGAAGGATGTCGTAGTCCTCACACCAGGCTTCAAATATTCTCCATATTCGTATGTAAGTTAGACACGTGGAAAACCTGCCTGCTCGGAGCAAGGTGTCTATCACTGCCCCCCAGAATATCCGCTCTTCTTCAGGAGTGTCCTTCTCAATGGCCAGACCGTAAGAGAGAATAGAGTTGGTTCTTCATGGAGGATTGGTTCTTGCTGGAGCAGATCCCTGTGTGGAGGTAGACACAGAGGGTTCCCCGCCAGAAGTCTTCACATGTCTGCGTACCATGTCCTTCTTGGCCAGTCCGGGGCCACTAAAAGTACTAGCCCCCTATGGTGTTCTATCCTGCAGATGATCCCGCCCAGTATTGGCCATGGGGAAAAGACGTACAGCAGGTCTTCCTGTGGCCAGGTCTGGACGAGGGCGTTGATTCCCTGGGATTGTGGTTCTTGTCTGCGGCTGAAGAACTTGGGAACTTGGGCGTTGGACCGGGTTGCCAGAAGATCCATGGCTGGTGTTCCCCAGCGGTTTACTATCAACTGGAAGGCTGTGGTCGACAGCATCCATTCCCCTGGGTCTAGGCTTTCTCTACTGAGGTAATCTGCAGTGACATGGTCATTTCCCGCGATGTGGGCGGCTGAGATCCCTTTTAGGTTTGCTTCCGCCCACACCATTAGGGGGTCTATTTCCAGGGACACCTGTTGGCTTCTGGTTCCTTGCTGGCGGTTGATGTAGGTAAATGTTATGGCGTTGTCCGACATGACTGACAGATTTGCCTCGGAGTCTGTGACTGAATCGAAGGCAGGCTAGTCTGACTGCCCAGGCTTCCAGTCGGTTGATGTTCCATCCCAACTCTTCCTTGTCCCATTGCCCCTGGGCCGTCAGTTCCTGGCAGTGGGCTCCCCACCCTCGTAGGCTCGCATCCGTGGTGAGCAAGACCCAGGTCGGAGGGGATAGCCTTACTCCCTTGCTCAGATGGTCTTCTTGTAGCCACCATTGGAGCTGGGTCCGCACCTCTGCCGGTAGCTGGAGGCGAACGGAGTAGTTCTGGGACATCGGGTTCCATCGTGAAATAGGGAACATTGTAGTGGTTGCATGTGGGCCCTTGCCCATGGGACGATCTCTAGTGTTGATGTCATAAGGCTGAGGACTTGGAGGTAGTCCCATACCTTGGGGCAAAAACAGGTCAACAGGTTTCGCAACTGGTCTATCAGTTTCCTTCGCCTTGTAGTTGGAAGAAAGCAAATGTTGCTTACCTGATGTAACAGGTGTTCTCACAGGACAGCAGGATGTTAGTCCTCACAAATGGGTGACATCGAGGATGGAGCCCAACCACGGAAAACTTCTGTCAAAGTTTCTGGAACTTTGACTGGCCCCTACTGGGCATGCCCAGCACGGCACCAACCCTGCAGCCAGCAGGGGTCCCCCTTCAGTCTTGTTTCAAAGCTACAGGCAGTGCCGAAAAATAAAATAAGAAAAAACGAACCCAACACCGCGGGGCGGTGGGCGGGTTTCGTGAGGACTAACATCCTGCTGTCCTGTGAGAACACCTGTTACATCAGGTAAGCAACATTTGCTTTCTCACAGGACAAGCAGGATGGTTGTCCTCACAAATGGGTGAGTACCGAGCTGAGGATGTCCGAACGTGCACCAAAAGTACCCAACGGCGTGCAACAGGCACAACAACTGGGGTGAAATTTGGTAGAGGACATCCTCACCCCACCGGGTAGGCGGAAGGGTGTTGGTATGTCATGTTGGAAAAAGGTTACGCAGGACAGATTGGCCGAATATGGAATCCTGTCTTCCAGCTTTGTCCAAACAGTAGTGGGCTGCAAATGTATGGAGAGAACTCCAGGTAGCAGCCCTGCAGATGTCAGGAAGCGGCACCGATCGAAGGTGTGCTACTGAAGTCGCCATGGCCCTCACAGAGTGTGCCTTAACACGGCCTTGAAAGGGAATGCCAGCTTGCTGATAGCAGAAAGAGATGCAGTCCGCCAACCAGGAGGAAAGAGCCTGCTTACCCACAGGTTGCCCTAACTTGTTAGGATGGAAAGAGACGAATAATTGAGTGCTCTTCCTGTGGGCAACTGTATGGTCTAGATAGAAAGCTAGAGCACGTTTACAGTCGAGGGTATGCAGAGTCTGTTCCCCGGAGTTGGAGTGGGGCCTGGGAAAGAAAATAGGTAGTATGATGGATTCATTAATATGAAACTCCGAAACTACCTTAGGTAAGAATTTAGGGTGAGTGCGGAGTACCGCCCGGTCCTGCAGGAGTTTAGTGTAAGGTGGATAGGTAACTAGAGCCTGTAACTCACTAACCCTGCGAGCGGAAGTGATAGCCAAAAGGAAATGTGAGATATTTAAGGTCACAGGAATGAAGAGGTTCAAAGGGTGGTTTCATAAGGCGACCAAGAACCAGATTAAGGTCCCAAGATGGGGCCGGAGGACTAAAGGTGGCTTCAAATGGAGCAAGCCTTTAAGAAAGCGTGTTACAAGGGGTTGTACTGAGATAGGGACACCCCCGATACCTTTATGGAAGGCGGCTACCACATTGACATGCATTCTAATGGAAGAGGTCTTTAGACCGGATTCTGACAAATGCCAAAGATAGTCCAAAAATTTAGGAATTGGACAGGAAAGGGGATCAAGGGACTGAGAACTGCACCATGATGTGTACCCTTTCCATTTATAAGATGAAGATTTTCTTGTGGAAGGCTTTCGTGAAGCGATGAGGACACGAGAGACTGAATCCGATAGGTTAAGTGGTTGAAGGACTAACCTTTCAACATCCATGCCGTCAGGGACAAGGCTTGGAGATTGTGATGGAGGAGGCATCCGTTGTTTTGAGTGATCAGATGCGGGTCCTTTCCCAAGGGAATGTGTCTGCGGATGGAGAGATCCTGGAGTATGGGAAACCACACTTGGCGTGGCCAGTGAGGTGCTATCAGGATCATGGTTCCCTTGTCCTGACATAGCTTTACAAGAGTCTTCGACAGAAGAGGAAATGGAGGGAATGCATAAAGCAGACCGGTTGTCCACGGGAAGGAGAATGCATCCCTGGGCCGAGAGTGCTGAGTGCGAATGAGAGAGCAGTAATTGGCCACTTTGTGGTTCTGAGGGGACGCAAAGAGGTCTATGTGGGGATAACCCCATTTCTGGAAAAGAGAGGTCGCTACCAAGGGATTGAGTGACCACTCGTGCGGTTGGAAGACACGGCTGAGACGGTCTGCTAAGACATTTTCTACCCCCGGCAAGTAGGTGGCCCTGAGGTACATGGACCGGGAAAGGGCTTCTGCCCAAATCTGCACAGTTTCCTGACAGAGAAGGAAGGAGCCTGTGCCTCCCTGCTTGTTGATGTACCACATGGCCACCTGGTTGTCTGTCTGAATCAAGATTATGTGATTTGATAGGCAATCTTGAAAGGCCCGGAGAGCGTATCGGATTACTCAAAGCTCCAGGAAATTTATCTGGTGTTTGGCTTCCTCTAGAGACCAGAATCCTTGGGTTTGTAAATTGTTTACATGGGCTCCCCAGAAGACATTGGAAGCGTCGGTGGTGAGAATTATTTGAGGATCTGGTGGATGAAAGGGCAAGCCTTGGAGGAGGTTGGATTGATTTGTCCACCAGGCAAGAGAGAGACGGAGTGCATTGGTGATGCGGACAATGGTCGACAGAGGCTGAGTGGCTTGGATCCATTGTGATTTCAGAGTCCATTGCATGACTCTCATGGCCAGACGGGCCATTGGAGTCACATAAACTGAGGAGGCCATGTGACCCAGCAGAATGAGGAATTGGCGAGCTGTTTCTGTGGATTGAGACTGCAACTGGCAAGCTAGGGACACAAGGGTTTGAACCCGTTGATGAGGAAGGAAGGCTTTTGCGTGTAAGGTGTCCAAGTCTGCTCCAATGAAGGATAAGGTTTGAGATGGGAGTAAGTAGGATTTCTCGTAGTTGACAAGAAATCCTAGAGAAATTAGAGTTCGAATTGTCAGGGTCAGGGAAGACCGAGCGATTTGCTGGGTTGTGGCCCTGATCAACCAATCGTCCAAGTAGGGGTAGACATGGACGCCTTCCTTCCTGAGGAACGCTGCAACCACTACGAGACATTTGGTGAAAACTCGCGGTGCGGATGCTAGACCAAATGGAAGCACTCGGTATTGATAGTGGTTTTGGCCTACTAGAAAACGGAGGTATTTGCGATGAGACTGAGTTATCGCAATGTGGGTATAAGCATCTTTGAGGTCTAGAGAGCAGAGCCAGTCCTCTCTTTGCTGCAGAGGGAGAAGCGAACCCAGGGTTACCATCTTGAACTTTTCTCTGTGAAGGTACTTGTTGAGGGCCCGTAGGTCTAGGATTGGTCGAAGTCCTCCTGACTTTTTTGGGATCAGAAAGTACCTGGAATAGAACCCTAGTCCTTGTTGCGAGAGAGGAACGGGTTCTATAGCGTTGGACTGGAGAAGGGAAACTTCCTGCTCTAGAAGAACAGAGTGGTCGGTAAGCCTCCACGCTTGCAGAGGTGGAGAGTCCGCAGGAAGAGTTAGGAAGTTGAGATGGTAACCCTGTGCAATTATCGCTAGCACCCATTAATCTGTGGTGATGTGATGCCATTTTTCTGTAAAGTGGCTTAGTCGACCTCCTACTGGTATGTTTGGTAGAGGGATTAGGCATCTGCTCTCTAAGTGAAAGTCAAAACCCCGACGCAGGGCCTGGTTGCGGAACTGTTGTGGGCTTTTGCTTTCGAGGTTGGCGAGACTGAGGCTTTTGATACGGCCTCGTTGACCTGGACTTGGTGTGTGGGGGATAATACTTCCGTGGACAGAAGAATGACTTTTTAGGTTCCCTCTTAAATGGTTGTTTAGAAGGGAAGTCAGAAGGAATCGAGGAGAGCTGTTTAAGGGTCTCGTGATGATCCTTTAATTCAGCAACTATTTGGTGGATTTGCTCACCAAACAAATTATCCCCTAAACAGGGCAGGTCGGAGAGCCTGTCCTGAACCTCCAGGCGAAGGTCAGAAGACTTAAGCCAAGCCCAGCGTCTTGCTGAGATGGCTGTAGCAGACAGTCTAGTGGAAGCATCGAAGATGTCATAAGATGTTCTTATCTCATGCTTTCCAGCTTCAAATCCTTTAAGTACGAGGGTTTGAAGGTGTTGTTGGAATTGTTCTGGTAAGGTATCTGAAAATTCTTGTAGCTGCTTAAAAATGACCCTGTTGTATTGGGTCATATACAGCTGGTAAGAAGCTATCCTGGAAATGAGCATGGCCCCTTGGTATACTTTTCTGCCTATACTATCTAGGAACTTGTTCTCCTTAGTAGGAGGTATGGATGAGTATGACTTTATTCTTTTAGCTTTCTTTTGAGCTGACTCTACCACAACAGAGTGGTGGTCTAGCTGAGGTTTTTGAAAGCCAGGTGCTGACTGTACAAGGTAAGTAGAGTCAGCTTTTTTGTTTACTGGGGCAACAGATCCAGGAGTTTCCCAATTCTTTTTTAGAAGGTCCAGAAAAACCTGATGAATTGGAATGGAAGTGATGACTTTTGGGGCATCCAGAAATTGGAGTAACTCCATCATTTGGTGTCTGTCATCTTGCTCAGACTGAAGCTGAAAAGGGACTAATTCCGACATTTCCTTCACAAAGTTGGTGAAAGAGAGGGCCTCGGGGGGAGAACGCTTTCTGCTTTCAGCAGGAGAGGGTGGTGAAGGTAAATCATCGGTATCTGTAGAAGTATCATCACCCCAGGTGTCATAAGGGTCAGGGTGCTGACCTGTAGGACCGCGAGGGGGTTGGATACCTGAAGGTCCCGGTTGAGGCTCGGAGAAACCCGAAGGAATCACCGGGGGCATCGAAAATACCCTTGGAGGCATCGGTGTCGGCATCGAAGGCATCGATGGAGCCAATGTGTGTATCGCCCCGGAGGAATGTATCGGTGGCGAGGGACGACACGGCATCTATGGAACCACTCCCGAAGGAGGAATTCGATACAGTGTTTCTGCACCAGATGAAGTTGGCATCGGGGAGCGCACCGGTGCTGTCGGTGACCCGGGTATCACCGGTGGAAGGGCGGTCATGAGCGCTTCCATCCGGGCGAGCAGCGGTGCCAGCGCTGCTGGAATCGGGTCGGTGACTGGTTCCACTCTCTGTGGCGGAGTCAGTGCCGAAGGAGTCTGGAACCGTTGCATCGCTTTGTCGATGGCCTCCTGGACCAGCCAGTCCAGTTCTTCCCGGAGACCTGGGGTAACAATACCCGGCTCCGGGAAAGAGGGAGGCTGAGGCTGAGCCGGAGGGACCACCGTCACCGGTGGAATTGCGGCTCCCAAACCCCGATGGGGTGAGGGTTGCCTCAATGTCTCAGAAACAGAAGTAGACTGTGCCGCTTCTGATCGAGACTTCTTCGGTGGAGGCTCGGACGGTACAGAGGTCGATGACTTCGATTCCTCGACGGTCCGAGACTTGCGATGTAGATGACGATGCTTTTCCCTCCGATCCCCACAATCCTCGGGGGAAGGGACGGGAGTCGATGGCCGTGGAGACGTCGATGGCAGATGGTCACCGGGAGGTTGCCGACGATGGATGGACTTCGACGGTGCCGGTTCAGAGGACGTCGATGCGATGGATGGCGTCGGAGTGTGAGCATGGAACAGGAGTCCCATCTTCTCCATTCTGGCTTTGCGACCTTTTGGTGTCATAAGAGCACATTTGGTGCAAGTCAGGACATCATGCTCACTCCCTAAACATAATACACAGACTCTATGAGGGTCTGTGATAGACATGGTGCGCGTACAATCTGGGCACTGACGGAACCCCGACGCCATGGCCATTGACCAAAAATTTAGCCGTGGGACAGTCGACTGCCAGCAGGCCGCGAGGGCTGAACTCGACGGTAACCGGCGAAAAATGGCAAAAAAAACTTGCCGAAGTACCACAGGCTAAATTTAGATAGAGGGGGGACCCCTGTGGGGCGAATTTTACTTCAAAGAAGTTTGAGAAGAAATTCCTGTCAGGAATGTGGTAAGAGCTCCTTAACCACGTGGCTACTGCTGCGCGGAAAAAAGAAGACTGAAGGGGGACCCCTGCTGGCTGCAGGGTTGGTGCCGTGCTGGGCATGCCCAGTAGGGGCCAGTCAAAGTTCCAGAAACTTTGACAGAAGTTTTCCGTGGTTGGGCTCCATCCTCGATGTCACCCATTTGTGAGGACAACCATCCTGCTTGTCCTGTGAGAATGACCTTGTCTTGTTTGGTATCGAACCAGACTCCCAGGTATTCTAGTGATAGGGAGGGCTGCAGGCAGCTCTTGGTTGTGTTGACAACCCACCCAAGATTCTGCAGTAAATTCTTGACTCTGGTGGTCGTCTGGTGACTTTCCTCTGGAGATTTTGCCCTGATCAGCCAATCGTCCAGATATGGATATACAAGGACTCCTTCTTTCCTCAGTGTCACCGCCACTACAACCATGATTTTGGTAAACGTCCGAGGGGCAGCAGCTAGTCCAAAGGGTAGCACCTGGAACTGGTAGTGATGGTCCAGTATCACGAAGCGTAGAAAGCACTGATGGTCGTGATGGACCGGGATGTGGAGATAGGCTTCTGACAGATCCAGAGAGGTCAGAAATTCTCCTGGCTGTACTGTCCTTATGATCGAGCGTAGAGTTTCCATGCGGAAGTATGGTACCCTCAGGTAGCGATTGACAGACTTGAGTTCCAGGATGGGTCGGAACGTTCCCTCTTTCTTGGGGACGATAAAATAGATAGAATAGTACCCAGTATTTTGTTGGTGCGCGGGCACTGGTGTTATCACCCTTATGGAGAGCAGTTTCTCAGTGTGGTTTCCACTGCCGTCCTCTCAGAGGGGGAGAGGCATGGTGATTTAACAAATTTGTCTGGAGGAATACTGTGGAAGTCCAGGTAGTATCCCTCTCGAATGATGGTTAGGACCCACTTGTCCAACGTTATCTTGACCCATCTTTGGTAGAATAAGGCAAGCCTGCCCCCTATGGCTTCTTCCTGTGGTTGGGTCTGTTGATTCTCATTGTGGGGTACAGCTGGGGCCTGGACCTGAGCCGGCTCCCCTCTTGTTGTATGTGTTCCGAAAGGGCTGGCCCCTGCCTGCGGGACAAGGTGCTTGGTATGTGTTTTTGTATGGTCTAAAACGCTGAGATCCTCTGCCCTTGGATCTTCGGGGAGAGGGGCGTTGGTTTCTTTTGTTCCTGTCCTCCGGTAACCGAGGTACTGGGGATTCGCCCCATTTGTCGGCTAACTTCTCCAGTTCGCTTCCAAACAGGAGGGCTCCTTTAAATGACATTCTTGTGAGTTTCGTCTTGGAAGTCACATCAGCTGACCAACTTCGGAGCCAGAGTTGCCTTCTGACTGCCACTATGGATGAGACGCCCCTGGCTGAGGTGCGTACCAGGTCGTAGGTCGAATCCGTGAGGAAAGATATCGCCGGTTCCAATGTTTCGACGGACGTGATTGTGTCCCTGGACAGCGATAAGCAGGAATGTGTCACCATGGCACAGCAGGCCGTAATCTGCAGGGACATAGCTGCGACATCAAATGACTGTTTAAGGATGGATTCCTGACGTCTGTCCTGGGCATCCTTGAGTGCAGCTCCTCCTTCAACTGGAATGGTAGTGCGCTTTGAGACAGCGCAGACCATGGCGTCCACTTTGGGAAACCCCAGGAGTTCTTTGGCTGAGGGTTCCAGTGGGTATAGGGCTTCTAGGGCCCGTCCTCCTTTGAAGCTGGCCTCCGGGGCATTCCATTCCAGGTCAATCAGTTGTTGGACAGCCTGCAGACTTGGGAAATGACATGAGGCCTGACAGAGCCTGACCAAAACAGGGTTTGTCTTTGGCTCCGCTGCGGTGCTTGTGTCTGGGATGGCCAGCGTCTTCAGGCTCAGAGACACGAGATCTGATAACTCGTCTTTGGAGAAGAAATGCATCATGGTTCGGTATGGTTCCGTTCCGGGAGGGATTTCCCCTTCCTCCAGGGAGTCTGGCTCTTCCTCTGAGGTGTCTGTGTCCCCTAAGGGGAGGCCACAAGGGGCCTGGAAGGTTTTGGTCTTCTGGAGGAGACTTTGGCTGTGTCACCGGTGGCACCAATTGTGCCTGGACAAAGGTTTGCAGCCCTTTGAAGAATTCCACCCAGGAAAAGGTTCCTGGGTCTATATTGAGTCCAGCGGCGTTCCCCGAAGGGCCCATCTGGGGAGGGGCCGAGCCGGAGATAGAGAGGTCCAGGGTACTATCCTTGTTGGAGCCGGATTCCTCTACTGGCAGAGGGGAGCCTTGCTTGGTTCCCCCTGAGCCTCTTCACACTGTAGGCACAGGGCAGCGGCCACTTCGGGTTGCGCAGCTCTGAGGCGACAGGCTGGGCAGAGGGCTTGTCCCTTGGTTTTCTTGGCCGGCGGTACCATGGTTTGTGCGCGTGAAGTGCCTTAAAAATTTGTCTGTGCGCATAGGTGCACGCGCCGGGAAGCTTAGTTGTGCGCTCCGGGTGCGCAGACGCTGTGCATGCAAAATTTAGAAGATGTACGTGCAGGTCAGTAGATGTGCGTGCCGTTGTACGCACGGGCCTAATTGCGCGTCCGGCACAGATGTGCGCGCCGCTATGCACACAAGTAGTTTGTGCGCCCGGCTCGCCGCCGTTCGCAACGGCTCAGTTGTGCGGACAATACAGCGATCAAGGTGGGGAATGGCGCCAACGACCACGCAAGCAAGATGGCAGTCCCCCTAGAGGGTCTCCACTTGGGAGGACCTTCGCACCAGATCGGGGTCTAGCCCGGACGGGGCTGCTCAACCCAATAGAACAGACATTGGAAGGACAATCTGTGCAGCTATCCGAGCCTCAGAGACCAGAGACTTTAAGAAAGTTTTCTACCTTACCTTGTCTAGGCGCTTCCCGGTTTCGTGCTGGGCGGTCTCCGGCTGCGGAGGGAGAGGGAAAATACCTTCACCGCCGTGCTCGGTATTGCACCCGCTGCCTCTCAGCCACTCTGGGGGCTAAGTCCATGCCGGGAACCGGCTACCGGACCGAGGCTTACCTCTGAGGGATCTCGGAAATCACCTCGATTGGGGGAGGGACCCTTAGGTATCACCACAGGAGAGCGGGGCTAGTCTTGTAGAGGTAAGATTTTCTTTCTTCTTTGGTTTGGATTTTCTAATGCTGTGCAAGCATGTGTAGTGTCCTAAACTGCTAAGGAGAGGGAGAAATACTGAAGAGCAGAGCTTCCTGCATGGATATATGTAGGCTGTCAGATTGAAATCTGACTCCGTCTCCCAACTGTTATCAGGAGTACACTATACCCATTGGTCCTGAGTCCATCTGCTACATGCTAGGAAATTCTATAATTTTGTGAATACCATATTGCTGTACAAAGTGGATGCTTTGTTTGAAACTGTAAAAACCAATAAAGAATAAATTTAAAAAAACAAACAAACAAAAAAAAAAAAAAGAACCATACTTGTGTTTTCAATTATTTCAGTGCACAGTATCATATCTGGTTATAGTCTTGGGGAAGGCAGGTAGGTGCCACAGCACATACACCCACACTTTGGCTCATTCATCATCTGCTTTGGCTCCCGTCTGTCTGACAGAGTGTAAACTATCCATTTGCATCTGCTTGGCTGTTCTTTTTCATTCTTGCAAGATCCAGCATGCACAATCTACTTTATTTTAAATTAAGAACATAACAGAACATATAAAAACATAAGATATACTATATCTTATGTTTTAAATAAATAAACAAACAAACAATCAATCAGAGTCTTCTATTGGTCCACCTTCTCATCTGGTTATAAACAGTGTTTCCATTCCAATATCAAATTACGCTTTAAATCTAGGTGTCATTATCAATTCAGATTTATCATTGAAACAACATTTCCTCAGTAACAAAAAAATCATCTCCACCCTTTACTTTTCCAACGTGATTTCCGCACTGTTCTTCAATCACTTATTTTCTCTGGTCTTGATTACTGCAATGCTCTTTACTTAGGTCTGCCTGATAATACAACTCATCCATTGCAATTAGTTCAAACGCCGCAGCACGTATTCTATCTGGTGTCTCCCTTAGAAGTCATATCTCACCTATCTTGCAATCTTTTCACTGGTTACCCATAAAATTCAGAGTACAATATAAAGTTCTTACCATCATTCACTATTTAATATACAATTCTTCTACCTGGCTTTGCTCCACATTCCGTATCTATAAACCCGCTAGACATCTGAGATCTTTAACACAAAACCTTTAGATATCCCATCACCAGGATTAGCAAGATTAGATATCACAAGAAGGAGGGCTCTCTCAATAGCAGGACCCTCCCTTTGGAATTCACTGCCAAATCCACTCCGTTTATTATCAAATCCTATACATTTTTTAAAAGATCACTAAAAACATCTCTGTTTCAAATTGCCTTTAACATTGTCAAAAACATAGTAACATCTAATATTTTCTCCAGTCTTCTTCCCCACCATTACTCCTCCCCCCCTTTCTGTGCTTTTTACCTTGGAAAAATACCAAGTTAACATTTCTCACCTATTCCCCTCCTTTATCCATTTTATTAGGGCAATTGAATGGCACTTGATTATTTTTACTTTCTTTTGTAAATTTGTTACTTTGATCAATTGTTATACCTGGTTTTTGTAATTTTATTCTTTTAATTTGATTTTTATTTTCATTATTTTGTTCTTGTGACCCGTTTTGATAACATTTTATTTGTAAAAATGGTATAGAAATACTTTTAAATAAATAAATAAATACTGGGTCAAAACCAAGGGTCTAACAAGCTCAGTATCATAAGAACATGCCATACTGGGTCAGAGCAAGGGTCCATCAAGCCCAGCATCCTGTTTCCAACAGTGGCCAATCCAGGCTACAAGTACCTGGCAAGTACCCAAACACCAAGAAGATCCCATGCTACTGTTGCTGGTAATAGCAGTGGTATTTTCTAAGTCAACTTAATTAATAGCAGGTAATGGACTTCTCCACAAAGAATTTATCCAATCCTTTTTTAAACACAGCTACAATAACCACATCCTCTGGCAACAAATTCCAGAGTTTATTTGTGCATTGAGTGAAAAAGAACTTTCTCCGATTAGTTTTAAATGTGCCACATGCTAACTTCAAGGAGTTCCCACTAGTCTTTCTATTATCTGAAAGAATAAATAACTGATTCACATTAACCCGTTCTAGATCTCTCATGATTTTAAACACCTCTATCATATCTCCCACTCAGCCATCTCTTCTCCAAGCTGAAAAGTCTTAACCTCTTTAGTCTTTCCTCATAGGGGAGCTGTTCCATTCCCTTTATAATTTTGGTCACCCTTCTCTGTACCTTCTCCATCGCAACTATATCTTTTTTGAGATGCGGCAACCAGAATGGTACACAGTATTCAAGGTGCGGTCTCACCATGAAGCAATACAGAGGCATGATGACATTTTCTGTTTTATTCGCCATTCCCTTTCTAATAATTCCCAACATTCTGTTTGCTATTTTGACTGCCGCAGCACACTGAACCAATGATTTCAATGTGTTATCCACTATGACGCCTAGATCTCTTTCTTGGGTGGTAGCACCTAATATGGAACCTAACACTGTGTAACTATAACACGGGTTATTTTTCCCTATATGCATCACCTTGCACTTATCCACATTAAATTCTCTATAAACAACACTACCAAGAATTGTTTTTATAAACTACAAGTTATGAAAAGGCTCAAACCCCTCCTCCATTTCCAGGACTGTACTCCAAACCAAGCTCTTCTCCAAAACAGATTACTGCAATGCTCTCCTTCTCGGGCTCCCCATCTCTTCCATCAAACCATTACAGATGCTCCAAAATGCTGCGGCTAGAATCCTAACCAACACCAACAGAGGAGCACACATCACTCCAATACTACGGAACCTTCACTGGCTGCCAATAAAATACAGAATTTTGCACAAGGCCCTTACCACAATTCACAAAACCATTCATAATCAGCAACAACTAGACCTCCAGATTCCACTCAAATTATACTCATCTTCAAGACCTATCAGAGAAGCATATAAAGGTACCCTGCGAGTCCCCCCAACGAAATCCACGCGTCTATCATCCACCAAAGAATGAGCATTCTCTACAGTGGGTCCAGCCATTTGGAATAATATGCCCACAGACCTCAGACTAGAACCTTGTCTTCTAATCTTCCGAAAAAAACTCAAGACCTGGCGCTTCCTCCAAGCCTTCCCCTAACTTTCAAAACCATCAATTCTCTACCAGACAGGACTCCGCCTACCTGACTAAGCGCCCCGCCAAATTTAGGCGTTATATGTATTCCTCTGTTTCTTTGTTTCATTGCACTATTTAGTTTATTCTGTTAGGCTGTCCTTTGCCTCCGGCTAACCTAGCCCCCAAGTTAATACCTCCTTCTTATATGTAACTTTCGCCTCTGGTTAAATGGTTGATTAAGTTATACCCCTTGTTACATGTAAACTGATCTGATATGAATTTTATTCATGAAGTTCGGTATATAAAAGTGTTAAATAAATAAATTAAATAAATAAATTTCTTCAGCCATTTGGATGCCCAATTTTCCAGTCTCAGACTGTGCTTCAGTCACTTGTTTTAGGCTATTTAGATTATTGTGAAACTTGTGTATAGGACTAGTGGATTATTAGTGGAGGAACAGCCTCCACTAAACATCCACTAGAACAGTGGGCTGAGAGCCAAGGAAGCCAGAGTTTAAATCTCACTGCCGCTCCTTGTGACCTTAGACTTCACCTTCACCTTCCGTTGCTTCAGATGCAAACTTGCAGGGTCATTTATCAAATCACGTTAAGGGCCCTAACCCACATAATAAATACCGCATCACAAAATGTGTATGGAAATTTAAAATTTGCATTCAAGTGGGTAGAGTTTGGCAAATAGAAATGAGGGTTGGTTAGCATGGCATGCAATAAATAGAATAACGCAGAGCAATGCAGGTTTTAACACCAGAAATAACTACACCGTTTTTCTGTGCGTTGTGCTTGCATTAGCTGTGCGTTACTGGGCAAAATTTTTTATTTTTTTATTTTTTTAAATCGCAAATGCAGGCTCAGAGGGGGAGAGAGGAAGAGGGAGAAAAGGGAGGGGGGAGGGGGGGAGAGGCTCACGTATAAGTTTACTATTGATAGCACTACATGAAGGGGCATTATGAACTCGGATGAGGTTTGGGGTACGTTTTAGGGGCATTTTTACAAACAAACAAACACAGAGGTACGAACAGTACAGCTGACATCAGTGAGGACGTTCTGTCATTTTGAGGGAGGAAAGGCAAAAGAGGAGCCGATCTGTACAATGTACTCTCTACCTAGCTGCAATCAAGCTAGGTAGAGAATACACCGCAAAAATCAACTGCTCCTCCACCCTTCATCCCTCCAAATGACAGAAAATGTTCACCGATAGTTGCAGCACCTGAATGTAATATGCTTTGAAGTGCCTGAAAATTATATGTACTACATTTAATACAAAGGCTGCCCATTTGCTCCTAGGCCTTTCAAAAAAGCGATCGTGTTACGCTTGCACTGCTGGGTCTGCATTGGCTCCCAGTGAAGTTTTGATCAAAATTTAAAATTACTGGTTATGACACATAAGATGCTGTGTTAAAATTATTTAGGGAGTTAGCTAGATTCCTGGAAGACACTGTACGCAAAGATGGGGTGATATAGATAGAGAGATATATAGATATATATATAGAGAGAGAGAACAAGAGAAGGAGAGAGAGAGAGAGAGAACAGCTTGGCATAGTTTAAGTGGCCAATCCAAGTCTCAAGTACCTGCCAAAAACACAAAACATTAAACAGATCCCATGCTACTAATACCGGCAACAAGCAGTGTCTATTCCCTAGTGATTAATAGTAGTTTTTTGAATTCTCCAGGAACTTAACCAAACTACACTAACTGCCTTACATAAGAACATAAGAAATTGCCATGCTGGGTCAGACCGAGGGTCCATCAAGCCCAGCATCCTGTTTCCAACAGAGGCCAAAATCAGGCCACAAGAACCTGGCAATTACCCAAACACTAAGAAGAATCCATGCTACTGATGCAATTAATAGCAGAGGCTATTCCCTAAGTATAATTGATTAATACCCATTAATGGACTTCTCCTCCAAGAACGTATCCAAACCTTTTTGGAACCCAGCTACACTAACTGCACTAACCACATCCTCTGGCAACAAATTCCAGAGCTTTATTGTGCGTTGAGTGAAAAAGAATTTTCTCCGATTAGTCTTAAATGTGTTACTTGCTAACTTCATGGAATGCCCCCTAGTCCTTCTATTATTCTAAAGTGTAAATAACTGATTCACATCTACTCGTTCAAGACCTCTCATGATCTTAAAGACCTCTATCATATCCCCCCTCAGCCGTCTCTTCTCCAAGCTGAACAGCCCTAACCTCTTCAGCCTTTCCTCATAGGGGAGCTGCTCCATCCCCTTTATCATTTTGGTTGCCCTTCTATGTACCTTCTCCATCGCAACTATATCTTTTTTGAGATGCGGCGACCTGAATTGTACACAGTATTCAAGGTGCGGTCTAACCATGGAGCGATACAGAGGCATTATGACATTTTCCATTCTATTAACCATTCCCTTCCTAATAATTCCTAACATTCTATTTGCTTTTTTGACTGCTGCAGCACACTGAGCCGACGATTTTAAAGTATTATCCACTATGATGCCTAGATCTTTTTCCTGGGTGGTAGCTCCTAATATGGAACCTAGCATCGTGTAACTACAGCAAGGGTTATTTTTCCCTATATGCAACACCTTGCACTTGTCCACATTAAATTTCATCTGCCATTTAGATGCCCAATCTTCCAGTCTTGCAAGGTCCTCCTGTAATGTATCACAGTCTGCTTGTGATTTAACTACTCTGAATAATTTTGTATCATCCGCAAATTTGATAACCTCACTCATCGTATTCCTTTCCAGATTATTTATATAGATATTGAAAAGCACCGGTCCAAGTACAGATCCCTGAGGCACTCCACTGTTTACCCTTTTCCGCTGAGAAAATTGACCAATTAATCCTACTCTCTGTTTCCTGTCTTTTAACCAGCTTGTAATCCACGAAAGGACATCGCCTCCTATCCCATGACTTTTTAGTTTTCGTAGAAGCCTCTCATGAGGGACTTTGTCAAACGCCTTCTGAAAATCCAAATACACTACATCTACCGGTTCACCTTTATCCACATGTTTATATTAACCCCTTCAAAAAAATGAAGCAGATTTGTTAGGCAAGACTTCCCTTGGGTAAATCCAGGTGTCCCATTAAATCATTGTCTTTCTATATGCTCTACAATTTTGATCTTGAGAAGTTTTCACTATTTTTCCCGGCACTGAAGTCAGGCTCACTGGTCTATAGTTACCCGGATCGCCCCTGGAGCCGTTTTTAAATATTGGGGGTTACATTGGCCACCCTCCAGTCTTCAGGTACAATGGATGATTTTAATGATAGGTTACAAATTTTAACTAATAGATCAGAAATTTCATTTTTGAGTTCCTTCAGAACCCTAGGATGCATACCATCCAGTCCAGGTGATTTGTTACTCTTTAGTTTGTCAATCTGGCCTACTACATCTTCCAAGTTCACAGTGATTTCGTTCAGTTCATCTGAGTCATCACCCCTGAAAACCATCTCTGGAACTGGTATCTCCCCAACATCCTCATTAGTAAACACGGAGGCAAAGAATTCATTTAGTCTTTCTGCAATGGCCTTATCTTCCCTAAAAGCCCCTTTAACCCCTCTGTCATCTAATGGTCCAACCGACTCCCTCACAGGTTTCTTGCTTTGGATATATTTAAAAAAGTTTTTATTATGAGTTTTTGCCTCTATGGCCAACTTCATTTCAAATTCTCTCTTTGCCTGTCTTATCAATGTTTTACACTTACCTTGACAATGCTTATGTTTTATCCTATTTTCTTCAGATGGATCCTTCTTCAAATTTTTGAAGGATGTTTTTTTGGCTAAAATAGCCTCTTTCACCTCACCTTTTAACCATGATGGTAATCGTTTTGCCTTCCTTCCACCTTTCTTAATGCGCGGAATACATATGGACTGCGCCTCTAGGATTGTATTTTAAACAATGTCCAAGCCTGTTGAACACTTTTAACCTTTGCAGCTGCACCTTTCAGTTTTTTTCTATGTTCCTCATTTTATCAAAGTTTCCGTTTTAAAATTTAGTGTTAGAGCTGCAGATTTACTTATTGTCCCCCTTCCAGTTATTAGTTTAAATTTGATCATGTTATGATCACTGTTGCCAAGTGGCCCCACCACTGTTACTTTTCACCAAATCTTGCGTTCCACTAAGAAATAAATCTAAAATAGCTCCCTCTCTTGTTGGTTCCTGAACCAATTGCTCCATGAAGCAATCATTTATTACATCCAGGAACTTTATGTCTCTAGCAAGTCCTGATGTTACATTTACCCAGTCAATATTGGGGTAATTGAAATCTCCCACATCCTCAGGCAATGAATTCCAGAGCCTGTGTTTTGAGTGAAAAAATTTCTCCAATGTATTTTAAATGTGCTACTTGCTAACTTCATGGAGTGTCCTCTAGTCCTTGTATTATCTGAAGGAGTACATAAACAATTCACATTTACCCCTTCAAGTCCTTTCATGATTTTGTAGACCTCTATCATATCCCCACCTCAGCTGTCCGTTCTCCAAGTTTAACAAGACCTATCGTCTTTAGTCTTTCCTCAAAGGGGAGCAGTTCCATGCTCTTTATTATTTTAGTCTCCCTTCTCTGTACTTTCACCAGTGCAATTATATCTTTTTGGAGATGCGTCGACCAGAATTGCACACAGTATTCAAGATGCGGTCTCATCATGGAGCAATACAGAGGCATTACGACATCCTCAGTTTAATTTGCCATTCCCTTCCTAATTCCTAACACTGTTTGCTTTTTCAACTGCCACAGCACACAGATGACAATTTCAATGTAATATCAACTATGACACACAGATCTTTTTCCGGGGTGGTAATTCTTAATCTGGAACCTAGCATCATGAAACTATAGCATGGGTTATTCTTCCCTATGGGCATCATTTTGCAATTGTCCAAATTATATTTCATCTACCATATAGACGCCCAATCTTCTAGTCTTGCAAAGTTCTCCTACAATTTATCACAATCAGCTTATGATTTACCTTCTCTGAATAATTCTGTGCCATCTGCAAATATGATTACCTCACTCGTCATTTCCCTTTCCAGATTATTTATAAATATATTAAAAAGTACTGGTCCAAGTATAGATCCTGGAGGCATTCCACTGTTTACCTTTTTCCACTGTGAATATAGATCATTTAATCCTACACTCCGTTTCCTGTCTTTTAACCAGTTTGCAATCCACAAAAGGACATTGCCTCCTATCTCATGACTTTTTAGTTTTCTTAGAAACCTCTCGTGGGAGACTTTGTCAAAACCCTTCTGAAAATCCAAATACACTACTTCTACTGGTTCACCTTTATTCACGTGCTTATTCATCCCTTCAAAAAATTGTAGCAGATTTGTGAGGCAAGACTTCCCCTGGGTAAATCCATGCTGGCTGTGTCCCAATAAACCATGTCTATTTATATGTTTTGTGATTTTATTCTTTATAATAGTTTCCACAATTTTTCCCCGGGAATGAAGTCAGGCTCACCAGTCTATAATTTCCTGGATCACCTCTGGAGCCCTTCTTAACTATTGGGGTTACATTGGCCACCTTCCAGTCTTCAGCTACAACAGATGATTTTAATGATCTGTTACAAGTAATTTGTTACGTGTCTCAAATTTCATTTTTCAGTTCTTTCAGATCCTGGGGTGTATACCAACTGGTCAAGGTGATTTTCTACTCTTTAGTTTCTCAATCTGGCCTACTACATCTTCCAGGTTCACCATGATTTAGTTCAGTTCATCTGAATCATCACCCTGGAAAACTGTCTCCAGAACGTGCATCTTCCCAACATCCTCATCAGTAAACACCAAAGCAAAAAATTAATATAGTAATAACATCAGACTTCCGCAAAGACCATAGGGGTCTTTTATTATAGCCCCCATGTGGCTATAGGTTTTAAGGCAGCAGAAGCCATTTTGAATAAAAAAATAGTGGCTGGTGAATGACTAAGAAGTATGTGAAGGAGGACATCTTGTAGCAGGGCAAATTCTTTTTCAATCAATGCACATCCAAAACTCTGGAATCATTGCTGGAGGATATGATAAAGGCAGCTAGCATAGCTAGGTTTAAAAAATGTTTGACAGATTCCTAGAGGAGAACTCCATGGACTGTTAACAGATGGACTTTAAGGAAGGCCTCTCCTTAAACCTGGACATTAGCAGCATAGGATCTATCTCTTTGGGATCCTGCAAGGGAATTGTGATCTGGATTGGCCATTATTGGAAACAGAATACTGGGCTTAATGGAACCTCGATCTGATCCAAAATGGCAATTCTTATGCTCTTAAGCAACTTTTACAAGTAGAAAAAGGCTTTGGATATGTATTATACAGATACACCCATCCTTTGTAACCTGGTTAAGTTTATAGGTTAGCATAGTGGCAAGTGTCACCAGCATTAAAATAAATACATTTAAAAACAAATTTGGGTTTGTGGTTTAACATCATGTTTTCATTTAAATCCTGTTTGTCTTCTTTCATGCTGCAGGTTGAGGGATTAAAAATCATCTACTACTAGCAGCAATATTGCCCCCAAGCTCCTCATTCAAGGTTACCATTGTTTACAGCAGGTTCTGCAGATAACCTGCAGTCACATGTAGATGGGTATCCGGTAGCTTCAGCTTTGCCAACTCCTTTGGCATGCAGCTCGCTCTCTGTTATACTGTTAAGATAGAGGGCTTAAGGCTTTGAGGTCAGCACATGATGCCTTGTAGCCTAAGATACACCGGGTCATGGATGCTCGTTCTCTGCTGTAGTTTGCCTATGGCATCAGTGCTCATGTCACTTTGCTTTAAGTCAGCTCATTTAAGAATGATTCTGTGCTTTGCTGTATTTGGAAATCCACGGTCATGTGTTTCACATTTGGATTCCTGTTCCCCATTCGCCTATACCACGGACTTGCAGTTCTGGTGTGATTGAAGATAGCGGCTACAGTTCCATTATTTTTGAAGGATGGGTTACCATTAACCCTTGTGCCACTACACGTTTCTCTGTCCATTTTGGTATGTTTTCCTACAATAGAGGATGCTAATAAAGCCCTCTCATCAGTGCATATCCGTCAGTCTTTTCATATGTCCTTTTTTCTTCTTTTCATCAGGTTATTTACAGCATCTGGGCGCCAATTACCTACTCTAACCTGTTTCCCTGGCTGATGTGCACATGTCACTTGGCCCTCAATACCATGCACATGTTAGTGTCCCTACAAATAACTAAAGATTAGGAAATTTGTTCATAAAATTTATAACCCGCCGATCATTAAATCTCAGTGAGGAACACAAGCACATACATAATTATTACTAAAATAATTAATTTATTTTATTTATTTAAAATCATTTATCTATCGCTTAACAGAAAAAATCTTCCTAAGCGATTTACAACATAAAATTATATATATTCTTTCATCAAATAAGAACATAAGAAATTGCCATGCTGGGTCAGACCAAGGGTCCATCAAGCTCAGCATCCTGTTTCCAGAGGCCAAACCAGGCCACAAGAACCTGGCAATTACCCAAACACTAAGAAGATCCCATGCTACTGATGCAATTAATAGCAGTGGCTATTCCCTAATTAAACTTGATTAATAGCCGTTAATGGACTTCTCCTCCAAGAGCTTATCCAAACCTTTTTTGAACCCAGCTACACTAACTGCACTAACCACATCATCTGGCAACAAATTCCAGAGCTTTATTGTACGTTGAGTGAAAAAGAATTTTCTCCGATTAGTCTTAAATGTGCTACTTGCTAACTTCATGGAATGCACCCTAGTCCTTCTATTATTCGAAAGTGTAAATAAACTATTCACATCTACTCGTTCAAGACCTCTCATGATTTTAAAGACCTCTATCATATCCCCCCTCAGCCATCTCTTCTCCAAGCTTAACAGCCCTAACATCTTCAGCCTTTCCTCATAGGGGAGCTGTTCCATCCCCTTTATCATTTTGGTTGCCCTGGCTCTGTACCTTCTCCATCGCAACTATATCTTTTTTGAGATGCGGCAACCAGAATTGTACATAGTATTCAAGGTGCAGTCTTACCAATGAGCAATATAGAGGCATTATGACATTTTCCGTTTTATTAACCATTCCCTTCCTAATAATTCCTAACATTCTGTTTGCTTTTTTGACTGCTGCAGCACACTGAGCCGACAATTTTAAAGTATTAATAGGTTTATAGCAAATCTGTCTTCTTTCATAAAAGGAGGTAAATCATTACAGAATTTTGGGATAATTCCCAAAAATGATTTTACTTTCAAGTGAGTGCCTAAATACTTTAACATCCTGAACCTTCAAAAGATGACCTGACATCGATCTCAAGGTTCGACTGGGTTTATACCAAATTAAACAATTATGTAACTGTGGGGAACCTTCTCCTTTTGGCTTTTTAAATGCCAAAACCAGATTTTTAAATTTACATCTGTCACTCACTAGAAGATAATGAAGACCTAATAATAATGGCTTAGCCAGGGTTCTCCTTGTACTTCCTGTCACAATACAAGCCACTGTATTCTGAATGATTTGCAATTATGGGTAATTTTAAACAGGCAAACCTAAAAATAAAGCATTGCAATAATCAAGATAAGATAATACAAAAGCAAAAACATTCAATCATTCTTAATACTACAGCATCCAAGGTTTAATTTTCCTAAGCAATCTTATCCTAGAATAACATGACCTGACCAAACCTGAGACATGTTTCTCTAGATTCAAAGAGGAATCCAATTGAATCCCTATTGATTTCACTTCTTCCTTTGGAAAAATCTCTTCCCCCATAAATTTCAATGGAAAGTCACACCTATTACCGTGGACCATGGCAAGGTTGACCACACCCAAAGGACACAGCAAGTTTTATGATGAAAATGCTGATCAGGGAGAGAATACAAAGCTGGTATTCCTGCTAATATGTGACATGGGTGGGTGAGAGGAGACTATTTGCCTGTCAAAATGTTCAGCTTTGGTGGCCCGGATTGGCCTTGCTCACCACCCCAAACTGTGCTGCATCTTTTGTGAAATGAGTCCTGCTCTTTTTCAGAGCAGGACATCGTCACACCGCAGAGATCTTCTACCTGCTAAGCCAAGATTAAATGGCAGAATCATCGGAGGGGCAAAGCTTCAATGGCCCTGCGCTCCCAACAGCATAATTATTGAGCCTTTTGAATTGGAACTCAGCAGGCAAGAGCTTAGTCATCCTGTGGGGGATTAGAGAAATATGTTTTGTGGTTGAATTATGTAATTGACTTATGGTGTAGCCATATTCATGAAAACCACAAAAATATTCATACAATTAGTCCAGGATACAACGAAAAAAGCAAAATTGCTTACCTTGTAATAGGTGTTATCCCAGGACAGCAGGATGTAGTCCTCACATATGGGTGACGTCACTGAACGGAGCCCAGGCAGGAAAGCTTTCTGTCAAAGTTTCTAGAAACTTTTGACTGGCCCCGTGAGGCCACTGAGCATACCCAGCATGCTATGATATTCTCTGCCACAGGTGTCTCTCTTCAGTCTGGTATACAGCATAAAGCGTTAGCAAAAATAAAATAATAAAGGTATGAAGCCCAACTCCGCGGGGTGGCGGGTGGGTTCTGTGAGGACTACATCCTGCTGTCCTGGGATAACACCTATTACAAGGTAAGCAATTTTGCTTTATCCCAGGACAAGCAGGATGCTAGTCCTCACATATGGGTGAATAGCGAGCTAGAGGCTGAATCATGTTGTATTGAGGCAACAGTGAAGTATTGTTGTTGAATGAGTCAGCCGAAGATCACAGCAGGTTGGTTGTAGAAGGAGTTGGGATTAAACTGGAAACAAGTTCTTTAAGACAGATTGCCCATAGGCTGAATCTTGTCTTCCTTCTTTGTCTAAGCAGTAGTGGGCTGCAAAAGTGTGAAGAGAACTCCATGTTGCTGCTTTGCATATGTCTATGATTGGCACTGAACGAAAATGTGCTACTGAAGTTGACCATTGCTCTTACTGAATGTGCCTTTACTCGCCCTTGGAGAGGAAGGCCTGCTTGTTCATAGCAGAACTCTATGCAGTTTGCTATCCAATTGGATAGGGTATGTTTACCCACTGGTTTCCCTGGTTTGTTTGGATCATAAGAAACAAAAAGCTGAGTGGATTTCCTATGGACTGCAGTACGGTTTAAATAGAAAGCAAGTGTACGTTTACAGTCCAAGGTATGTAAGGCTGTTTCTCCTGGATGGGAATGGGGCCTTGGAAAAAATGTGGGTAAATTTATGGATTGGTTCAAGTGGAATTCCGTAACTACCTTGGGAAGGAATTTTGGATATGTACGGAGAACCACTCTGTAATGTAGGAACTTTGTATAAGGTTCGTATGTGACAAGTGCTTGTAACTCACTAACCCTTCTAGCTGAAGTAATGGCTATGAGGAAGATAGTCTTCCATGTGAGAAATTTAAGATTACAAGAGTCGATGGGTTCGAAAGGAGAGCGCATGAGTCTTGTTAGTACCAAATTCAGGTCCCAGCTTGGAATGGGTTTTCGAATTGGTGGTTTAAGGTGAGTTAAGCCTCTCATAAATCTACTTACGAGAGGATGTGTGGAAACAGGTGCATCTCCTATCTTGTTATGGTAAGCAGAGATAGCACTTAAATGTACTCTAACAGATGAAGTCTGGAGACCAGATTCCGAAAGATGGTATAAGTAGTCCAGTAGAGAAGTTGTGGGGCAAGTGAAAAGATTTATATCCTTTACTGAGCACCACAGAGTAAATCTCTTCCATTTAGAAGAATAGTTTTTTCGTGTGGAAGGTTTACGTGAAGCTATAAGCACTTGAGATATATGAGATGAAAGATTGAGTGGTTGTAATATCAAGCTTTCAACATCCATGCTGTCAGGGATAGGGACTGAAGGTTGGGATGGCACAAGCGGCCCTGATCCTGAGTTATGAGAGTGGGAGCTACTCCTAGGCGAATTGGATCCCTGACTGAGAGGTCTAGCAGTGTGGGGAACCATACTTGTCGAGGCCAATACGGGGCTATTAGTATCATGGACCCCTGGTCCTGTTGTAGTTTTACTAGAGTTTTGGTTATGAGCGGTATTGGAGGATATGCGTATAGTAGGCCTGAGTTCCAAGGGCGAGCAAAGGCGTCCTTGGCTGGCTGATTGTTCTGTTTGTGCAGAGAACAGAACTTGTCCACTTTGTGATTCAGATGTGACGCAAAGAGGTCTATTGTTGGTTGACCCCAACGTTGAAATATCCTGGTTGCTACTGCAGGATCCAGGGACCATTCGTGTGGTTGGAATTGACGACTGAGTCGATCCGCCACTATATTGTGAATGCCTGCCAGATAAGTGGCTCGTAGGGACATTGAGTGGTTCAGGGCCCAGCCCCATATCTGTGCAGCTTCTTGACAAAGGAGATACGAGCCCGTAGCTCCCTGTTTGTTGATGTACCACATGGCTACTGTGTTGTCTGTTTGGATGAGAACAGTTTTGTGTGAAAGGCAGTCCTGGAACGCATGCAGTGCATAACGTATCGCTCGAAGCTCCAGAAAATTGATTTGATATGTTGCTTCGAGTTTTGTCCAAGTCCCTTGAGTGTGGAGATTGTGTACATGAGCTCCCCATCCTAAGGTGGATGCATCTGTAGTTAAAGTAATCTCTGGGACTGGTTGTTGGAAAGGTAGGCCTTTGCACAGGTTGTCCTTGTTGGTCCACCAAATTAGAGATGATCTTAGTTGGTGGGTCACTTGAATTGGAGAGTGAAGTGGTTGAATGGCTTGAATCCATTGTGACCTTAAAGTCCATTGGATAGCTCGCATGGCTAGCCTTGCCATAGGAGTAACATGAACTGTGGAGGCCATGTGACCTAGCAGTATCAGAAACTGATAAGCTGTGGTTTGTGTCCGTAAGGAAATGGCCTTTGCTAGTAGAATGAGGGCCTCTGCCCGTTCTATAGGTAGAACGGCCTTTGCTAGATTTGTGTTCAACTCTGCTCCTATGAATTGAAGCAGATGAGTTGGAGTGAGATGGGATTTTTGATAATTGATGAGAAACCCCATGGAGTGGAGTAGAGCAATTGTCCGGTTGAGAGAAGTAATTGCTCCTTTTTGAGATGGACTCTTTATGAGCCAGTCGTCTAGATATGGAAAAACATGGACACATTCCTTGTGTAGTTGTCCTGCTATTACTGCTAGACATTTGGTGAATACTCTGGGAGCAGACGCCAGTCCAAATGGTAGAACCCTGTATTGGAAATGTTGATGGCATACTGTGAAACGCAGGTACTTGCGATGAAGAGGGTATATTGGAATGTGAGCATAAGCATCTTGAAGATCCAGAGAACAAAGCCAATCCCTTGCTTGAAGAAGTGGAAGCATGGTGCCTAGAGAAACCATTCTGAATTTTTCTTTCTTTAGAAATTTGTTGAGATTTCTGAGGTCTAAGATAGGACGTAGGCCTCCGGTTTTCTTTGGAATGAGGAAATATCTGGAATAGAATCCTCTGCCCTTCTGTGTCCAGGGCACTGGTTGACTGGCCTTGGATCTCAGAAGGGTGGATAATTCTGTTTGCAATTGATGAAGTTGAGAATTTTGTTGTTGGCAGGATGTTGGTGGAAATTCTGGAGGAACTGAAGTGAAATTTAGTTTGTAACCTCGGGCGACTATGGAGAGAACCCATTGATCTGAGGTTATGTTTTGCCAGTTTGTGTGAAAATGGGATATTCTTCCTCCTACTGGAAGATTTGGCTTGGGATTGCAAGGCTGAATCTGTTCTCTGGTGTTGTCCTCAAAAGCCTGTTGCAGGCCCTGTCTGTGCAGGAGGTTGTGGACGGGCAGGTCTGGATTGTCTGGCCTGAGATCGCTGTGTTGGCCTGGTAGATCTACCCCTAGTTGTTTGTTGGTAGTATCTGCGTGGCCTGTAGTAAGAACGCCTCACCTCTCTACGTGGAGGAGGACGACGAGAAGGTTGATTAGGAGGTTCTTGAGGGGTTTGAGACAGTTGTTTGAGTGTCTCAGTTTGATCTTTGAGTTGTTGTACAGCCTCTTGAATTTTATCTCCGAAGAGATTGGCACCAAGACAGGGAAGGTCAACAAGCTTGTCTTGTACCTCAAGCCTGAGGTCAGATGCCTTGAGCCAGGCCCACCGGCGAGCAGTGATTCCCGCTGCTGCTGTTCTTGAAACAGTTTCGAAGTTATCATAAACTGCTCTTACTTCGTGTTTTCCTGCCTCTAGACCTTTTGATATGATTGCTTGAGCAGGCTCTTGGAATTGAGTGGGTAAGGAAGTGATGAATTGTTCCATCTCTTTCCAGAGGTTTCTCTGGTGTTGAGTGATATAGAGTTGATATGCAGAGATTTTTGTGCTCAGCATGGAACTCTGGTAGATCTTCTTACCCATTGTGTCCAGGAACCTGTGCTCCCTGCCTGGTGGGATGGAGGAATGTGGGCGCACACGTTTAGATTTCTTCTGCGCTGATTCCACAACGACAGACTGGTGGGGCAATTGTTGTTTGTGGTACCCTGGAGCTGGTTGAACTATGTAGGTGGTTTCTACTCTTGTTTACTGCAGGTGTAGAAGCTGGGTGTTCCCAGAGTCTCTTCTGAAGATCCAATAAGACTTCATGTACAGGTACTGCTAATACCTGTTTGGGTGGATCCACAAACTGTAATACTTCAAGAGTTTGTGCTCTTGTGTCCTCCTCAGCTGTCAATTTAAATGGAATCAGACATAGTTTGTATAAAGGATGAGAAGGAAAGATCTTCTGGGGGTGACTTCTTTCTTCGGTCAGGAGAGGAAGGATTAGACATGAACTCCTCTGAGGAAAATTGAGAGGGTTCATCATCCCAGGAGTCTTCTGAATCTTCTCTGTAAGTTGTTTGAGTTGCTGGTGCTGGTGGGACATGAAGCCCTGAAGGTCCAGGTTGTGGATCATCGAGGAAAATATCAGTAGATGTTGTTCTTGGTGTAATAGGTGGCAAGTTGTCGATGACATTCTGGTACCTTTGTAGGAGGCGCCGGTAAAATGCCTCACCCTGTACTTCTGGTGGTTGATCAGGTGGTGGCAGGGATGCTGTCATCGGGATCATCGATGGAATTTGAGATAACATAGATGTAGATTGTGTTTGTAGCCTCGGTGTGGTGGTTATAAAACCAGTCGAGGATCTCGGAAGGAAAGATGTTGTTGTCATCGGTGTTATCACCGGCATCGATGTTGAAGGAAAAAACATTGGCATAGATACTGACGGCATCAATATTGACGGTGGAGGTATCGGCATCGATGCTGAGGGCATCGGCATCGACCCAGAGGTCGGCATCGACAGGCTAGTCTGAACTTGCTGATCCTGTAGAGCTTGTAAAACAGCTTGTCTAATAAGTGTAGACAATTCTAGCTGTGGTATAAGTGAAGACACTGATAGTGTATGCGGTGGCGGTGCTGCGATGTCCATCGATGCCATCGTAGGTACTGGTGACGGCGAAGGCCCAACCACCGGCGTGTCTTGATTTTTAGGCCGCTTCGGCATCGACTCGTCCTGGGACACCGATGCGGACGATGATCGATGTCGATGTTTAGTTTTAGAACGCTCTACCGACTTTGTGGAGATCACAGACGATGGCGAGGACGGACGATCACCGGATCCATCCGGACGCGGTTTTTTGAGTAAGACCCTTTTTGTTGCTCCAGCCGGAGACTACCTCGGTGCTTTCGAGGGAGAAGGGATTAGCTGAAGAGAAAATAGGTGTTCCATCTTCTCTTGCCTGGCTTTTCGTCCCTTTACCGTCATCTCTGCACATTTGGTGCATGTACTGACATCGTGTTGTTCCCCGAGGTACAGTACACACTCCAAATGCGGATCGGTGATAGACATATTTCGGTTGCAGACTGGGCATTTTTTGAAACCCGTCGCCATTTTTGAATCGACGGCCGTCGATGAACGAGCGTGTGTGTATGTGAGGGAAAACTTTTCGTCCGAAAATTTTAAAAGTACAGTACTCACCAGCCGGCGAGGTAGAGATTTCCTATGACAGAGAATATTATCAAAATTGACTTTTCAGTCAAGAGAGAGATTCCCAAACGGTAGGGCTATAGGTCCGCGGTACGAACGGCAGCGCGGAAAAGTGAAGACTGAAGAGAGACACCTGTGGCAGAGAATATCATAGCATGCTGGGCATGCTCAGTGGCCTCACAGGGCCAGTCAAAAGTTTCTAGAAACTTTGACAGAAAGCTTTCCCGCCTGGGCTCCGTTCAGTGATGTCACCCATATGTGAGGACTAGCATCCTGCTTGTCCTGGGATAATACAAAATACTTCAAACAAACACGTTGTATTGAAAAGGTTTTTAACTTTCAGTGTGTCAATTTGTGTTTACCTTTTATGTAGGACCATCATAACACCCGCAGTTTGCAAGTATGTCAACTTGTATTTTCAACCGCTACGGGTCATTTTTAATCATCGGTCCGTAACCTCAATGTCCTTTTTATTAACAGCGAATACTTTTTTCTTTTTATATTATTTTTCTTAAAAAGATGTGGAACAGTACTTCCCTTTTTTTTTTTGTTGGTGCTACCGCACTGCCACACAAGTCCAGTCCTTTTGTCGGCGCTGCCGCACAAGTCCGGTCCGACATACGTTTCGCAGGGCTGCTGCTTCAGGGACTATAGTGGATGGTGTACTTTGGGCAATATTTATCGAAAGAAGTATGTTTCTTAAATCCACATAGGTTTCCCAGATATTGGTCCTTGTTATTTTCTCTCAAGTTTTACTGCTATTTCCTCTTGTCGGCGTCTGAATGGCCGACAAGAGGAAATGGCGGTAAAACTATTCTGTTTTCTGTCTTTTAACCAGTTTGCAATCCACAAAAGGATATCGCCTCCTATCCAAGAATCTATCCTTAGGTTATTTTTGTAACAAGCAAACCTTCAATACTAAAAGGGAAGTGGGTAGGTCTGCGTGGCTAATTTGTCCTACTGTCTACAGAGTACCTGTTACAAGTAAGCAATCTTGCTTTCTTCATGGATGAGCAGGACAATAATCAGCCATACAAATAGAAGCTGATGGCTGCTTAAAAATGTCTGTTCTGCTCAAACATCACTGGTGAAAAATACACAATCCCTATGATTAAGAGTTTGGAATGACAGTTGAAGGAATTAAACATGGAAAGTGCTTGATCAAAACTGTCTTGATGTAAAGCATTTTCTAGGCAGTAACAGGCAGTGAAGTTATTCAAAGACCAACAGGTGGCAGCTAGCCAAATATTTTCTATGGAAGCAGAGCAAAGGTAGGCTAAGACTGTGGTAGCTTTAAACTTGATATGACTTCATTTTATTTTGATGTTGTTCTGATTGTATCTTTTATTGCTATACTCAATCAGAAAACCCTGATTTGATTGGGTTGAAGGTGATGAACAACTGTGAGAATTTCCTAAAGGCCTTTGCTCTTTACAAACATAAGAGTAAAGCTCATCTACAATCCACAGCATGAAGAGCCTGTTCACCCTTATGTACATGTGAATGTGCCAAGCATCAACAACATCAATGTGCTCGAAACACTATGCTTCTTCAATGCTAGCCATTCCAGCATCTTCACGGAATGGCGCCTCTTCAGCGTATGCAGCTTCTGTTTACTCAACTCTTGAGGTTTTGGCTTGTTCTGCAGATAGCAGAGAGATACCTTGGATGAGCCCCTGCTCAACTCAAGTCCTGGGGAGGCAAACTAGGTTGTGCTTCAGGAAGAGGATTGACTGCAGCTTCTGAGAGACTTTCACAGTTCCTCCATTTTCCCGGCCCCTAGGCATGTGGGGACATCCATTAACAATTGGTCTGATCATGGTCCAGTCCTAAGCATAAGGTAGCACAAGTCATGTCCATCAATAATAGGCATTCTTCTATCATAAATGTAGTCTCTGAAACCACTCACTGTGGCTTTCTTCTTACCTGAAATTGTGAGGACATTTTTTTTCTTTTCAAAAAGCACTGAAAAATGCTGTTTACGGGCTTGCAGAGGAAACAAGGCAACTTTGAAGAAAAAAAATTAAGATTTTCACACAGAGAGAGAGGGATACACATATCCATGCTGGTGCTTGGATGAAAAAAAGAAACACTTAGAGGGTTAATGAAGCCATGCCTGAGCAGGAATTCCCACACATGCTCAGTAGAGCAAAATGTTCTATCATCTAACAGGCCAATACAGTAAAGTTTGCAGGAGAGCGGGCAAGTGCCTGCTCTCCTGGCGCGCGATTTAGTAATCTAAAATATTTAAATTAGGGCTGGTGATAAAAAGAGGCGCTGGGGACACTAGCACGTCCCTAGCGCCTCTTTTTGGACAGGAGCGGCTGCTGTCAGCGGGTTTGACAGCCGACACTCAATTTTGCCGGCGTCAGTTCTCGAGCCCGCTGACAGCCACGGGTTCGGAAACCAGACGCCGGCAAAATTGAGCGTCCAGTTTTCAACCCGCGAGCCCATTTCAATTTTTTTTTTTTTTAAACTTTCGGGACCTCTGACTTAATATCGCCATGATACCTAATAGGACCATCAACATGCATTTGCATGTTGCGGGCACTATTAGGTTTGGGGGGGTTAGACGCGCGTTTTCGACGCGCTATTACCCCTTACTGAATAAGGGGTAAAGCTAGCACGTCCAAAACGCGCATCCAATCGCGGTTTAACAGTGCGCTCCGGCCTGTAAGAGAGTGAAATCTATTCAGTGCCCCTGGGTGTCGTCACTCACATATCATGGCAAATTTAGTCCTCCTTGTCCACAAAGAACGCAAAAGCTGAGAATACTAATGGAAGGAGCAGGAAGTAGTAAGAACGCAATCTTGGCATGGTATAAATTGTGTAATCAAAATGTAGCACCTGGAATTCTTGAGTAATTGACAAATTTTTGGGGGAGTTGAGCAAAGATGTAATGAACAGATATACAGAGAACGTTTTCGAAATCCCTAATTTGTCTAATGAAGTTGGATTGACAAATGCATTGTAAAATCATATATTACTGATACAGTGTGATCAAAAGTTTACATACCCCTGACAGAATTTGTAAGATGAGTAGCATTTTAAGAAAACATGAGCATTCAGACAAAACATGTCTGTTATTTTTAATGTGTTTCATATTAAACTATTATGCATCACACACATTAACAATAACACAATAATTAAACAAACAATAGCAATAAAGGAAATAATAAAATGGTCCTGTTAAACTTTGCATAACCTTGAATATTTGGGCTGATAATATACACTCAAGCTGACACACACATATTGAAACAGCAGTGAAGGGTAGGTATCCACACCTGTGCCTTGTTAGATTGCAATTAGTGTCTGTGTATAAATAGTCAATGAGTTTCTTAGCTTTTGAGAAATCTTGTGCATTCCATCCAGGGCTGTGCTGACCTTGGTGGTTACTGAAGCATGGGGAAAGCAAAAGACCTGTCAAAGGATCTGCGAGCAAAGGTAGTTCAACCTTAAAAATCAGGAAAAGGATATAAAAAAAAGATATCCAAAAATTTGAAAATACGAATCAGTACTGTTCAAACTCTGATCAAGTGGAAAATTATGGGTTCTGTTAATACCAAGTAGATCAAGAAAGATTTCAGATACAACTGCCATGAAAATTTGTTGGGATGCAAAGAAAAACCCACAGGCAACTTCTACTGAAATACAGGCTTCTCTAAAACAAAGTGGTGTAGGTGTTTCAGCATGCACAATAAGGAAATACTTTAACAAAAATGGGCTGCATGGTTGAGTTGCCATAAAAAAAAGCCACTGCTGCATCGATGCCACAAAACAGTATGCATACAATATGCCAAACAGCATCCAGAGAAACCTCAAAACTCTTGGAACAAAATAATTTGGATTGATAAGAGTAAAATTGAACTTTATAGTGACAACCATAAACACTATGAAGAGAAGTACACCATTTCTACTGTGAAGCATGGAAGTGGACCTCTTCTGTTTTAAGGGGTATGAGCTACAGCAGCAAAGGGAATTTAATTATCCTTAAATGTAAAATTAAACAGGGTACATTTGTGCATAATTTTTAAAAAATATGCCATGTTTATTTTTTTATGAAGATATTATTTTGATGGTTAAACAGCAGAGCCCCAGGTTTCCTGAGGCATATTTTTTAAAGATTCTGCAGCAACAGTTTTCAAATTCTGTGGCAGATCTTTTCAAAATTGAGGCAATTCTGTGGAAAAGTTGCATAATTTTGCATAAAGATTCATACCTCTGACTGCCAAAAATATTTAATTTTAATTGAAAACCATTCGTGCTGGTTTTAAACAATATTTAAACTATATATAAATACAAACATTTTACAAGTACAAAAATCACCACTATCAAATTAAGAAATATTTTACAAACTTTTAATTGTGAAATTTATTTATTGTGTATTCAGCTTGTGCCTTTTTATTAGTAGCTCAAGGCAACCATCAGCTTTCAAAGTATGAGCTTCTGTATGCTAAAGATGTCCTTATTGTACAAAACATGATATCACCTCAAATGATGTTCAAATGATTATCATCATTATTGAAAACCGGAGAAAAAATCTCTCACTATTTGAAAAAAATCCAATAATAATTTATCCACCAAGACAAATTTTTAGGGGAAGAAGAGGAAGGTTTCATACAATTTCATATCATCGCATCCAGCAGTGTATGGCATTTCTAATCATAAACCCCCTCCTCCAACCCGTGAAAGTTTTTTTTTTTTTTGTATATTTTTAGCGTGATTGAATTTAGTGAAAAAATCTTAAAACATTTCCTTGGAGTATCTCTTTAAATTTTATAACACCCACAATAGGGTTTTTTCAACCTTTAATTCTTCAAGGAGCACCGAGACCACTCTCAACAACGCTGTCACACAGATTTTCAATCTCACAATGGGGAACCACACCATCACTTCTCTGTGTTAGAATTTTTTCTTGAAAACTTTTCCACCTACAATTTGGCTTTTTTCAAGAAGCACCCAAACGATTCTCAAAGACGCCGACACACAGTTTTTTTTAAATTTCACAACGGGGACAATCCCTTCCACTTATCTGTGCACGCTTAGAATTTTCAATCCATGTCCATATCCCGACAAGGCCTAGTTTCAAATCGTGGATTCTTCATCAGGGGACAGCAGTTCTGATCCAAAAATTGAAGATTGACCTGCGTCTCCACAAGTTTTAAACTGCCAAATACATGGTCACCATTTTGATATCCTTAATGTCCTTAAACATTAGCAGTTTGTCATGCTGTTAATTAGAAAAAAAAGATATGTACACATATATTGGACAATTGGTATTGGACAATATATGTACACATATATTGGACAATTGGTAACAGATACAAAAAGGGGTTGAATTAGTACAAGTTTGAAACTTGTCAGCAATAGTGTCAAATGTTTCGATTAATGCTCTCTCTGCCAGCTATGAGACATAAGCATCTGAAGACCTCCGAAAAACACATCCAGGTTTATATAAATGGTGTATGATTGGCCTCATATGCAGGTGCAAAAACTTTTCTACAAAGATGAAATTTTGTAAAAAGTCATCACTTTATCCAAGAATTATATCAATATCTTTAATTTTGATAAGGATTTAAGAAATCTCTGAGGGATCAAACATTCTGAATGCTTTCTCTGTCAATTCCAATTTCAAACAATCCTCTCCCCACATTTCCTGTTCACTTTAGGACAAGAAGAGGAGAAAAGGTGGTGTGGGGGGGGGGGGGGGACAACAACAGAAAAAGGTTCCCTGCAGGCTGTTTCTGAGGGAAGGAGTAGAAGCAGAGAGAGCTGAAACTGAAGGCAGGCAGGCAGACTCCCTGCAACTTTCTTCAAAAGACTGAATTAAGAAGTGCAAAAGCTTTTAGGAATGTTGATTCTATTGCAAATTGTAAATTACGTGGCAACAAGCTAATTATGCAATTTCAACAGTAGCCGCATAATTGCAGGGGGCTAGGAGCACTGGTTAAGAGAGTAAAGCAAGTTTTATCATCTTAAACACTGTTTTCCATAGATAGCAGGATGTATTAGCCATGATCTGTGGGTGCCATTATCCTGCATCACCAAAGAGGCTTCTCTCTAAGCTAGTATAGTTTTGACTTTACTGAGCATGTGCTAGAATTCCCACACAGACATTGCCTCAGTGCTTCTTCAGTCTATCACAGGGCTAACTATAAGCAGAGTCTGCTCTCCAGGGAACATGTTGCCATACTGGGTCAGACCAAGGGTCCATCAAGCCTAGCATTCCATTTCCAACAGTGAGCAATCCAAGTTACAAGTACCCAAACATTAAGTAGATCCCATGCTAATGCCAGTAATAGCAGTGGCTATTCTCTAAGTCAACTTGATTAACAGCAGTTATTGGACTTCTCCTCCAAGAATTTATTCAAATCGTTTTTAAACCCAGCTACACTAACTGCTCTAACCATATCCTCTGGCAACAAATTCCAGAGCTTAATTCTGCGTTGAGTGAAAGAATTTTCTCCAATTTGTTTAAAATGTGCTACTTGCTAACTTCATGGAGTGTCCCCTACTCCTATTATCTGAAAGAGTAAATAACAGATTCACATTTACCAGTTCTAGACCTCTCCTGATTTTAAAGACCTCTATCATACTCCTTTCCCCGTCTCTTCTCTAAGTTGACCAGCCCTAACCTACGTAGTCCCCCTGCTCCCTTTACTCCTTCAGAGAAAGAGCCCTTGTCATTAATGTATTCATAGCCTTCTCCTTTATTCCTTTAATTATACTGTTTTGTCTCCCATTTCTCTTCACCTCCTTATTTACCCCCATTTATACCCCTTTCCCCCTTCCCCTGTCCTTATACCCTACCTTTTTCCCTATAGTAACCCTTTTATACCCCTTTTATTTTTTCCCCCCTCAGCTATCCTTTAAACCTTACTTTTCCCTATAGCAACCCCGCTAGTCTATATATAGTTGCCTTTCTGAATGCATAATTTGTAATGTCATAAATAGTGTCTCCTGTATGTACTAGTTAAAGATAATGTATACTATTGTATATAATACTTTTTGGAGTGTATAATTTATATAAGTTTTTCCACAGTGTATAAGGTTATACACAGTCCCTTACTGAGTGTATAATTTGCAATGCTACTTACTTCTGTTTTCCATCAGGTACTGTTCTTTGTCTCCTCTGCCTGTTTTTCCCTCTCTTCTCTCGCCCATCCTCTCTTCCTATCTGCTCCCTCTCCCCCCACCCTGTTTTTTTGTAATTTTCCTCCTTCAGTTATATTGTAAACCAGCATGATGTACCCACGAATGTCGATATATAAAAGCTAATAAATAAATAAAATAAAATAACCACTTTAGCCTTTCTTCATAAGGGAGCTGTTCCATCCCCTTTATCATTTTGCTCGCCCTTCTCTATACCATCACCAGTGCAACTATATCTTTTTTGAGATGCGGCGACCAGAATATGGAGCGATACAGAGGCATTATGACATTTTCCGTTTTATTAATCATTCCTTCCTAATAATTCCTAACATTGTTTGCTTTTCAGAGTGCTGCAATACACTGAACAGACGATTTCAATATATTATCCATTGACACCTAGACCTTTCTTCTGGGTGGTAGCTTCTAAAATAGAACCTAACATTGTGTAATTACAGCACGGGTTATTTTTCCCTATATGCATCATCTTTTCTTTTCCACATTACATTTCATTTGCCATTTGGACTCCCAATCTTCCAGGCTTGCAAGGTCCCTCCTGCAATTTATCACAATCCACATGTGATTTAACTACTCTGAACAAAATTCTGTCATCTGCAAATTTGATCATATTACTCATGGTATCCCTTTCCAGATCATTTATGAATATATTGAAAAGCACCGGTTCAAGTACAGATCCCTGACACACTCCACTGTTTACTTTTTTCCACTGAGTAAATTGATCATTTTAATCCTACTCTCTGTTTCCTGTCTTTTAACCAGTTTGCAATCCACAAAAGGACATCGCCTCCTATCCCATGGCATTTTAGATTTCTTAGAAGCCTCTCATGAGGGACTTTGTCAAACACCTTCTGAAAATCCAAATACACTAACTACATCTACCGGTTCACCTTTAGCCACATGTTTATTAACCCCTTCAAAAAAAGAAACAGATTTGAGAGGCAAGACTTCCCTTGGGTAAATCCATGTTGACTGTGTTCCATTAAACCATGTCTTTCTATATGCTCTGTGATTTTGATCTTTAGAATAGTTTCCACGATTTTTTCCCAGCACTGAAGTCAGGCTCACTGGTCTATAGTTTCCCAGATCGCCCCTTGGTTTTTATTTTGACTCTTAATTAAAATTTTCATATTATCTACACCCAGTGTTATCCACTGGATATTACAAGCTCAAGAGTGTTGCGCCATCTTTGACCATATCTATATGCCTTAGATTTCTGCATGTTTGTCCAAGCATTCATTTTTACTACTATAGATTACTGTAATTCGTTATTCATGGGGATGCCATAGTACCGTTTGTGAGCTTTTCAACTGTCACAAAATTCGGCCACACGATTAGTACTAAAGGCCTCGAAAAGTGATATCACAGCTGTGTTAAAAGAGCTCCACTGGCTGCCAGTCCAACAAAGGTTTAAATTTAAAATTCTTACATTAATTTTTACGGCTCAATTGGAAGGAGCACCTTTGTATTTAAGTAGGATATTTAGTAGCTATAAACCTAGAAGAGCTTTACGATCTGGTCAACTAAATCTACTAGATTCCTGTGGTTAAAGAAGCAAGATTAATGAGACTCATAAACAGAGCCATATCCATTACTGGCCCTGGGCTGTGGAATGCATTGTCAAATGAGTTTTATTCAGATTTCAAGATTTTCAGAAAAATTAAGATGTTTATTATTTATGGAAGCTTTCTCATAAAAAATGTGCAAGACGACAGAAATTAAGTATTTTGTGTCATGTTTGTGTCATAGTTTATGTACATCTTTACTATTGTATTTTAAGTTTTCACTGTAATCCACTGAGCATAATGAAGTTACTATTGGTGAAATATAAATATTTTAATTAATAAATAAAGCCGCCGCAGTGAGAAAGTCAGGCCGGCACTCCACTGATGTCACAGACGCGGCTGAGTATTTAAATCCTAGCTGCGCTCTAGCTAGGTGCCTCAGCAACAGGTCCTTGCAGTACTGTTGCTAGTTCCTGATCCTGACTGCTTCGTTCAAGCCAGTTTCATTCATGCTCCAGCCTTACCTCGTCCTGGTCCTCCTCTTGCTTGCCTGGTACTGACCTCTGCTACGGACATGAACACGGACCATTCCCTTGCCTGCCGCTGATATCGACCTCTCCCACAGACACAAGACTAACTTTTGCTCACTGCCTGCCCTGACCCTCAGCTGAACCTATTAAGTCTGATCACTGCCTGCTCTGACCTTAGCCTGACTCTGTACATTCTCTCTCCGACCGCCTAAGGGACTCTCACCTAAATCCTGCCAGCCCCCGGAACCCAAGGGGTCTACATGCGGGTAATGAGGCTAGTAAAGATGCAGTTCAGTCCCAGCAAAGGGAGTGTCGCCAGCTGTGGGTGTGGGCCTAGTAAGTTTGCCTACCTGTACTAAGCTGCATCAACTACACCACAGCCCAAGAGCTCACAACTGCAACAGGCTTTTTCCCCCATTCTGTTTCTAATGGGAAAAATGTTTTGTAAACGAAGCCCTTTGATTGTAAACCCTCCGAGGACAGGGAAAGCAAGTGTTGCTTACCTGTAACAGGTGTTCTCACAGGACAGCAGGATGTTAGTCCTCACATATGGGTGACATCACAGGATGGAGCCCTATACGGAAAACTTTTCTGTCAAAGTTTCTACAGAGCTTTGACTGACACTGGCACACTGAGTGCACTGAGCATGCTCAGCCTGCAATTATCCCTGTGAGCCACAGGTGTCTCTCTCAGTCTCGTCTTATAGCTAAAAGCGCAAGCGAAACTAAAATAAAAGTAAAAACGTATACAGACCCAACTCCGCGGGGTGGCGGGTGGGTTTCGTGAGGACTAATATCCTGCTGTCCTGTGAGAACACCTGTTACAGGTAAGCAACACTTGGTTTCTCACAGGACAAGCAGGATGGTAGTCCTCACGTACGGGTGAGTACCGAGCTGAGGATGCCCGAGAGTGCACCAAATGCACCCAAGACACGTGAAAGGCGCAATGATGGGGGTGGAATTTGGAACAGAGGGCCTCCTGAAACACGTAACGGGTTGGTGGAAGGATGTTGGGTAGGTAACCCAAAAAGAATAAGAGTAGACGGACTGGCCAAACATGGAGCATGCCGGCTAGTCATATGTAAGCAATAATGGGCTGCGAAGGTATGGAGAGAGCTCCAGGTTGCAGCCTGATAAATATGTACAAGCAGCAGTGGCCGAGGGGAAGCTATTGAGGCTGGGACGAACGCAACAGAGTGTGGTTACACACAGTGTTGTAGCGAAATGGCTGCTTGTTGGTAGGAAAGAGATACAGACCGTCAATTAGGAGGAATAGGTCTGTTTGCCCACTGAACTCACAGCTTGACACTTGCCACAGAAGGAGTTAGGTGGAATTCCTATGGAATGTAGTGCAATCTAGGTGAATTCCTATGGAATGTAGTGCAATCTAGGTAGAACGCAAGTGCACTATTACTGTCCAAGAAGTGGAAAAACCCTCTCGCTTTGGTGAGAGAGAGGTGATGGGAAAAATGGGCAGAGTATATTCTGAGTAAGGTGAGATGCCACGTCTACCTTAAGAAGCATATGAAGTTGAATACGTAAAACCACTCGGTCACGGAGGAATGCAGGGTCGGATGAGTACGTAACAAGGTGTGTAACTCACTGACCCTGTTGGCAGAAATGACATTTATGAGGAAAAGAATTTCCCATGTCAAATTGTGAAATGAGAGGAATGGAAAGGCTCGAACGGAGTATGTATAAGACTTATAAGGATAAGATATAGGTTCCATTCCGTGACTAGTGAAAATAGAGGCGGCTTGATCAGTGGATAATCCATGGTAGGCTGACTCAGAAGGGGTTTACCGTTAATCAGGTATCCCCACTCCCAAACGATACACCAATTGGAACAGAGGTGTACCTATGTGGAGGATGTCTGGGGAGCAGAATCCAAGGGAGCAAGAGAAGAGAGTGGTGTAGAAAAAAGAAAAAAGGGTAATACCCTTTTGTATGCGTCATGTGGTAAATCATGCCATTTTGAATGGCAGGATTTATGTGTGGAAGGTTTTGTGATGCTACCAGTACCTAAGAACATCAGTGAGTCTACGATTTGAGACTGACTTGGAGAAGGCGAATTGGTTACTGGTGTAATAGATTGAGAAGTATGAGAAGCATACTGGTCACGGCCAGGACGTGGGTCTGAGGAACAGTGAACCCCGTCCCGGTTCAACATTAGAAGAGTGCTGGCTATGAGAGTTAGCAGAAGAGACACATTTAAGAGGCCCTTGATGGAAGAAAGCAGTCTATGGGAAAGCATTGGAAACATGTGTAGGGAGTAGACTCTGTGCACTGTATGGTTCGATTTGGACGCAGAGGGCAAGTTCGGTTGACCTCAGCGTTAGAAAATATTCCCGCTACACATGTAGTCCGAGTCCATTCGAGAGGATGGAAACCTACATGGAGAAGGTCTGCTAGTGCGTTTAGTAAATCTCTTAGATAAGTGGCCCGAGGATGCATGGAGTGAGCAAGGGCCAAGGATAGAGCTGCGCAGCTTCCTTGCAGAGCAGCTAAGAGGTTGTGCGTGCTTGTGTGTTGGAAAGCACATTGTCCCTATGCTGTCTGTCTGTCCGCACAAAGATTTGTTGCAGAGGCAGTACTGGAAGGCATAAGAGTATAACTCATGGCTACAAGCTCAACGCACAATTAAACTCTGGAATTTGTTGCCAGAGGATGTGGTTAGTGCAGTTAGTGTAGCTGGGTTTAAAAAAGGATTGGATAAGTTCTTGGCGGAGAAGTCCATTACCTGCTATTAATCAAGTTTACTTAGGGAATAGCCACTGCCATTAGCAATGGTAACATGGAATAGACTTAGTTTTTGGGTACTTGCCAGGTTCTTATGGCCTGGATTGGCCACTGTTGGAAACAGGATGCTGGGCTTGATGGACTCTTGGTCTGACCCAGTATGGCATTTTCTTATGTTCTTATGTGCCTGGAGCGGAATAGACGCATATTGGGTTGAGAGGCTTTTAGGTCAAACTTTACAACACTGAGTAAATGCGAGCATGAGCAGAATCAGACTAGGTTTTGGTTCTAGATCTGCAATATGAATGAGGGACAAAAGCGGTTGAACAGCTTAGACCCACTGATAATGGAATTTCACTGAATCTAACCCATAGCAGTTTTGGATCTATGAGGAAAGTGCATAGTGAAAAAACCCCATGGCCCGACAATGAAGAATTGGGGGGCTGAGGTTATGGAAAAATGCATGCAAGGACATGTAACAATTTATTAGAATGTCTGCGCTTATGCTGGACAGGAAAGTCATTATGACTGTAGTGTCCAGAAGTGTTATATAAGGGATTTATGGCAGTGACAGGAATCCCAGTTAGTAAATGTATAGTGAGTCATGAAGAAGTTAGAGCTCCTTGCGTGGACTGACTGTGGTTATGCAGCTGTCCATGCAAGGAAAGAGTGAATGATGTTGCACTCCGCAGAGAAACAGCAGTCACCGATAGTGATTCAATGAATACCCCAGTTGCCGAAGCTGGTGCAACCGGCAGAGCTTGGGATTGTAATATTGTTGACTCACCATGAAGCACATAGAAAGATTAGAGGTAATGTACTTACTGTGATATGGAAGCATGGTAACGAGAGATACTATTTTACCTGTGCCTTCTGAAGAAAGTTGGTATTTCTGAGGTCCAGGATGGGCGGAGAGTAACTACTTTCTGATGAAAGAAAGAATAGTGTAATTAAAACTCCCCAACCCCCCCTCCCCCCCTCTGCACTTTGTAGCATCTGGGGGAGTGTACCGGGAACTTTGGTACAAGGTGGGGTGGCCGCTCTGATAGCCGGCCAGTTGGGAGACCAGGAGGTGTCCAACTGGAGTGGCTGATGTAATCTGGATATCATGTAACCTCCCACAGGAGCGTGAGCGGTAAAGTCTTACCCCCATTTCTGTGTGCTATACAAGGAGACACCGAGACCTGTTGTCAAGCTTCGAGGTGGACTTACACTTGAGGCAGTATTTGCTGGATCACGTGTTTAGCAGATCAGCGATTGCACCTGGAACTTTAGTTCTGAAGCAGGTACCAGAAGCATTAATCAGTACAGAGCCTCGTTGCTGAAGAAGAGAGGATGCCCTGATGCAATCCCAAAGAAATGATAAGAGAGATTCTCTTGGTATTGTGGCTGACATAGCTGGCATAGCGATATGTGACACTAATACGGTTCTTGGAAGGTACATGACCTAGAACTTTTCAAACCATGTGGCCCGAATTAGAGAACACATCTCAATGGGAATGCCGCAGAAGCGGGTACTTACCATCTGACGTGGATCGCCGAAGGACAAGTCGGTGAAGATTGCTGGCTCTGTGGATTTCAGGAGTCATCGAGGGAGTAGATGCCCATCTCAACTCTGATGCCTGGTATGGTGGGGCAGGTATAGAGGAAACAGGCTGAGCGTGACTGGCGCTACCACGGTAGTATTTTGTGGAGGGCCACAATCCCCCACCGATGTCGGTGGGGCACGCCTCGGGAACAGGGGAGACGATTAACAGCTCGTGAACCCGGCCCTCGTCGCAGCGGCTCGATGTCTCGTGACGCCAGTGCAGATTTTTTCGGAACTTGTTCCGGTGTTTCTGGAGCACCAAGGTCTGCCAATACTGTGCGGAACAGTGTTGATGGCAGTGATGATATTGCTCGGCCCGAGCACTGTCCAGCATCGAGAAGGATAGCACCAATGTGCTGGATGGCGTCGGTAGCGGACGGTCACCGTGTCGGTGACGATGCATGCCACGGTGCTCGGCCCAGTCTTTCCCAAGCGCCGAGATGGATGCCCTCGCTGTCTTGGATGGCGACTGATGACGGACTGTCAGCATGCCTGCACTGCTCCTGGCACTATGTAGTGACATAGGCTAATATGGGGCTTTAATAAGAACCCAAAGCATGGAGCATTGTGTTTAAGCGAGGGCATTACATGGCAGTACTATGTCGGTATTGACTGTGTCGATGGCGGCCGAAGCGGCCTCGAGGGTATCGTCAAAAATATATATGAAAAAATGTCTATGACTCGGCCAGAGCAATGATGACAGTGACAGAAGCACTGACAGCATCAGCGTAGGTATCTATGAGAACGATGTGGCATCGAATAATCGAAAAAAACATCATTGGCATCAGAAAAAATTATACCGGCATCGATGGAGTCTATGACCGCATCGATAGGAACGTCGAAGACACCGATGGAATGGACCCTGGCATCAATGGAAATGTCCTAAGCATCGATGGCATCAATAAAATAAAGGATGGCATCGATGGAAATGATCCTGGCATCGATGGAAGTGCCCCGGGCGACTGTGGCATTAACCCTGGCATGGATGGCACCGACGAGACAAGGTGTACATCGATGGCATCCATCCGGGCAATGATGGCACCAATGAAACCCAAGGAAAAATCAGTGCTATGGATGAAAAACATGGATGGCACTGATAGAAACGATGCAGGGACCGCTAGCATCAGTGTAACGCGGGGGGAGGAGTACCGATGGCATCTAAGAGTCCAGGACAGTCTGAAGGGGGTACAGACGGTAGCGATGGGGGCATCGACTGCGCGAGGGTACAGAGGAAATCGAAGGACCTGAATAGACAGGGGCCCTGGCAGCAACGGAAACCGTGGAAGTCCCTGTCTCACTAGCGCTAATAACCAGGCAGAGTGTTACAGAGGGACACTCGCAGGCTATGTGTGGCTAACAAACATAGCGAGAGGGAAGGCCGCTGTCGGTTGGCAGGCCAGGAAGGTGACAGGAACCGACCGAAAAAACAGGGCATAGTACTCACTGGGCGTCGAGTAGACGTACGCGAAGGGAGACCCGTGCAGGGAAAAGTGTTTGTGAAGTAAAAGTTTAAGTGTTTCCGTGAAAAAAATGTTAGAATTTCTCACAGAGCTCCTAACCGCTATGCTTACTGCAGAGCGGAAAAAAGAAGACTGAGGGAGACACCTGTGGCTCACAGGGATAATGTCAATAATTTCTATTGACAATAACTGCAGGCTGAGATGCTCAGTGCACTCAGTGTGCCAGTGTCAGTCAAAGCTTTGTAGAAACTTTGACAGAAAAGTTTTCCGCACAAAGCTCCATCCTGTGACGTCACCCATATGTGAGGACTACCATCCTGCTTGTCCAGTGAGAAATATCTAAAACAGCACTTTGCGCTACCAATGAAAAGGTGTGACAAAGAAAATTAAAAAGGGTTGTTGGTTGCTAAGCCACCAATGTTAATATGAACTTATAATTCCCAGGTAAGTGGAAATAATATGAAATGCAGAATTACATGATATCTAGTGAATATGTTGTATATATTATTTAAGAAATTGGAAATATAAAATAAACAAGAGATACTGCTAGCGCTCACTGAGCCTCTTCAATTATGTTCAAAACCCTCTCTTCAGGAACATGCCTCCAAAAGAGATCAAAGAGGAGCAAAAGCTATTGAATTTTAGGAAACTGGTCAAGACTTATCTATTTCAAAGAGCCTTTCGCGAGCAATGTAACTCTGTCAGCTAAATATTAGAGGCAACCTATTATGTTTGACCTGTTATGTTTTATTAAAGGTGATTTTGTCTGATTGTTTTAATATTTTGTTTTAATGTTGGGTATGGATTTTATTGTATTTTATATTGTTTTATGTTTTATGACAACAACATGTAAACCACTTGGAAACTTTGACTAACACTCAGGCCTATCCAGTACCGAGCGGTAGGAAGAGCTGCGTTAGTGCCTACGGCACCCGCGGTTACCGCCCGCACAGTGCAGCTCACCTACCGCTCGATCCTGAAGCCTAATTATATGTAAATGTAAGCCGTGTCCGAAAAGCCTTAGGCCCGCGCAACCCAGGATACTGGATAGAGCGCCTATACAGGATCCTGGGTGCGCGGGCCTAAGGCTTCACGCCACGCTGGTATCTGTCATTTCAAATGTCATTTGAAATGACAGATACCAGGAAGCAACGGCGGCGACAGCGCAGAAACAACGGCGAAACGACTTGTCAGTATCCCTCCTCCTCTCGGAGCAGGGCGCGAAAAGCCGCCTTGCTCCGGGAGGAGGAGGGGACACTGACAGCGGCGAAGCAACGGCGGCGACAGCGCAGAAACAACGGCGAACCGACTTTTCAGTGTCCCCCCTCCTCTCGGAGCAGGGCGGAAAAGCCGCCTTGCTCCGGGAGGAGGGGGGACACTAGCAACGGTGAAGCTTTCCCCCAGCCCGGACGCCGGCAAAAAACTTACTTTTTTGCAGCCAGCCATGAGCAGGAACACGATCTGGCCTGCCTTAGCTCCTCCCGACAAGATGGCCGCCTGCACGGGGAAAGCGTGCAATTGGCCGCTGAAGACGTGACGTCACGACATCACGTCTTGAGCGGCCAATTGCACGCTTTCCCCGTGCAGGTGGCCATCTTGTCGGGAGGAGCTAAGGCAGGCCAGATCGTGTTCCTGCTCATGGCTGGCTGCAAAAAAGTAAGTTTTTTGCTGGCGTCCGGGCTGGGGGAAAGCTTCGCCGCTGTCATCTCTCTCCCCCCCCTCCCGGAGCAAGGCTGCTTTTCGCGCCCTGCTCCGGGAGGGGGGGGAGAAGAGATGACAGTGGCGAAGCAACTTACTTGCACGGGGGGAAAGCGGTCTCCGTGGCAGCCCCAGTCCTCTCCCCTCCTCCCGAAGCCAAAAAAAAAAAAAAAGCTTTTTTTTTTTTGGCTTCGGGAGGAGGGGAGAGGACTGGGGCTGCCACGGAGACCGGCACCCATGATCACGGCCGGGGCAGGTGAGCGAGGGCTGGGGGAAAGCTTGCCACCTACCCTTACCCATGCCTCTACCGCCTGGGTCAGGGTAGGCGGTAAGTTTGCAGATTAAACGCGCAACAAAACGGCAGGGAAAGGTAGCGTTAGTCGGGGCGCGGGTTACGGGATGCTAGGGGAATAGCTAATTGGCTCGTTTGCATGCAATATCGAGCTAATTCGCTCGTTTGCATGCAATATACATGCCGCGGGCGGAAGGGGTTACCCGGGGAATTTAGGACGCGGTAGGAGTAGGTTAAAGGGGATTCGGGATCGCAGGAAGGGCTAACGCGGCCGGAACGTGAGTTAAAAGCGGCTTAGGAGCAGGGTAAACGCGGCCGCACTTTACAGGATAGGCCTGAGTATATGTTAGTTAAATGAAATAATGCTTTTTGGGACCTCTGATCTTTATGCCAAAATTTCTCTCTGTAATTTGTATCTAGATTAATAGACTCTCCTTTGCCATGAACCTGGAGTGTTCCATACACTTAAGACTAGATCTACTGTCTAACTGTAGTATGCACTAGCTTCATCTGGTATTGAATGCTCAATTTTTTCAAAAGAATTTTGTATAGATGCTCTTTGATAGATTATAGTACTTAATATCCTTTATTAATCGCTTTCCAGAGATAAACTCAATCAAAGTGATTTATAAATCATTGCATAATAAGTATGGAAAGATCAGACCAAAGACACTAGGTCCCCAGCCTCTCAGAGATGGGAAAATGAGTGGGGCCAAAAGATTCACCTGAGGACTTCCAAGATGAAGGCACAGAAACACACAAGGGAGCATCTCCCTCAGGTACAATAATGTAAATCGTCATGTTTTGTGTAGAAGCACCAAAACCTAAGCTCACACTTGGACATAAGAACATGCCATACTGGGTAAGACCAAGGGTCCATCAAGCCCAGCATCCTGTTTCCAACAGTGGCCAATCCAGGCCATAAGAACCTGGCAAGTACCCAAAATCTAAGTCTATTCCATGTTACCATTGCTAATGGCAGTGGCTATTCTCTAAGTGAACTTAATAGCAGGTAATGGACAAAGTCCTTGAGTGCTGATAAATCAAACATGAGGTTCCTCCTACCCCCTTTCATCCATAATCCCTTGTTCTAGAGACTTCTTTTCATGGATACTTTGGAAGTATTTAAAATGTCACTATCTTATCTCTCCTATCACTCCTTTCCTCTAGGGAATAAGACAACAATGCTGAAACTCTGGTCTTTACAGAGAAGGTGAAATTTAGCCTTAGCTGTTAATTTTCTTTCCTTATGTTATGCTAGACCGGTCAAACGTATGGTTATGCCTCCCTACCAGCAGATGGAAACAAGAGAAAAAAGCTTTCACACTGACATCTTCACTATGTAGCCTGATGTAGCAGAGGTTCAGAGGAACATAATGCATGTTGGCAGAAAAATACTCAAATGGCCCATCCAGTCTGCCCAGCAAATTTTCTTCTTTACATTTTTAGGGGTGGATTTTCAAAGGATTACACGCATAACCCCGAAAACCCACTCCTGCGCGCGCCGAGCCTATTTTGCATAGGCTCGGTGACGCGCATATGTCCCGGGGCTTGAAAAAGGGGCGGGGCGTGGGTGGTCTGGGCCGAGGCGGTGGCGTGGCCAGAGGCCTCCGAAGGCCCACTCGGCTGGCGCACGCAACCTATGCCTGCCCGGAGGCAGGCACAAATTAAATAATAACGGTGGTGGGGGGGAGATAGGAAAGTTCCCTCCGAGGCTGCTCCGATTCGGAGCGGCCTTGGAGGGAACGGGGAAAGCCATTGGGGCTCCCCTAGGGCTCGGCACGCGCAAGGTGCACAAGTGTGCACCCCCTTGCTCGCGCCGACCCTGGATTTTATAACACGCGCGCAGCTGCGCACGCATGTTATAAAATCGGGCGTAGATTTGTGCGTGCCGGGTTGCTCGCACAAATCTACGCCTGTGCGTGGGTTAGAAAATCTGGCCCTTAGAGTAATTGTTACCCTGTGCAGGTTATCCTTTTGTCTCCATAATTTAAGTTGCTAGGAATCCTCTGTATTTATTCCATGCTTCCTGAATTCCCTTACTATCCTTGTCCTCACAATAACCTCTGGGAAGGTATTCTATGCATCCACCACCTTTTCTATGAAGAAACATATCCCATTTGTCCTGGCTCAAACCCTTGGAGCTTTGAATTATAAACCTTTGTTCTACAGTTTTCTTTCCATCAAAAAAGGTTCAATACCTGTGCATTATTACCAACTTTCAGTTATTTTTTTTTTTTTTATAACTTTTTATTTTTCAAAAAGAGAAATGACAGACATGTTCCATGACAGTGCATAATATATATACTACACTGCATTAACAATCAATAAATGAATAAAGAGAAACACAGAAGTATATGAATATAGCATCACAGACATCTCTCAAACTTAATATATTAATTTGAAGTATTCCGTTTCCAAAACTTTCCCCAAGTAATAAGCCTCTAATTTGGATTTTAAGGCAAAGGTGATACACTCCAAGATAGCCAATGCCACAGCTTTATTACGCCAAACTGACACTTGCAATGAGGTTTTCCAAAAGTATGCAATAGTTAAATGTCCAACTTTCAGGTATTTTTATTTTTATTATAACTTTTTATTTTTCAAAAAGAGACATGACAGACATGATGAGACATGACAGACAAGTTGATGAGATACTAACCGTATATCTGATTTTGATAAGTCCTATTCTTCTCAACAATTTAATAAGCAAAGTTGAGGTGAAAACATGACATTAGTCCCCATAACAATATTAATGATCTCTACAATATCTTCCCAAAATTGTTGCACTTTCCTACACCCCCACCACATATGAATATATATAGCACCCTCGCTCACCACACAGCCGCCAGCACAGGGGAATAGTAGCATTAAAATAGAGAAAAAAATACAGGATATCAATATGTACAACATAGTAGCAGATATGTCAGCTCCTGATTTTTATTGAAAATAATTTATGGATATCAAGATCAACAACCAATCCGTATCATCAAAATCTGTATCCAGATCTGAGTTCCATTTGTCTAACAAACCAGAGCTAGTCTCCTGATCATCATTACTTTACAAAGGTGAGCAATATAGCTGCGTGATGAGCTTGAGAGCCACAGCAGATTATATTAAAACCTTTTCCACCCTCGTCTTTTGTCTCAAAGATGTCAGGCCTGATGGATCCCTGAAAACATTTCTTTTCAGCAGAAAGTAAATATGGGACTCCAAATTCATCTTGCAATGACTGAAAACTTTTGAAAATCTCTTCCTCCCAAATTTGTCCAACCCCACCTCCTTCCACAATGCCATATCAACAGAATATGTAACCAAAGAAAGCTTTGCAGTTAGCGGCAAGAGTGGGGAATCTCATACTTCCACCATTCCACAAATTTCACAAAATGAGTACCACACTTTCAATGAATGTGCTAAAATAGGAGCATTTCTACCTAGCTTCGCCACCTCAGAGCTTTGTGGAGCATATTGTAATAGAGCACCTAAGCTTTGTCCCCCAGCTTGCTCTGCCCTGTCCCACTTCTCCTTAGTGTACACATATTTAGGGCCTTCAATCTCAACTCATAACTTTTGTTGCAAACCACACACCATTTTGGGCGCCTTTCTCTGGACTGCTTCTATCCAGTCCTTATCCTTTTTGAGCTATGATCTCTAGAACTGAACACCTACTCCACATGAGGCTTGTACAAGAGCATTATCACCTTTTTTCTGGTTATGCCTCTCTCTATGCAGCCCAGCATCCCTCTGGGCCTTCACTACCTTCAGATCATAAGACACCATCACCCAGAGGTCTCTCTCACAGTTCATGATCATCAGATTTTCACATATACACAGACAGACATACAGCTCCTTTGGATTTCTGCACCTTAAATGCATGGCTCTGACTTCTAGGGATGTGAATCGGGCTTCGGACGATTGAAAATATCATCGATATTTTCAAAATCGTCAGAAAATCGGGGCTCTCCCAAAACAATAGGAAAACCCCACAATATTGATCGTGGGGCTTCCCTTATCGTTTTGGGGGAGGGCGGGAAAAACGGCACACAAAAATAACCCCTAAACCCACCCCGACTCTTTAAAAGTAACCCCTTAGCTTCCCCCACCCTCCCGACCCCCCCAAAACCTTTTTACAGGTACCTGGTGGTCCAGTGGGGGTCCGGGAGCGACCTCCCGCTCCGGGCCATCCTCCAGCTACCAGGCCATCCTTTGCCCTTACCCTGTGACAGGGTATCCGTGCCATTGGCCAGATCCTGTCACATGGTAGGAGCACTGGATGGCCAGCGCCATCTTGTGCTCCTACCATGTGACAAGGGCTGACCAATGGCACCGGTAGCCCCTGTTACATAGTAAGGGCAAGGCTATCGGCGCCATTTTGTTTCCTGGCACCCGACGGCACGAGTGCAGGAGATCGCTCCCGGACCCCGCTGGACCCCCAGGGACTTTTGGCCAGCTTGGGGGGGCCTCCTGACCCCCACAAGACTTGCCAAAAGTCCAGCGGGGGTCCGGGAGCGATCCCCTGCACTCGTGCCATCGGGTGCCAGGAACCAAAATGGCGCAGATAGCCTTGCCCTTACTATGTCACAGGGGCTACCGGTGCCATTGGTCAGCCCCTGTCACATGGTAGGAGCACAAGATGGCGCCGGCCATCCAGTGCTCCTACCATGTGACAGGATCCGGCCAATGGCAATGATACCCTGTCACAAGGTAAGGGCAAAGGACGGCCAGGTAGCCGGAGGACGACCCGGAGCGGGAGATCGCTCCCGGGACCCCCACTGGACCACCAGGTACCTGTAAAAAGGTTTGGTGGGGGAAGCTAAGGGGTTACTTTTAAAGAGTCAGGGTGGGTTTTTTGTTTATCGGCTGGGCAGCCGATAAACAAAACGCGATCGGGCCCGATGGGAAAAAACCCACATGTGAATCTGAACCGGAATCCGAACCGATTCCGGTTCCAATTCACATCTCTACTGACTTCTATGAAGTGAATCCCAAGATGGCAAAAGCATTTGTTGGGTGATTAAGTTTGAATGAGGACACTGGTGGAAGTCATCAATAAGAAGCAATGCAAAATGTTAAACCATGCTGTGTGATTTTCCCTTGACAAAGGCAATGGCAAAAATATATTGGGTATTAAGATGTGATTGCTGAACCATCATTGGTTAATCACACAGTTTTGTTTGTTTAGAATCTAACAAGGTTTATAAACTTTGTCTGCTTGGAATCCAGCAAAGGATTATCGTCTCAAGATGGATTTGTTGTGGTTTTCAATTTATTAGCTTTTGAGCTATCATCTTTTAAGACTTTTGGATTTTTATCATTTGAACCATCAATGTTTGAATATTTTTTTGTGGATATGGTTTTCTGGCATTTTGTTTCCATTCCCTATTGTTTATTTAGGCTATAGATCCCAAAGCTGGTTTTTGGTATGATCTTTTTTTGTAGCAAGTTATTTAGGGACATGAAGTCTGTTTAATATTTGAGAATGGATTGTCCTTAGCTTTTATTTTAACATTTTTGTATATGTTATTTTGTTTTTTGTTTGTTTGGCAGTATATGTGAAGCATCAGTGTTTTATGGTGTCTATTTTTTGTCTCTATGTGGTTTTGTATTGGGTCCCCACTGGCATGATTTAATTTTGATATTGAATTTTAATGGTGATTTGTAATTGTTTTTTTTAATTATTTGAGGTTTACTATTTTTATTTTATATGTAAAGACCATTTAACATTTGTAGAAATGTTAAACCAAGTTCTTGTTCGTTTGAATCTCAACCACCAGATTTTTGAGCACTCCTCGAGTTTTCTTAGATCACTTCTCATTCTCTCCACTCCTTCAAGTGTGTCCAATTTGTTGCAAATTTTAGCATGATCCGCAAAAAGACAAACTTTTCCTACTAATCCTTCTTTAATATCATTCTTAAAGATAATGAACAGAACAGATGCCTGAGGCACTCCACTTATCACTGTACCCTCCTCAGAGTAAGCTCTGTTTATGACACTCTCTGTCTGTTAGTCAACCAATTTCTGATCCATTCCAGTACCTTTGGACCCATTCCAATGCTTTTCAGTTTGTTCATGAGCCTCCTATGTGGGATAGGTATTAAAACCTTTACTGAAATCCAGATAAATCACATCTAGTACTCTTCCTTGATCTAATTCTCTAGTCACCCAATCAAAAAAGTCATCAGATTTCTCTGGCAAGATCTTCTTCTACTAAAACTATGTTGTCTCAGATCATGCAACCCATTGACTGCTTTGCAGACAGCTCCCTATCCTTTCCTTCAGAAACATCTCCATTAGTTTTCCCTCCAAGGAGATAAAGCTAACTGCCCTGTAGTTTCCAGGCTTTTCCTTACTAACACTTTTGTGAAGCGGGATCACCACCACCCTTCTCTTATCCTGCGGCACTACTCCCATTTCCAAGGATCTATTGAACATATCTTTCAGCGGGCCTACTAGAACCTCTCTCAGCTCCTTCAATATCCTGGGATGAATTTCATAAGAACATAACATAAGAAATACCATACTGGGTCAGACTAAGGGTCCATCAAGTCTAGTATCCTGTTTCCAACAGTGGCCAATCCAAGTCACATGTACCTGGCAAGTACCTAAACATTACATAGATCACAAGCTACTACTGCTTATTAATTACCGTAATAGTTCCTCTAGGAACTTATCCAAACCTTTTTTAAACCCAGTAACACTAACTGCTAAAACCACATCACCTGGCAATGAATTCCAGAGTTTAACTATGCGCAGAGTGAAAAATAATTTTCTTCGATTTGTCTTAAATGAGCTACTTGCTAACTTCATGGAGTGCCCCCAGTCCTGCTATTATCTGAGTGAGTAATGGAGAAATTACTTACCTGATAATTTCGTTTTCCTTAGTGTAGACAGATGGACTCAGGACCAATGGGTATAGTATACTCCTGATAGCAGTTGGAGACAGATCAGATTTCAATCTGACATCAGCCCTAGTACATTTACCCCTGCAGGTTGGTCACGGGCAGCCTCCAACCCGGTTCAGGAGTAGCTTTTATACATCCCATTGGTCCTGAGTCCATCTGCTACACCAGGGGTGGGCAATTCCGGTCCTAGAGGGCTGCAAACCAATTACTGCCCCCAAGTATCCCCTCCTCTTTAGGAGAGTCCTCTCAATGGCCAACCGTAAGAGAGAATTGAGCTGGATCCTCCTGGAGGATCGGTCCCTGTTGGAGCAGGTCTCTGTGTGGAGGCAGCGGCAGGGGGTTCCCTGTCAGCAGTCTTCGCATGTCTGCGTGCCATGGTCTTCTTGGCCAGTCTGGGGCCACTAGACGTACTGGCCCCCTGTGGTGTTCTATCTTGTGGATGATCGCGCCCAATAGGGGCCATGGCGGGAAGGCGTATAACAAAGTCTCCTGTGGCCAGGTCTGTACCAGGGCATCGATTCCCTGGGACTGGGGTTCCCGCCTGCGGCTGAAGAAACTGGTTACCTGGGTGTTGGACCGGCTTGCCAAGAGGTCCATGGTTGGTGTTCCTCAAACGGTTTACTATCAATGGGAATGTTGTGGTTGACAGTTGCCATTCTCCGGGATCTAGACTCTCTCTGCTGAGGTAGTCCGCTGTGACATTGTCTTTCCCGGCAATGTGGACGGCTGAGATCTCTTGAACATTCCTTTCCGCCCATGACATTAGGGGGTCTATTTCCAGAGACACCTGCTGGCTTCTGGTTCCTCCCTGATGGTTGATGTAGGCCACTGTTGTGGCGTTGTCAGACATTATTCTGACCGCTTTGCCTCGGAGTCTGTGACCGAACCTTAGGCAGGCTAGTCTGACTGCCTGGGCTTCTAGGCGATTGATATTCCATCCTGACTCTTCTTTGTTCCATTGCCCTTGGGCGGTTAGTTCTTGGCAGTGTGCTCCCATCCTCGTAGGCTGGCATCCGTGGTGAGTAGGATCCAGGTTGGGGAGGAGAGTCTTGTTCCCTGGCTCAGATGGGCTTCCTGTAGCCACCATCGTAGTTGGGCCCGAGCTCTGTCCGGGAGCTGAAGCCGAACTGTGTAGTTCTGGGACAGTGGATTCCATCGTGATACCCTGTTTCCCCGAAAATAAGACCGTGTCTTATATTAATTTTTGCTACCAAAGATGCACTAGGCCTTATTTTCAGGGGATGTCTAATACCGTAGAGCTGCTGGCTGCCCCTGCGTCAGCAATGCCTCACCAGTGTGCTGTCAGAGAAAGGTAAGAGTGTGCAGCATTCATGGTAGTCAGCTTGGGCTGACTCTGCTGCTTTTGAACCTCTGCACACTGCTTGGAAGGGGTCCCCCGACTGGTACTGCCACCATCCCCAGATGTCAGTAATCTTGCTGCCACTGTCACTGCTGCCACATGGCTATTGGGGAGGCGCCAATTGCTGCTACTGACACTGAAGCCCATTCTACTGCCTCCTCTGTGCTGGCCCTGTGGGCTTCCACTTTCTCCATGCTGATCTCGTACATTGTGAGATCCGCATAGAGAAAGTGCTATTCTTGCACATTCCCAAAGATTACATGTGCCAATCACTAAAAAGTAATTTTTTTTTTTTTTACCTTTGCTGGCTGATGTTAGTTTTCTCATCGGTTGGTCACAGGCTTTTTTTTTTTCCCACCTTCCCTTTCTTATTTTTTTGCCAATTCCTTTTATATTGTCCTTTTTTCTTCCGTATTTCTTTTCTCTCCATCTTCTTCCCTCAAACACAGTCAGGTTCTCATTCTCACATGCATTTCTCTCTCTCACACACACACAGGCTCTCACTGTCACATGCTGTCTCTCATACAATCATTCATACACACAGTCTCTCACTGGCACATGCTGTCTGACTCTCACACACACAGGCTCTCTCTCACTCCCACATGCTGTCTTGCTCAAGCATAGGCTCTCACCGTCACACGCAGTCTCTCTCACACACACAGAGGCTCTCACATGCCGCCTCTGCAAACATTCAGATCCTCACTCTCACACACAATCTCTCAACTCATCTCATACACGCACGCACACACCCTCTACAGACCCTCAGCCTCTCTCTCACCTCTGGGCCTCCTCTTCGCGGGTCGCTGCAGGATGGGCTCTGCAGTGGCCCTGAACTTCTCGGGCCTCTTCCTCTTCCTTGCTACCGGGCCTCTTCCTCTTCTTGGGCCGCTGCGACTTGGGATTCGCAGCAGCCCGCGGCAGCTCCTCTTCTGCACGCGCTGATGCTTCTTCTCCTTCCTGCCCACGCGACTCCGGCAACTTTTACTTCCGGGCCGCACATGCAGGAAGGAGGAAGAGGATCAGCGCGTTTGAACAGGATCTTTTTCTTCGGGCAAGGAGGCTCAGCGGCCGCATGAGCCTCCTTGCGCCCGGGGGCATTGGCTCCCCTCGGGACACCACTGCTCGCGTCTGCCCCTAATACTTTGGAAACCTTATTTAAAAAAAAAAAAAAAAAAATGACGTCACAGGATTAACCGGCCCACCGGGGGAAGCCCGATCCCCCGATAGGTCAATCCGCCCCTGTTTACAAGGGATGGCTTACTTTCGAGGGAGATCTTATATTTAAGAATTCGGCAAAATCTCTACTAGGTCTTATTTTTGGGGGATGTCTTATTTTCGGGGAAACACGGTAGTAGTGAGCATTGTAGGGGTCTCATGTGAGCCCATGCCCATGGGACTACTTCCGGTGTGGATGCCATGAGGCAGAGAACTTGTAGGTAATCCCATGCTGTGGGGCGAAGTTCGCTCAACAGGGTTCGAAACTGGGTCATCAGTTTTGATCTCCTTGGTGTCAGGATGACCTTGTCTTGTTTGGTGTCAAACCGAACTCCCATGTATTCTAGAGACTGGGAAGGCTGAAGGCAGCTCTTGTTTGTGTTGACCACCCACCCGAGGCTCTCCAGTAGTCTTGACTCTGTTGGTTGCCTGGTGGCTTTCCTCTGGGGATTTCGCTCTGATCAACCAATCGTCTAGATAAGGATGCATGTGGATTCCTTCCTTCCTCAGTGTTGCTGCCACCACCACCATGATCTTGGTGAACGTCCGGGGTGCAGTGGCTAACCCGAAAGATAGTGTTAGTCCAGGATCGAGAAGCGTAGAAAACGCTGATGCTCTTGATGGATCGGAATGTGTAGGTAGGCATCCGACAGATCCAGGGAGGTAAGGAACTCTCCCGGTTGTATCGTCCTTATTATCGAGCATAGGGTTTCCATGCGGAAGCGGGGAATCTTCAGGTAACGGTTGACCGCCTTGAGGTCCAGGATAGGTCTGAACGTTCCTTCCTTCTTGGGAACGATAAAATAGATGGAATAATGGCCAGTATTTATTTGTTGTGGAGGCACCGGTGTTATAGCCTCTAAGGCTAGTAACCTAGTCAGTGTAGCTTCCACTGCCATTCTCTTGGAAGGGTCGTGGCAGGGAGATTCCACAAACTTGTCCGGAGGGGGGTGTGGAAATCCAGGTAATAGCCCTCTCGAATGATGGATAGGACCCACTTGTCCGAAGTTCTCTCAACCCATCTTTGGTAGAATAGAGCCAGTCTGCCCCCTATGGCTTCTTCCTTTGGATGGGTCGGCTGATCTTCATTGTGGGGTGCGGCTGGGGCCTGGGCCATAGCTGGTTCCCCTTTTATTGTGCTAGTTCCAAAAGAACATAAGAAAATGCCATACTGGGTCAGGGTCCATCAAGCCCAGCATCCTGTTTCCAACAGGACTGGCTCCAGCCTGCAGGGTGGGCCATTTGATATGAGCTTCTATATGGGTTGAAGCGCTGGAGGTTCAGGGGAAGGATCGCTGGTTTCTCTTATTCCTGTCCTCTGGTAGCCGTGGCAGTTGGGTCTCACCCCACTTGTTGGCTAGTTTCTCTAGTTTGCTTCCAAACAGGAGTGTTCCCTTGAAAGGCATCCTTGTGAGTCTCGTTTTGGAGGATGCGTCGACTGACCAGTTTCGGAGCCAGATTTGTCTTCTGGCTGCCACATAAGAACATAAGAAATTGCCATGCTGGGTCAGACCAAGGGTCCATCAAGCCAAGCATCCTGTTTCCAACAGAGGCCAAAACCAGGCCACAAGAACCTGGCAATTACCCAAACACTAAGAAGATCCCATGCTACTGATGCAATTTATAGCAGTGGCTATTCCCTAAGTAAACTTGAATAATAGCCATTAATGGACTTCTCCTCCAAGACTCCTCGAGCTGCTGTGCATACCTGATCTGAAGCAGTGTCTGCGAGGAATGATACGGCTGGTTCCAGGGCTTCCCCAGGAGTGTTGCTCCTGGTCTTTGCTAAGCAGGCACGTGTCACCACGGCACAGCAGGCCGCAATCTGTAAAGACATAGCAGAGACGTCAAAGGACTGTTTGAGGATAGATTCCAGATGTCTGTCTTGAGCATCCTTGAATGCTGCTCCTCCCTCCACTGGGATAGTAGTGCGCTTCGAGACCGCGCAGACCATGGCATCCACCTTTGGACATACCAGGAGATCTTTGGCGGCAGGGACCAGAGGGTACATGGCTGCCAGAGCCCGGCCCCCTTTGAATGTGGTTTCTGGGGCATCCCATTCCAGGTAAATTAGTTGCTGGACAGCTTGTAATAGTGGGAAATGACGGGAGGTCTGACGGAGTCCCTCTAGTAGTGGGTTCGTCTTAGGTTCCCCCGAAGCACTTGTGCCTGGGATGGCAAGCTTTAATTTGTGCGTGACCAGGTCTGGAAGTTCGTCCTTGGTGAAGAAGTGTCTCATGGTTCGATGGGCTTCTGTCCCCGGAGGGAGTTCCCCTTCCTCCAGGGGTTCTAACTCCTCATCCGAGATGTCTGTGTCCCCGAAGGTGGGGCTTCTGGGTGGTGGGATCACTTCCCTGGTCATAGAGGGTCCTGGCATGTTGAGGTCCTCTGGTGGTGCCTGTGACCGCATTGTAGGAGGCCCCGGTTGCATATGGACGAAGGTATGCAGACCTTTGAAGAATTCCACCCAGGAGATAGAAGCTGGGTCTAGACTAGGGGGCGCCGTGTCCCTGGGGAGCCCCGTTTCAGTGGGGGTCCCGCTGTGTGATGCTAGGTCCGGCGTACCGCTCGAGGGGCTGCGGTCCGGTACCAGCTGGGGAGGGCCATGAGTTGGGTCCCCTAAGGCCTCTTCGTACTGTATACACAGGACCGTGGCCTCCTCATGCTGTGCAGCTCTAATCTGGCATGCTGAGCAAAGGCCCTGAGCTTTGAGCTTATTTTCAGGTGGAGCCATGGTTTGTGCATGTACAATACAGTTGTGCGCTCCGGTGTGAGTCAAAGATGCGCACGTTGGTTTTGGTGCGCGCGTGCAGTGCAATGTGCGCGCTGTTGTGCACACGGGTCAAAGTTATGCGCCCAGCACAGTGAGCACGTGGCTATGCGCTTCGCTTGTGCGCACAAGGTACTTGTGTGCCTTCTGCCATTCTTTAAATACCTGTCAGTGTTAAGGGGAAGCGCGCTCCCTGCCAAATTTAAATACACCAGCTGTCAGGTAACATTATGGTTTAACTTTCTTGTATTCATGTTCGGTTATAAGTCCTATATTGTATCCTGACTCCTTATTGATTTATTTCAGTATCTCCTATATGAATTCCTGGTGGCGTGCCCTCCCGATGCAGCCCTAGGCGAAACACGGGACCGTGTCGGGGGACGCCGTAAAGTTTCATGCTGTATAAACCAGTGGAGTTGCCTGATTGAATGAATAAAAATCTCTTTGACCTTTTGAAAGCTACTGTGAGTACTGTGTCAGGACTGACAACGAACCTGCACTTTTTGTACTATGCGATATTGCTTCAAAGTGCAGCTTGCTCTGGATTGCACTTTTCGTAATTGAAATCTCCCATTATTACTGCACTACCAGTCTGGTAAGCTTCCCTAATTTCTCTTAGCATTTCACTGTCCATCACACCATTTTGGCCAGGTGGACGTTAGTATACTCCTATCATTATCCTCTTCCAACACACAAGGGATTTCTACCCATAACGATTCAATTGTACATTTAGTCTCATGCAGAATCTTTATCCTGTTGGACTCTATGCCATCCCGGACATAAAGCGCCACTCCACCACCAAGATACTCCTCTCTGTCATAGCAATATAATTTGTACCCTGGTATAGCACTGGTTACCCTCTTTCCACCATGCATTAGCATAAAAACATTTCAAAGTGTGTTTTTTGTTTGTATTAACATTCTGCTTTTCAGTTGTCAGGGATACATTGGAACCTTTAACTCAGGTGAGTGAAACCTCTCTGTTGAGATCCTTTAACTCTAATGCTTCATTAGTATCTTTGAAGATACCTCCCTCTGAACCATGCACTGCTGAGCTACTGTCGGCTTTCCCCTTTGTTCTAGTTTAAAAGCTGCTCTATATCCTTTTTAAAGGTTAGTGCCAGCAGCCTGGTTCCACCCTGGTTAAGATGGAGCCCATCCTTTCGGAAAAGACTCCCCCTTCTTCAAAAGGTTCCCCATTTCCTTACAAAATTGATTCCTTCCTCCTTGCACCATCATCTCATCCACACTTTGAGACTACGGAGCTCTGCAATCCCATCCAATAACCTGAGGAAACTGCGACTCTCCTGCTGCAGGCTCAAGTGGACACTTCTGAATGCAATGTAGCAGGGCTCTGGCTACATAGCTCCTGCATACTACTGCCTACAGGGAAATGCTATCAAATCTTGAATAATTGCTTCATTAGGGACTCAATTTGTTTATCCTGAAGATCCTTCAAAACAGATGCCCCCTTCCACTGGAATGGTAATCTTGTGTACTGCTGCAGCTATCAGGTCAACAATTTAGGCATGCAGAACAACTAATCCTTCTCTGCTTACTGTAGCAGTGGAGCAGAGTGCCCTATAGAAACCCTCAGAACACCTTAATAGACTGGTTCCAGCAGTCTGGGCTTGGTCCACCTTAACACAAGGCATTCTGGGTACAGAATGTCTCCTCTGAGCAGGAATACATTCTAGGCTCAGAGGAGAACAAGAGAGGCTCTGGGGCAAGAAGGAGAAGGCAGCTCCTTAAACATAACTGACCTACTGATGTTATTTTGGTGAAGTACTGCAAGGTAAGCAGTTTTGGAAATGCGATGTGTGAAGAATAAAGTTATGAAAGAGGAAATTGGAGTCCAGACTGTGAATCTGTCCTCCAGCCAACCACAGACCACTCTTGCTCTGTGACGTATGATGTCAGGTCAGCGATTTTCTGCACTAAGCTACTGCACAGGCAGAGGTCCAAGCCTCCTAGAAGTATCTGAAAAGAGAGGACTTTGTAGAAAGTGTCTGCACTGGCAGGAACTCTGCTTCACTGGAGGGAGAGAGAATTTTTTTTTTTTTTGGTGAAAGTGTTTGCTCTAAGCACCACACAGAGAAACACTAGTACAAAGGCACACTGAAGGAAGAAAGGTTTTCAGAAAGTGTTGGCTCTAAGCAGTGTACAGAGAAACAGTGGTGTAAATGTTATGGTTTTTCTTTTTCTGGGGCCTACCATTCACACATACACACCCAGCATTGGCAACAGGCTAAAGGGGCTATCCCCACCTATATAGTCAGGGGTCAAGCAGTAAGTAAGGACAGGTGAGGCCAGCAGGGGTTTTTTTTTTAATATAACTATTTATTCGCAATAATGCAAAACAACATTTGAGGGGGGAAAAAATATATTTTATATTTAAAACTCCACCAAATTCCCCCCTTACACCCCCCCCCCCAAAGGAAAACAAAAGGCATTGCAAATTAGGATACAATGAAAGAAATAAGTCACTAGAACACCTGCTTAAGTTGGTGAAGAGCTATATACATTCTGTGATACCAAATCTAAAGTTTTCAAGAAGGGTTTCCATTCAGCAATATTTAAAATCTTTTGCTTTATCTGTTTTCAGGTCTAATGTCCTAAATTTCAAGGTCAGCAACTCAAACAACTGAACACCTGAATTTTCCATATCTCCATGTCTGGCAGAACTGAATCTAACCATTGGATAAGAATGCATCATTTTGCCAATAAACAAGCTTTAAGAAGTAAATATGTGTGTGCTTTCCCTATATCCTTCCCCCAAGAAATATGATGTAATATTGCAAACCCTCCATCAATGGGTATGGGTATTTGAGTTATGACAAGCAAAAACTTAGTAATTACATTACAAAATTCAGATAGCTTTGGGCAATCCCACAAACAATGTACCAGAGTGGATACTGAAATAGAACATTTCCTACAATGTGGAGAATCTACAATTTGCATACGTTTAGCCCGTACTGGAGAAATTATAATTCAATATAAAATGTGAAATTGTAATTCAAGGAGCAACAGTCTCTGTAGTCTTATACATTAGGGCAAAACAGACTTCCAGACTTTCATCTAACTCATTGTCAGGCCGATACAGTACGCACTGTACTGTATTACCCCTTATTCAGTAAGGGGTAATAGCGCGTCCAAAACGCGCGTCCAACCCCCCGAATCTAATAGCGCCCGCAACATGCAAATGCATGTTGATGGCCCTATTAGGTATTCCCGCTTTTGTGTGCACCCTCCGACTTAATATCATGGCGATATTAAATCGGAGGTCCCGAAAGTAAAAAAAAAAAAAAAAAGTAAAAAAAAAAAAAAATAGAAAAACAAATTTGAAATAGGCCCGCGGCTCGAAAACCGGATGCTCAATTTTGCCGGCGTCCAGTTTCCGAACCCGTGGCTGTCAGCGGGCTCGAGAATAGACGCCGGCAAAATTGAGCGTCGGCTGTCAAACCCGCTGACAGCTGCCGCTCCTGTCAAAAAAGAGGCGCTAGGGACGCCCTAGTGTCCCTAGCGCCTCTTTTTACCGCCGGCCCTAATTTTAATAAATTAAAATACTGTATCGCGCGCACAGGAGAGTGGCCTGTGCATGCGCTGGGAGAGCGCCCGCTCTCCTGCGATTTTACTATATCGGCCCGTGTGTAAATTGTTCTAATGTATAGTATGGTAGGTATCCAAATTGCATAAAAATGTATATAAAGCAGATACTGAATGCCTATGCTTGTGACATTCTCATATATGCATTAAAGGCAGGAGACATTAAAGGAAATTTTCTATCAAGCATTACATTTATAACATAGCTACAAATTTGCAAATATGTGAAATTCTTTCTCCTTGAGCCCCAATATTCACTGACGTTCAGCAAAGGAATCTGTCAATAAAATCACTCAAGACAAAAAAAATTATCTTCTCCTCCTTTCTAAAAAAAGACTATCGAACTCAGCAAGAAAATTAGGATTGCCATAACCAATAAGATATAGTAGTAGACAAGCCCAGTTTACTTCTAAATAGTCTTCACGTTTTTCGCATAAAGTGCATTATTTTCCTGTCCATTAATAGTATCTGGAAGATCTCCCAGTTTGGCATGAAGTGAAAGCTCTTACGCTCAAGAAAGAAATCTACATAATCACTGTTGCCCAATAGCCAATCTCCCAATACTCTCATGTTACTACCCAAATTATATCATCTAAAATTATGAAATCCTAGATCTCCCTCTTCCTTAGGTAGCCTTAACCTCAGTAATGACATCCTTGCCCTCTTTTTTGCCATAAAAACTGAGTACATGCAAGCTGAAGTTTCCTAATATCAGACCCTAACGAATATAATGGCAGCATTTGCATGAAATACAAATACTTTGGGTAATATTTTAATAAGAGCTATCCATCCTTAGAAGGATATCGGAAATGTCATTCAATTCTCTAGAGAGCTCTGACACTTTCTAAGTAAGGGCGGAATATTGCAAGAGTACCATTGTTTGTGGTCTTTATGAAGTTGTATGCCAGATATTTGAGAGTTCCCATCTGACATTGTAAAGGAAAATCACTCAAGATTCCTTCAACATAACCATATCATCTACTACTTCAGTCTTGTCCAAATTAAGCTTAAAGCCAGATACCTGACCATATTGGGCAATGATTTGTAATGCTAACGGGAGAGAAGAATGAGCCTGGGATAGTAATAGTAAAAGATCCTCCGTAAATAGTAAAGTCTTTACCTGCCCCTCTTCCATGGTAATTCCCTTAACTTACTCATTAGAATTCAGTAAATATACCAGAGGCTCCAATGCAAAATAAAAAGTAGAGGTGATAATGGACACCCTTGCTGGATACCCCGTAACAAAGGGAAGACATCTGACAAATAACCATTGGTCAACATTCTCGCAGTGGAGTTATTATACACGATATTAATAGCTGCTAACATTTGCCCTGAAAACCACACTTAGGAAAAACTGATTTTAGAAACTCAATCAAATGCCTTTTTGGTGTCACATCCAGTTAACAGAGGGTCTGGTACTGAAGTTTAACGACATCCTTCTAGTGCAAGAAATACCTTCCTACCATATAGAAAACCCACTTGATCCTTTGAATTACAAATCTTAATTAAGTGGCTAGAATTTTTGCATATAGCTTAATATCCAAATTAAGGAGTGATATAGCTGGCAGGGTAGGTGGGATCCTTCCCACTCTTGGGAATCAGTGTAATAATGGCTTCTCCTTATGAAGAGGGAAGACAGGGAAAAGTAGCCAACATGATAAACGATTACAAAACTCCACCCAAAGATTCCTTTAAGTTCTTAAAAAAAAACCCGGCATCAAAGCCATCTGGCCTCGGAGCCTTCAAATTAGTCAGCTTCGCTATCGCTCTCTAAACTTCACCTTCTGTACCACCTGAGCAGATAATGCTGGCAGATACACACCTTGTAATAATTCTTCACTTGTTTTCTTGGGGATGAGTTCATAAATTACCATGGATGTCATGAGAGGAGGGAATAAAGCTGGAAGCCCTTTGTCTTCTAATTAAATTTGCTAGCATTTTCCCAGCTTTGTTACCATACAAATAGAGTTTATGCTTAAAAGCAGTAATAGTGTATTGTGCTCTGGTTTGTAAGAAATCAAAGGTCTTTGTACCTGTCTCCATATTGTTCTTGATCAAAAGAAGATTTGGTAAATAACCAAGATTTTTTAAGCATACACAACACCTTCCCTAAAGTCACGATATCTGTTTAATATCTTCTTGTTATGAGCCACATACCCTATAATTTCTCCCTGCATGACTGCCTTCACTGTCTCCCGAAACAGGGTTTTTTCCCTATGGTCTTTATCACATTCAGAGTACAACTGCCACTTTCCCTTTAAAAAGGCTGGGAATGGCAAGATGGCAGCATAGACGGAGGTTGTGTTCGGAGTTGCTCCCTGTCTGTCTTGGGGTTTTTTTTTTTTTAATTCACTTTTATACATTACAGCAAATCAAATATAACCGCTTATTGAAAAGGAAATGCAATTATACATACATTAAAGGATAAAAATCTAAATTCAATGCATGTAATCTCTAGTATAATCCACTTCCCCTTGAAGAAATTAGAACAGGGGGCAGAATTTTGGAAGTTTGTAAATTTCCTCGCCCCTCTTCGTTACCGGAGATATTCCCTCCGGGGTGGCTTCCTGTCCAGACATGTTGACTTCTCCGTTGTTCCTCTACACTGCCTCCCCCAAAGTCGGAGTCGACGTGGGCGGCAGCCCTCGATGTTCACTACCTGAAATATCCAGGCATTCTCCAGGCCACAACGGAGATTCAGCATGTTCTGCGCCCTGGCCTCCCTCAGCTTCAGTCGCTCCTACCACGTCACGGGTATGCGACACCGTGGCCAGGGGGCTCTCGGGAAGCGGAGTCATCTCAGGTCTACGAGGATCCGGGGGAGTGAGAGATATTTCTCCTGGCGGAGCCACCGCTTCCTCGGATAGCCCCGCAGCAGAGTTACCACCTCCCGGTTCTTCAGTCCTTCCAGGTACATACGAAATTAACAACCGCTGAGTGGCCATAACTTCAGAGTCTGAGGGAAAGATTCTGAGTTTTCCCTTCCTTTTCGCGGGCATTATTCAAACGAAACTTTGGCAAAGATTCGGAGCTCAGCGCGTGTGTGTCTGGTTACGCCGCCATCTTGCCCCCCTGTCTTGGTTTTAAGAGAAAAATTTCTTCCAAAATGCCTCCAAAGAGGAAGGGAAAGGTGAGGGTTTACCCTTCCCTACTATTGCCATCACCAATACAGCAGGAAATAATCCGATATATGTCCTCACCTGCACAAAAACTCCCGGGAACAGAGGATCCGGATGACCCGAGCTGCTTGGGAGGGCAGCCCGAATCTACAGAGGAGGCTTTACTGAGTCCTGATCTTGGATTGCCACCGGCAATCCAAGATCAGGTCACCATTTCCAGCCCGGAGGCAGCAGCATTGCAAGTCCATGAAGAAGGACTGGAATTGGAGACAGCCGACCCCAGACCAGAAGAGGAGGTAGAACTGGCTCGGGTTAACCCCAGGAGTGGAGTGACGAACAGGCTGCCGGCGGTGAGTTCCTGGAAACTAACTCGTCCTGCCATGGTCACACTAGAAATGCTGTGGGACTTAATGGCTAGTATGGCAACTAATATCAAAGGCCTGAATGAAAAGTTTGATTCTATAAGTGGGAAAAATCAACAAGATATCCTCCATATACAGAAACAAATAAAGAAATCTGAGGACAGAATTAAAAGTCTTGAAGAGAGAGAGAAAAGAATCAGGAATTTCATGCTGCAGTGGTTAAAGATAGAGAACCTATATCTAGACGTATAGAGGCTTTTGAAAATAATGCCAAGCGTTTAAATTTACATTTTCTTAACTTCCTCAGAGTCGCTGGGGAAGTCCCATTAGAAACTATTAAAAGATTTACTGAACTTGAACTGCCTATGATTAATGTTTGTTATTTCCTGCCTAAAAGAAATGTAAATTTGAACAGATCTGAATTACCTTTTCAGGGAGATCTTATGAATTTTCTTGAAAATTCTGCCTTACAAGTAATAGATTGGGGTACTTTATTGGTAACTTTTGTTAATTCTCTGGACCTAAATAAGGTCATGAAAAAATATTTTAGTAAGTACCCTATTATCTTCTATGATAAACCTGTTAAGATCTTCCCAGATCTCGCTTTAAACATGCAGAATCGGAGAAAAGAATTTCTTGCCCTTCGTCAGGAAGTGATCACACTAGGTTTCTCTTTTGTTTTATGTTTTCTGTGTATCTGATAAAAAAAAAACAGGAGGATATATTTATCTTTTTTGTGCCTGACCAACTGAAGAATTTTGTGGAACAAAGGAAACTAGTCACTTCGTCCCCAGCTTCTAGTTAAGAATTAAAAAATTGTGCAGTTATGCGCTATTAAATGGTAAGAAACAGAGCCTATTTTGCCAACAAGTGGCTTGGGCTACAGATTTCGAGCGCATTATTGCAGATACAGAATGGGACGCTATATTTGTTAACTCCTTTAAGTGTTCCATTTCCTCTGGGTTACAGGAAAATTGTTATAAGATGTTATATCGCTGGCATTAACCCCCCGTAAGATTGCATCGTTTTGCTTCATCTATCTCCGACCTTTGCGGGAGAGGATGTGAGCAGGTTGGAACTTATTACTATATTTGGTGGCAGTGCCCTCATCTCGCCCAGTATTGGCCCTTGATTATAAACTGGATAAATGGCATTCTTAAAGTCACATTTGATGTGCAACCATGGCATGCTTTATTAAACCTAACTATAGCAGAGTTGAATAAAGAACAGCAAAGTTTTGCAAACAAGTCTTTATTGCTGCTCGCTCTGAGCTTGCTATGTTTTGGAACAAGAGTCAGCCTCCTAGTATAGCTCAAGTGCAATCTAGACTCCACAAGTATTATCAATTAGGTCATCTTACAGCTGTACACCATAACAGACTGAATGTTTTTCATAAGATTTGGGGCCCATACATTCTGTGGCTGGAGGCACTCCAGTGACACCAGTCACAGGCAGAGGACTTGAACATGGCTATGCTTTCACTGTACCTGTCATGGTGCATAATTTAGTCAGTAACCTCGCTTAATTACAACTGATTTGACATATCTAAACCTAAATGTAACACAATGGTTCAGCCCATTCTTATTCTTTATTTTTTATTATTCTGGATACATCCCACTTATATTATAATGTTTTCATCCTCGTTGCCGGGGGGGGGGGGGGGGGGGGGGAGGGGAGGAATGTGAACCTCTTTTTGTTATGTAAAAACTTGACCGGATGGTTATCTCCTTATGTTATCTATTTGTGTTATTGTACATTCCATGTGTGTTATGTTCCATACTTTATAATGTTGTTCTGTAGATGGCTGAGTCAATAAAAATCTTTAAACATAAAATTAAGATTCTGCTATTTAATATTTTGATTATTAGGATAGATTGCCTGTTTTTTTATCTTGATATCTTATCTTTTCATGTCTATGTATGTCGACTATATGTACCCGATTTGTTTTTTGCTTTATGTGAATTATGTGCATATGATGTATTTATGTTTTTATGCATTGTAAGTTTATCATGGTCTTTGGGAAATGGTGAATAAATAAATACCATCTGCTTCATGCTTTAAAAAAAAAAAAAAATTGTGGAGTTTGTTCTATGTTAGGCCTTTTCTTATTTAAAAATGTAATGGAGGATCACGTGATGTGATGAGCGAAGGAGGTCGGGTTTAGGAGAGCTCCGGGTGCTTCGCTCTGAATTTGTGCTTACCTCGACAAATTAGCTGCAAAATTTTCTCAAAAAACATTCGAGGAATATAAGAGTACATGTCCATCACAAATTATATGAACCGCTCCTCACCCGGCATGCCAATAAGAGCTGGAAGAAGGGAGAGGGAAAAAACGAAAACGGGAGACCCCAAGATGGCGGCGAGTGAAACAGCATCTGACCCTCTGGCCTTATCCTCCATGGCGGCAGAGAATTTCAAAGCGATTTTAATGGAAACCTTAGACCTCAAATTGGCTTCTATATCAACACAAATATCGGAGGTACGTACGGCATTGGAGGATATCAACCCACGATTCGAAAGGCTAGAGGGCAGAGTCGGGCTCCTGGAAGATGAAAATCTCTCCCTCACAGGGAAAATATTGGCACTGGAAAAACAGGTCGCAGCGCATACTGACAAAATTGACGACCTGGAAAACAGGGCGAGAAGATCTAATATTCGGCTGATGGGATTTCCAGAATCGTTGGCGGAAGCCAATTTAGGCAGTTTTCTCGAATCCTGGCTCCCTGATGCCTTGCATATCCCAGAACTCTCCCCAGTTTTTCATGTGGAACGAGCGCACAGGCTGGGGCAACGGAAGGAAGGAGACAACCGCCCGAGGCTAATAATCGCAAAAATATTAAACTTTTCTCACAAGCAAACACTTCTGCAAGCGTATCGGAAAGTGCCAGACCTTGCCTATGAAGGGAAAAGAATAAGAATATTTCAGGACTATTCGGCTAAAGTTTCTGGGCTTCGAAGAGGTTTCTCTCCCATCTGCTCCGAATTATATGACAAACAAGTGCGTTTCACCCTACAATTCCCGGCGCGACTAAAAATCTGGCATGGCAACCAAACATCGGTATTTGAGGAGCCAGAAGCAGCAAAGAAATTTTTGGCCTCGCATGTGCGGTGAGTGGGTGAAGGAGGAAATTACCGGCGGCCATTTTGTGTGTGTCTCAGAGATTTGAATGGCGCAGCAAGATCTCGTTTTTCTTTTTTTCCCCCTTGATCAAACTGCAGAGAGTTGGCGGTGACGAACAGGCACCAAAGAACCAAGGTTAGCAATATCGATGGCTATTTGTTTGGTGACACATGGCTGCAGATCATGGGATTCCACATTTTTTTTTATCGATGGCAGAGGATCAATGACTGGGCAGCCGCAAGATATGGCAGCTCTTTTGAACTTCAGGGACACCAGGTATTGCAGTCGCTTCGCTGCGGAAGAGAGACACAGGTGATTAAATTGGAGACTCTTGCTATATGTTTTTTCTGGTCTGTTTTTTTCTATACCGGCGGGTCTTTTGTTTTCTTTTTGGACTGTTTAGCCCCTTGGAGAGTAATTACTGTGGGCAGTATTAAGTTTATAGATAGAGACCATACCCTGACGTGGTGCTTTTATCACCTTATTCATTATTTCTCTTTCACTTTAAGTCTGAAATGTGGCTCTGAATGTAAAGGATACCTGTTCGTAATCTGTTTATATTTTCGGTTAATTACTGATGTGAGGAGTGCTAAGACACTATAACTATTGGACATACAGCTCCACAAATGGAGGAGCGAAGCACTTGATCACATTACAACGTGATCTCTACCCCTAGTTAGGGGAGTCAATTTAAAGGTTTCCTCTTTAGAGAGGTTATGAGGAGGTGGGATGGAATGGGGGGACAGGGAAAGAGGGAAGGGGATACACAGAGGGATAGGGGGGGTCTGGGTGGGATTGGATGGGAGGGGATGAGGGACCCGGATGAATGTGGAATGTGTGTGTTTGAAAATAGTAAAAAGCGTGTGAGTAAGTATCAGGCTGACGGGAGTAAACGTGGGAGCACAGGGAAGACACTTTCTGGGTGGGACTATGGCACAGAGTTAATGGCAATATTTCTGATGATGGCAGCTTTATCTAGAGAGTTTCAAATGTGAGGTGAAGCGTCTGAGATCGAATGGAGCATCTCCTCGCTCTGGTTTAAGTTGGGAGGAAGGTACTTAAGGTTTACATTGTTCTGCACCACAAATATAAATTGCTCTACACATGGCGAGTGACCTCAAGATTTTATCCTGGAATGTGAATGGAATAGGGTCACCAGTTAAAAGATACAAAATCCTGAAGCAACTTAAAGCTTACCATCCCACGATAGTCTGTGTACAGGAGACACATTTGAATGCACTGGAAAGTCAAAAATTGCAAAGGGATTGGGTTGGCTCTTGTTACTACACTCCAGCAGCAGGGAAAAAAGGTGGCGTAGCTATATTGGTCCACAAAGATGCCTCCTTCTCCGCATCTAGTATATTACATGACCCAGAGGGGCGTATGGTTATGGTTGTTGGCTCTCTTAATGGTAGGGAAATCACACTTTGTTGTCTATATGCGCCAAATGCATACTCGCATAGTTTTTATACTTATATACTTTCCCAATTAGTAGCACACGCTAAGGGATATGTAGTAGTGGCGGGCGATTTCAACTTTCCGGCCGACCCAACAGTTGATAAGGCGCCTCCAGGACCAGCGGCAACAAATAGAGGGGGGAAGGGGGTTCCTTTCCTTTGTTCTGAGTTCTCCCTCTTGGATTCCTGGCGAACTTTGCACCCACATTTCTAGAGCACACGTATCCTTATCCAGAATTGATTACATCTTAATTCCTAGAGCTGGGTTCCATGCACTCTCCAAGGCAGTTATTGGTCCTCAGGGGCTTTCGGACCATGCCATCATATGGGTGGAGCTCCGCTTCCAAAAATGGGAACCGGAGGAACGGTTTTGGTGCTTTCCAAGCTATTTACGTACAGATAAGACATTCCAGGCATTTTTACAGCAGAAATGGGAGGAATATGATTCTCACAACTCCCAACACTCTTCCAACCCTCAATTATATTGGGAGGCTGCTAAGACTGTACTTAGAGGAGAAATTATATCGTATGTAGCTTTTCGTAAGAAGAGAATAAATGCACAGATATTAACTTTAGAAGCAAAGCTGGGAAGGCTCAAACAGGCGATGGCTATCTGTCCATCCCTACAACAACAAAAGGAATATTTTAGTGTCCTAAGAGATTTAAATAGTGTTTTACATCAGAGGGCCCAGAAAGCATTTCAAGTGGCAGATAGGAATTTCTTCAAATATGGGAATAAAGCAGAGAAGCATATGGCCAATCTTATCCGGGTACATAGAGGAAAGACCTTTATTCCCTCCATGAAAACAGCTTCGGGGCAGTTAGTCACTACAAGGAAAGAGATTTGTGAAATCTTTCGCACCTTTTATGAAAATCTATATACGGATGATGTCACAGGAGGCGCCAAAGAGGAAGAAGCTTTCTTTAAGAATTTGGATCTCCCTTCTTTGTCCCATACACAGCTTTCCTTTTTGAATAGACCTATTATTCCTCTAAAAGTCCTTGCAGCCATTTCCACTAGTAAGGCGGGGAAGGCTCCTGGACCCGATGGTTTCTCCTTTGACTTTTACAAAATATTACAAAATCAGTTGACTCCCACCCTTACACAGTTTTTCAATTAGGCGGTATGCAAACAAACGCTCCCACCCCAATTTAATCTGGCATACATAACAGTTCTCCCAAAACCAGGGAAGGACCCTTTGGTCCCGAGCTCGTACAGGCCGATATCACTACTCAATTGTGATCTCAAACTTTTAGCCAAGGTCCTAGCAGATAGGCTCAGCACTATACTACCACAGCTTATTTCCAAATATCAAGTAGGCTTTGTCAGAAATAGACCGGCATGTGCTAACATTATCAAACTTATATCGGCCATGTCTTCGTCTCTAGCACAAAATATCAATGCCCTGGCGATAGGATTCGACTCAGAAAAGGCGTTCGATAGGGTCTCCTGGCCTTATCTTTTCTCAGTCTTACAAAGGTACGGGATGAAAGGTAACTTTCTGAGCTACATCCATATGCTGTACGCAAATCCCTGTTCCCATATAGTAGCGAATGGTTTCAAATCAGAGGGCTTTCATATCCATAGAGGGGTGCGCCAGGGGTGCCCACTCTCCCCACTATTGTACATTTTAGCCATTGATCCTCTTCTTCGGAAGATAGCAAACTCGTCGGCCATCACGGGTTTTGGAGAGGAACCTCATACATTTAAAATCGCAGCCTTTGCGGATGACATTTTAATTTATCTTACCAACCCCCAAAAATCACTACAACCCTTGTTGGACATCCAAGAAGTATATGGAAGCTTTGCAGGCCTCCGTATAAACAAAGATAAATCCGAAGCCTTAGATATAGGGGGGAAGGTAAAATTGACATGGCAGGGTCCTTTCCCTTTGAAGTGAGTGTCCACAGCAATGAAGTATCTGGGGGTCAAGATACCACCAGATATCAATGATTTTTACAGACTTAATCTAGATCCCTTGTTGCATGATACAGCGCACAAGCTTCAGAAATGGCAGAACTTGCCGCTCTCTATAACAGGCAGAATACAGATACTTAAAATGGTAATCCTGCCACGGTGGTTATACGTATTGCAGATGTCCGCCTTGTGGGTTAGCCGAAAGGACTGCAGAGCGGTGCATGCCTTGTTTCGGAAGTTTATTTGGAACGGACGTCGGGCACACATCTCTCTTCAAATGTTAATGCAATCAAAGACAAGGGGAGGCCTGGGTTGTCCGAACATACGTTGGTACAATCTGACATGTCTTCTGAGACATATTACGGACATAGTTGGTGACCTTTCATATTATACACCACAGAATGAACTGCGGGTCTGGTGGGGGTTCAGTCCGTCAAGCTCCTTAAATCCTTTACTCCAGTTGCCGAGGGCTTCTCTTTCGACATCAGTTGGATTGCAACCTCTCTTACAGGCCTGTCGAAGAGCTTGGGCTTTTCTTTGTCAGCGGGTACAGATGTGTACCCTACCTAATGCATTCCTGTCAATCTGTGACCATGATCTCTTTCCCCCAGCGGCTTCGAGGTCCGTATTCCATAGATGGAAACTTAAAGGGCTGGTGTGGATCTACCAATGTTTCTCTAAGGAGACGGGGGACCCTTACACTTTTCCTGAATTACAAAAACTATATATGTTACCCTCCACGGATTATTTTGCTTATGCACAGTTGAGGAATTTTATACGTGTACATGGGAAAGGTTTGAGCCTCAGTAAGTCGTTTTGGTCTTTACACAGTATAGTGTTCGCTAGCAATGATGGGAAACCCAAGATTGCCAATTATAGTAAAATATTACATAACACCATTGCGCCAGACAGTACGGGGAAGGCATTTTCAAAGTGGCAACAATGGTCGAGTTTCCAACTAACGGATCAAGAATTTAAAAATTGCTTTGCAGAGTTATCTGAGTGGTCTGAAAATATTTTATATAGAGAATTGCAATACAAGTTTTTAAGGCGGTTCTATCTGGTGGCTGATGTGGCACATAAAGCTGGCATAACGCCTTCCTCAGAGTGTCTAAAATGCAAAAAAGATGTAGGTTCATACACTCATAATTTTTGGGAATGTGAGGTGATCAATGGCTTTTGGGAACAAATTATCACTATGTGTAATCAGTTAATGTCTTTACACTTACCTATGGACCCTATGTTATGGCTTTTTGGAGTAAGCAAGATACCAGCTTCTAATCTAAGTAAGCCTGGTTTACAGTTCCTTAGTAAGGTGAGCATGACGGGGAAAAAATCCATTTTAGCATGTTGGATATCCACAGAAGGTCCAAGATATGAGCTCTGGTTTAAGTTGTTGATACGCCTATATACACTGGAATATACCAGCTGTCAAGAGTCCTCAGAAAAAAGGAGACTGGAGATGGATAAAACTTGGCAACCCTTGGCCGATTATCTGACACCTAAGACGGGCTAGGGGGGCTGTTAAAGATAGCAGCTAGTATTACACCTGGCGAACCCATTACTCCATAATTCAATGGTTACACTGTCACTTGTCATTTGCTCTTGTTCTTACTCTAACTCTCTTCTTTTACTCTCTTTTGAAAGGATTGGGTAGAGCTTCATCTTGTCCATCTGTATAGTTGTACATATTGCCAACCAGTATAGCTATATATAATTGTCTATACCTGTTTGCGACTGCTTATATGTCATCACTGACACACACACACACGAAATAATTTAGTGTGCTGAGGGGGGATGGGGGCGACTAGGGGAATATGTCTTTATCTCTCTGTATATGTATATATTTATGCATATATAACTATGCACCATTATTCTTCTTACTTTTTTACATATGCAGTTCTGGCCTGGTCAGTGGCATGGTGGTAATGTTGATAGATGTCATATTACAAAACGATGATGCCAGTTGGTTTAGGATATGGTATAAGGATATATTACTGTGTATTTTGTTAGGCTTGGCTGCTAGCAACTGCTTTCTATATGTCAAGCATGTTAACGTTAATACTTGTTTAAATCTCGCAAGTTCTCTTTTTGACATTACATTATGTGTATGTATAATGTGTTCCTGCAAAAATGTATATTTTTTTTTTCCCCTTTAAAAAAGCAATAAATATATTTAAAAAAAAAAAAATGTAATGGATACATCTTCATTAAATTTCTGCCTCAGTTACATTGCTATATTATTATTTTGCTATTAAATTACCATTGGTTGTATAAGTAAGGGTGGGAATGCCATATGGTGAGATTTGAGATAATTATGTTTAGCATTAATATTTTGAAAATGTCAAGACCGCATATTTCTTTTATAAATCGAAGTTTTCTTCGAAATAATGAAAATCAATAAATAAATAATTAAAAAAAAAAAAAAAGGCTGGGAATAATTCATTGCCCCGATATAAAAATGGAAGCATTCGCCACAAGCTAGACTACATTCATATGAATTTATGGCAAAACGCCCCAAAACTGGGCAATGATCCAAAATAACTAGATCTTTATTTACTCATTGAAATTTGGAAAAAAGCCCCTCAATTATCAACAGATAGTCAATGCAGGTTTTTGTGTTATGCACCCTTGCCTGATGTGTATAATCAACTTTAGCATCAATTAAATGCAAATTAGAACATAAAAATTCTACTCCCCTACATTTTCCCAGAATCTGTCTAGGACAACTCGGACTCCTGTTTAACAGTGGGGTCAACAATGCAATTTAAATCACCTCCCAGGATAACAGGATAAGATCCCAAACGATGTTTTGACATTAAAGTGACAAAAAAGGTGTGTGTATAGGAATTTGGAGCATATACAGAGGCAAGAATCACCTTCATGCCTTGAAGTTCGCCCAATAAAATGATAAATCGTCCTTCTAGGTCTACAATAGATTGAGACAATTTGAAGAAAACAATCTTGTGAAACAGAATAGCTACACCTCTATTCTTCAAGGTATCTGTTGCTGAAAAAACCTGAGCCACCCAGTGTTTCCTCAATTTCTGATGTTCCTTCTCGGACATATGTGTTTCCTATATCACCACCACATGGGAGTTAAGGCATTTTAAATAACTAAGAACTTTTTCATGTTTAATGGGTGTTCCCAGACATGAAACATTCCAAGATGCAATATTAAGGATCACAAGATATTAGCTGGAATATATTTCTGAAGAGTAAGAAAATAAATAATGAAGGAGACCACCGTTCCACCTAGATTAGTGATCCTCCAATTACCAGCGTGGAAACCCATGCCAATATATACCATGTAATTTAACATATCCAGTACCCTAGCTGCAATTATACAAAAAACAAAATCCAACAACTAAGGCTATGAGTATTCCTTCCCCCTACTCAATCCCCTGCCCCTACTTGCAAAGTATGTCATCCCCCCCCCCTCAAGAAAACCAAATTTGAAGCCCAGACCCATCTGAGCAAGGAGTCATCCTATAGTGTGTATGGGTACCACCCCCATATCACATAATTTGAAACAAAGCATAAACAGATTAAAATAAAATACTCCAGTAAAAAATTAGACAAAAATGGTAAATAGCATTAGCCCAAAATGAACATAAAAATGCCAAATAAGAAAAACTTAAGCACTTCGCGATGTCAAATAAAAATCAGTCCCTCCTGAGGAAGTAATTAGAAAATAATGTGGCATTCCTCCATCACAATAGGGACTTGTCGAGTCACATCCACAGCACAATGGGGCAGATTTTAAATACTTGCGCGATCGCGTACTTTTGTTCGCGCACAAGGCACGCTGAAAGCAGGCGTAACTTTGCGCGCGCCGCCGGCAGCCCCACTCCGCCCTCCGGTCCCGGGGGCTGGTCCAGAGGCCTCGACCACGCCCCCGGGCCGGCACCACGCTCCCTGGCCCGCCGTGTCATTTCGGGAACGCCCCGGACACGCCCCCTCCCGCCCCTTTTCGAAAGCCCCGGGACTTGCGCGCATCCCGGGGCTTTACACGCGCCGGCGGCCTATGCAAAATAGGCGCGCGAGGGCCCTGTGCGCGTAAATCCGGAAGGATTTACGCACGCGGGCCTTTTAAAATCCGCCCCAATATTTCCTACACCATAGCAGGTAGCAACCAAAATAAATAGTAACACATCAGCCCATCAAGTACTCAAGACGGCAAAGTTGTTGACTTAACATTGAAAACGAAAATATCTGCAGGATCATGGAATTTTCTAAGCAAAGATCTCAGCCATTTTCTCAGCTCTTTTCCACAACCAGAGAAACAATTTCCAGCTGCGGACCACCACTGCTTCTCATCTTTATGTTAAATCACAGTCAACAAAAAGTCAATGAGTCAAAAGAAAAAAACAAAAAACAAAACATGGTCATAACCCATAACATCCAATCGAAAAGACTGAAAAATCTCAAACAAGATATCTATAAATCAAGTATGATCTCAAAGTCCAAAAGGTATTATGTATCAGCCATCTCCCGATTCAGATTCACAATTTATCTAGGTAGCACTGAGCTGAGGGGAAGGGTATATGACAGAGCACCCTACAGAAACCCTCAGAACACCTTAATAAACCGGTCTCAGCAGTCTGGGCCCGGTCCAACTTAATGCAGGGCATTCTAGATACAGGGTTTCTCTTCTGAGCAGGAATAAAGCGTAGGTTCAGAGAAGAGCAAGAGAGGCCCAGGGGCAAGGAGGAGAAGGCAGCTCCTTAAACATAACTGACCTGCTGATGTTGTTTTGGTGAAGTACTGTAAGGTAAGCAATTTTGGAATTGTATTTATTGTGTAAAGCAGCGATTCTCAACCAGTGTGTCGCGAGCTACCGGTCTCCCGCTGCTCTTCCCTCCTCTTCCTTCACCAAGCGAGAGAGGTACAGTCTTCCACTGCTGCCGCTACCGCCCAGGTAATCAGCACGTTCAAGCCCAGCGGCAGCAGTGGTAGTGGAGGTTGGCAACTGTGGCTGGGCTTTTTCTTCTTCCTGCACCTGCCCCCTGGCCCGGAACAGGAAGTGATGTGCAGTGGGGTGCGCGGGAAGAAGAAAGAGCCATGCTGCACGAAAAAGTAGCAGCGGGAGCATCAGCCCCAAGCAGTAGCATGGGCCCGGAGCAAAATCAGAAGCAGCCAGAAATCAGTACAGGAGACAGCAGAATTAGCCTCCTTTGGCTGATGTGATTCTTCTTTCTTGGCCTGCGGGGGCTAGAGGAGGCGGCTGCTGCAGCTAACATTTGTGCTTGGGGGGGGGCAGGAAGTGAGAAACAGCCAGCCTGTAAGTGAGAGAATGTGCAACTGTGATTGAGAGCATCTATGTAAGTGTGTGATTAAGAGAAACTGGTCAGGGAGATGATGTGTGTATAGACGATAGACGTGACAGGTCAGGGAAATGACTGGAGCGAGAGAGATATATTAAGGGAATGAGAAGCCTGTGTGTCTGTGCGTAAGAGAGACTGTTTGGGAAGGTGTGGACGTGTACGTAAGAGAGAGAGACTGGGAAAGTGTGTGTCTGTGCACGTGTGTGCAACAGAGAGACTGGTTGTAGGCTCTAAGGAAGAGGACCATGAATACAGAGCTTCAGCCACTACTGCTTCTGGTGTGTGCTACTGGCCTGCATGGAAGAGGAGTAGGAGAGCTGCTGGAGGGGGTTAGTAAAGGTGGCTTTTTAAGTTTATTTTTCTTGATTGACTGCCATTTTAAATTACTGAATATTAATGATGTGTCTGCTGTTTTGAAATATTTTATTGGTCTTTGGAGAATTTTAAATAATTTTTATGAGTTTTTAATTGTTGGATATTATTCTGTTCATAGTTGTTGTGAAACATTTATTCTGCTTAATAGTATAGTTATACAATTATTTCTGTGTTGGGATCTGTAGCTGCTTGTCTATTTCTGTTTTCCTAACAGGAGGTGTATTGGCGTTTATGGCCTGATTTAATATCTGTAGTGTGGCTTTTCATAGGTAGGGTTGTTACTGTTTGAGTGCATTCCATAATACAGGTATAACTATGTGCGGATTAGTTGATGTGCATTACTGCAGATCCTGGGAGTATGTTAGGTCGGTTCTGTGTATGTGACCGAGATAAGGTATTTTACTAGCATGTAAGCATTTGTATCAGTCTTATTTGTTGTATTTTCTCAAGAGGACATGCATTGGTGATAAACTGCTGTCTTTTCACAAGTAGTGCTATTGAGCCTGGTAGTAGGAGTTTGTGTTGTGATTACTGAGATGACATTAGAACCAGAATATCATTTTTGTAGGGTGAGCTGTACAGGGAATGTCATAATTCTGCTTTACATCCATAATTGTGGGTCAGGGGGGTTCCTGTGGATGCAAACTGTACTTTTACATTAGCCCTATGATGGTCATGTGTTCAGTGTGTCACATATGTGAGAACCATCTGTCAGGTGTGTCCCAACCGAAAAAAGATTGAGAACCACTGATGCAAAGAATAAAGTTGTGCTAGAGGAAACTGGAGTCCATACTGTGAATCTGTCCTCCAGCCAGCCACAGACCATGCGTACTTTGTGGCAAGCAGGAATAGCCTACCCAAGGCTTTCCCTATCTGTATTGGGATCCATACTTTTCAATACATTTATAAATGATCTAAAAAGAAATACGACGAGTGAGGTAATCAAATTTGCAGATGATACAAAATTGTTCAGAGTAGTTAAAGCGCAAGCAGATTGTGATAAATTGTAGGAAGACCTCGTGAGACTGAAAAGTTAGGCATCGAAATGGCAGATGAAATTTAATGTGATAAGTGCAAGGTGATGCATATAGGGAAAAATAACCCATGCTATAGTTACACAATGTTAGGTTCCATATTAGGTGCTACCACCCAAGAAAGAGATCTAGGCGTCATAATGGATAACACATTGAAATTGTCGGTTCAGTGTGCTGCGACAGTCAAAAAAGCAAACAGAATGTTGGGAATCATTACAAAGGGAATGGTGAATAAAACAGAAAATGTCATAATGCCTCTGTATCACTTCTGGATGGTGCGAGATGAGAGGTATGGGAGGGAAAGCATAGAGAAGACCTTCCGTCCAGGTGATGAGGAATGCATCCTGAGCTAGGCACCGGGTACTAGGGTACACCAAGCAGAAGGTCTGTAACTTCCAATTTCGCTCTGTAGCAGAAAGATCGATGCGAGGAAGACCCCAGGTTCGAAAGAGTCTTTCCACCATATCCTGACGAAGCTCCCACTCCTGGGGGTGGAAGATCCTGCTCAGCCTGTCCGCTCTGGAGTTGTGTATGCCCGAAAGGTAAGTGGCCTGCAATGAGACAGACCGACTTTCTGCCCATTCCAGGATCTGTACAGGTTCCAGGAACCGGACCCTCCTTCTTTGTTGATGTAGAACATTGTGACTGGTTGTCCATATGGATCATCACAGTCTTTCCCCTGAGGGAGCGTTCGAAGGCCCGAAGAGCGTTCCGAATGGCCCGGAACTCCAGGAAATTGACCTGCTGTGATCGCTGCCCGTTGGACCACAGGCCTAGAGTCTGAAGGTGGATTAGGTGAGTGCCCCACCCCTTGGAGGCGGCATCGGTGGTGAGGACGATGTGATGCGCTGGGAGATGTAGCGGCGCTCCCATCGCGAGCACTAACGGTGTTAGCCACCAGTCCAGGTCCCGTTTCATGCTGGGTGTGTGGGTGACTCGAGTGGAGAGAAGATTGCGAACCTGGCTCCATAGGAGACGAGGCATGAGGAAGAGTGTGCGCGGAACTACATATATGGACATGGCCATGTGTCCAAGGATGGTCAGGATCTGGCAAGGCAGGAGCACTGGTGGTTCTATGGAGGTGGTCAGGGATGTGAGGGCGGCTCTGTCCTGGGTGGTGTCGATGCAAGCCCAGATGAATTGTAGGGTCTGAGAAGGGTGCAGATTTGACTTCTCATAGTTGATCAGCAATCCTAGGCTGTCCAGACAGCAGATGGCCGTCAGTAGATGGTCACACAGGACTGAAGAACTTGGGGCTACCAGCAGCCAGTCGTCTAGGTAGGGGAACAGTTGAATCCCCACCTACAGAGGTGAGCCACTGCTACCACTAGGCATTTCATGAATACCCTGGGAGCCGAGGAAACCCCAAAGGGGAGCACTTTGTATTGGAAGTGGTGGCCATTGGCTGTGAAGCATAGGTACTGCCAGGATGTGGGATGCATCAGGATATGCGAGTAAGCATCCTTGATGTCGAGCGAACACATCCAGTCATTGGGACAAAAGAAGGGCAGGATGGACTTGAGTGACGTTATCTTGAACTTCTCCCTGGTTAGGTACTTGTTGAGAGAACTCATATCCAGGATGGATCGTAAGCCTCCTGACTTCTTGAGGGATAAGGAAGTATTGGGAGTAGAACCCTTGGTGGAGCAGAGTAGGAGACAGCTCGCAGATACAGCTCTGGTGGAATAACTTGGTGATTTCTTACTGTAGGGATCTGCACTGTGCATCGACCTATCTTTGGCGCACTACATGCAGAATAGACGGAATGGATGCAAAATTGAGGGAGTAGCCATCCTTGATTATCCTTAGGACCCAATGTTTGGAGATGATCGCCGCCCACACTGGAAAAAAATGGGAGAGCCTGCCTCCCACTGGTAGTGGTAGAGATGGTCACATGTTCCCTAAAACGCTGTGGTGGTTTAGGAGGATTGGTGTTTTAGGGCGGCAAGGGTGTTGAGGAAGGAGTTGGCGCTGACGAGCTGTCGGTAGCTGGTGGATACAGGTGCGGAAGGTAGGGCGGGTAGGGTCCATATGTGCACCGCTGGTATCAAGGCTTCCTATATGATGAGAAATAGCGCCTAGCAGCCGCTGAATCTAGAAATACAATTAGCGACATGATGGCCACCTTCTGCTCCTTAAGTTGTGCCACCGGCTCGCGAAATTTGTCCCCAAAGAGATTGTCCAGGAGACAAAGAAGGTCTGCCAGCTTTTCGTGCACGTCTTCAACGATCGCACTTGTCCAAAGCCATGCCAATTGACATGCAGCGATGGCATTTGACACCTCAGCCAGATCTGCAGCAAAGGCCTCATAAATGGTGTGAAGGAAGTGCCTCAGACCTTCCTCTAGGTCATGGAACTGCTCAGGAGATCGCTGGTCTGGGGATGCCTCCTGCAACAGTGGTTTTAAATGATTGCAGACACTCAGAGGTATTGCGTAATATAAAATTGGTGCTGCTGTATTTCGGCATTGAGCATCCCCGACTGAAAGGCATGCTTCCCGAAGTCGTCCAGGTACTTGGGGTCTTTCCCGAGAGGGGCATTTAAATGCAGACGTGATTTCTTTGCCTTCTGCATCACGGATTCCACCACGACTGAGGCATGTGGAAGCTGTACCATGGAGTAGAATGGTGATTGTCTCATACAAAAATTTTAGATAAGTCTTGTGGGAAGTAGGTGGGCCAGCAAACGGAGATTCCCATGCTCTGGTCATCACTGCATTTAAGACTGCATGGGAAGGCAAGGCCGTGGGCTCTAAGGAAGACTAAAATATCTTCAGGATGCCCAGGACTTCTGCCCTTGGGTCAGATATTTTCCAGGTCTCGATGTTCAAGTATTGCCCCAACTCCTCCACAAATTTGGAGTATGAAACATCCTCAGGTTGAGATACCAGTTCTGGTTAGCCCTCCGCAGGGTCCGAAGGATATCCGGTGGATCCCGGAAAAGTGGATGGAGGTTGGGGGGAACCCTTTCCAGTAGGAGAACCCGGGAATTGGGGACAAGGAGAAGGAGGTCCCAGACTAAGGCTCTCCTGCGGAGATAAGGGAGCCTCCAGGGGTGCCTCATCCTGGAGCCTTCCTTGTTGCTCAACCATCTTCAGAAATTGGGATAAGATGAGTGAGATTTGTAACATGGCCTGAGAGGCTAATGTGTCCTGGGGGGCAGGCGGGGGTTCTTTGGGAGAACCCCAGGATGGAACCACTGCCGGGAGTATGTCAGAGTTGGGTCCTCTCGGCCGATGGGTGACCTTAGGCAGGTGCTTATCTTTCTTTTTCAGTGGTTCCTGAAGATACAATTTGTCTCTGCACTTTGAGGCAGTGGACAGGCCAGAGTATACCCTGGATAAGGCAGAGGAACCTTGAGAGTTGGCTGAGGACGCCAGTTCTAGGTCAGAGTCCACCACCAAAAGAGGGGGATCGTCCCTAGGTCGTTTATGCCTGGTGGAATGCTTCTTCGGGGCACCCTGCGTCGATGGAGTCTATGTCGTATTGTGTTGTCAATGTTTTATGCTTATGCTGCGAGGCATGCTCGTGTGGTCGATGCTGTAATGCACTTGCGCTGGTGCGTCAGTGGTGCATTGGGAGCTCACTGCGATGGTAGCACGCTTCGGCGCCAGCCCAGACAGACCGGAGGGCCCTACCGAGGAGGCTCTTCGATGCGTCGAAGCTTGGGTGGCCCGGGAGGGTCCGGGGGAAGACTGGGCAGACCCCTTACTGAGGGCAAACAAGCCCTATGCCGCTTCTCTTAGTTTAGCGATCCTGGCGGCCCACTGCCGCCGGGCCTGCGGGACATGCGTACGCAGTCCCTACAAGTTGCCTGCTCGTGGTCCAGACTGAGGCACAAGTAGCATTTTCAGTGGCCATCGGTCACGGACATTATTTTGCTGCACCAGCAGAATTTAAAGCCAGGCGGCCACAGTATGGTGACACTGAATTCTTTTTTTTTTTTTTTTTTTTTTTAAATCTTCTCAGAGAGAGGAGCTCTGCATGCTGGTAGTCACATGGAAAAAAAGTGGACTGAGAAGGACCGGGGCTGCACAGGATTTTCCACGCAGGCGCACTGCTATTAAAAAACTCTATCTTCTAAGAGAGCTCTGCCACCTGCCCACCCAGAGAACGTCCCCCGACAGCATGGCTAATTCATGCTGCTTATCTATGGGAAAACAAATGCAGTTCTTTTCATACAGAAGTTATAAATTAGAACTGACTTAACATAGTGAACAGTCTAAAACAGTAACTAATATGAGAACAGATGTGCTCTTGCTCCCTAATCCTTCAGCACTGACAAAGAAAAAGCCACAATGAACCCCCAGATTTTTAGAGTATGTTTTAGTAGATTTTAGTCCCACAATGCCAAAACAAACACCATACAGTACACCAGACTAGAATCTTCCCAAGACTCTGTAAGGTTTCAAATATTTGTTTGATCCATGCTATGCATGTAGTTGGACCTAAATAGTTTTACCAACATCCCTTCCAGCCTTACCATATTTTATAACAATTGCATGCCCCTAATTAGTACTTGTATTTCATTGTTATGTTTCAAATGACCTCCAACTACAACGTTTATATTACTTTGTATTATAATGTTTGCATTACTTCACTAAGATCTTCTACTTAGATCAATAATTGTAAACAGTTATGATAGCGAAACCGAATGACAGTATATAAAACTCGATAACTAAATAAACATTTAAAAACTACAAAGGAAGTCATTTTCAAAAGGTTTTATGCACTTAAATGGGCTTTTGAAAATTACTAATTTTACTTGCTTAACTCATTTCAAATTTTAATGAATTTTCAAGACTACCTGCATAAATGGGCTTTTGAAAATTGCTGATATATGCTTTTATGCACATAAATCCTTTTGAAAATTACCTCCACAGAGTATATTGTCAGCTAGAAGACTGTTCTATTAATGTTCTTAAAAATCTTGAGATGACATCACTGTAGATTATGTTTCACTATTGCCAAAAGAAGTATTTAAACAGTCACCTTGTGGAAAAGAAAATAACTAGACAGAATGCTTAATGGCAAATTGTTTCAAAACCAGGATGAACAAGGAACAGTGCTGTAAAAACGTCTTTTGAAAGGAATACTGCATAATAAAACATTTCAAGAGTTCTTTTCTAGTCCTGGGGGAATTCTGCACTACTGTGGAGTGCAGAATTTTTGCAGAATCCCCACCCCCCCCGTACAAAATGGCCGTTCGCGGTGAAATGAAGGCCCCCATGTGTTGCAGTGAAGATGAAGGCCCCGGTGAGTGTGTGTGAGAGGAGAGGGGTGAGAGAGAGCAGGGGTGGGGGGATGCTTGAGTGTGGGTGCCAGAGAGGGAGCCTATATGAGGAGATTGTGAAGGAGTGTGTATGTTGTGTGAGAGATTGGGAGCTCATGTGTATGAAAAAGGGATTGTGTGTATGTGAGGGTGCTAGCCTGTGTGAAGGGGTTGTATATGTGTAAGACAGAGACTGTATGAAGGGGTCATGAGGGAGCAACATAAGTAGCCTGTGAGGATGTATGTGTGAGCGAGAAAGGGAGCTTGTGTGGATGTGTATGCAAGAGAAGGGACCTGTATGAGGTGATGTGTGTGCGCGAGAAAGTGAGGGAGCGAGGGACAGAGGGAGCCTGTGTGAGGAGCAGTACTGAGAACAGGCGATAGAGTGGAAGGGGTTGAGCCTAGAGGTGGAGGGGAGAGATACTGGCTGGTGGAGGAGTTGGGGCCTGAGGGCGCAAAATGGCCAGGGGAGTAGGGAGAGCGAGTGGAAGGGACACTCTTACAGTGAATGTCTAGGGACATTCTGCTCAAAATATTTTAAATTCTGCATCTCTAATAATAACTTTTTTCTGTATTAATTTCAAATGTAATTACTTAAATACTGTCATGTAAATTGTGTTATTTTGACCAATATAAAGTTTTTGTGCACAGAATTCCTCCAGGAGCACTTTTCTTAGTTTTTCCCCTCCTTTCACCAAAATAAAAAAATAAACATGAGACAAATCACTGAAAGTAAACTTAAGACAAACCTCAGTGCAGGAGGAGTTCTGATTGCAGAACTTTAATCTGCCAGTGATAAGTTGGACTACCTGGAAAAAACACTTAGGGGCGGATTTTAAATGCCCTGCGCGCGTAAATCCGGCTGGATTTAAGCGCGCCGGCGCGCCTATTTTGCATAGGCCACCGGCGCGCGCAGAGCCCCGGGACACGCGCAAGTCCCAGGGCTTTCTAAAAGGGGCGGGGAGGGGGCGTGTCAGGGGCGTTCCCGAAATGACGCGGCATTTCGGGGGTGGGCCCAGGGGCGTGGTATAGGCCTCCGGACCAGCCCCCGGGTCGGGTGTCGGCACGCCAGCAGCCCGCTGGCACGTGCAGATTTACATCTGCTTTTAGCAGGCGTAAATCTGCCAACAAAGGTAAGGGGGGGGTGGAGGGCGGAGGAAAGTTCCCTCCGAGGCCGCACCGAAATCGGAGCGGCCTTGGAGGGAACAGGCAGCTCGCGCTGGGCTCGGCGCGCGCAGGTTGCACAAATGTGCACCCCCTTGCGCGCGCCGACCCCGGATTTTATAAGATACGCGCGTATCTTATAAAATCCAGCGTACTTTTGTTCGCGCCTGGTGCGCGAACAAAAGTACGCGATCGCGCAATTTTTTAAAATCTACCCCTTAATCTTAAAAAAAAAAAAAAATTCTTAAAAGGGTTAAACTAGCTGTATCTACTGTGTGTTAGTTTTTAAAATTAGTACTTGTTTGCAAGTGTTAAGAATTGTGTGTGTTTAGAAATAGAACTTTGGTTTAATTTTGTGAGCCTGTATAATAGCAGTATTCACCTTCCCCAGGCTTCCTTCTCTCCCCTGAGTCTGGCGAGTTATACTCCTTTCCTAGGGACCTCTACTCCGGTCCAGGATTATCTGCTGTATTAGGTTTAAGATGGACCAGAACAGATCTCTGGAGCCTATCCTTTAAGGTGTTCTGGGGTTTTCTCCTTTATATCCCTTCACACAAAATTATGCCATAATCAGCTTTAACATTTTAGCAACTTAATAAAATGAAGATGCAGACAGAAGTCTAGCAGCAAGTTGAGGTCTATATTTATTCTGATGTATATTCCGCTTTTCAGTACTTAAAAAGATTAAAGTATTTCCCTATCCACAGAAAGCTTACAATTAGGTTTGTACCTGAGGCAAGGTTACAAGGAGTGGCAGTGGGATTTGAACCCTGGTTTCCCTGCTTCATAGCCCACTGCTCTAGCCACTATGCTACACCTCCCCTCTCACCCAGTCTTTTGCTCCAAATGCCATGTGTATGATTATCCAGTATTACACCTTAGCAAACTCACAATTCTAATACTTACAAACAACTACAAATTTATACTAACTCACAAAATTAGCTCAAAACCTATTATAATCTAAACGCTCACAATTCCTAATAGAAGCAAACAAATACTAACTTAATATCTTTGTTTTTGTGAACTGCAAAAGAAAGCAGAGTAATTTCTGCAAAATCTGTTGTTTGGCTATCTCAAGACCGCTCATGATGGCACCATATGTCTCTCAATTTAAGTAGTTTTAAATTATTTGGTACCTTTTAAAATCTAAGGTTTTTAAATTTGATAACTAGATGACTTATGTTACTTTGTGAGTGACCAACAAGAATAAAATTAGTCCATCACTAAAATCAGGGTTAATAGCATATTATTCAAAATTGCTCATGGGCTCCTATTTTGGAGATTTTCCTCTTAACTGGGGAGGGTATCTATTTAAGATTTAAAAAAAAAAAAAAAAGCCTGGGTTGGTGGGAGGGAATCAACTAGTGACAAGATGCCCAGAAACTACCTTTTGATGAAGTGTTGTACATGTGCACCAAGTAAAAGAACTCCTGGCTCTCAGAGAATGAGTCCAATCTCCAGAGACCAGAATGGCAGACCTGAAGAAGCATAGGCAGACAGACAGTATATATACTGACACATATATAAAGATATGTATACATACATACAAAGAGAAATACAGCCATACCCACTTAAACCTGGTAGTGTGGAAAAGCTGTCAAAGCCTCCTTCCGCAATAGGCATGTCAGTTAATTTCAGGAGATTTTGGACAAGAAAGTAGCCAATGTTAACTCCACACAGATGGTCCTATAGATCTGAAGCCAAGAGTGGAGGTTCTGTTCAGCAGAAGATACGAATTTTCTAAGCCAGAGCAGAAGACAATCCAGGAATACCTGCAGGAGAATCTATAGTAGTGGTTTATTAGGCCCACCACTTTAACATCAGGCATGCCCACCTTCTTTGTAGCCAATAAGAATGGTTAACTGAATCACACTACAGGCCAGGAAAAAAAATAATGCCAGCACATTAGACAAAAGGCATCAGTTTCCACCAAAACACACCTCAGAAGCCAGCCAAGGCAAAAGATAAGAGGCCTAAAAAAAAGGCAGACTGAGGGCCCCACAGCTGGCTGACTGCTGACAGCTACAGAGAGGATATCCCAAAGAAGGCAGATCCCTTCCCTACTGCTTGTTCTCTGCAATTCCCCACCACAGCAGCCAAAGGAACTGCAACTAGACTTAGCTTGCCCCCACCTCCAAACAAGGCAGCTTTACTGCTGCCGCCTCTTCCAGCTAGGCCCAAGAAATAAGGCAATTGGCAGGGCGAGAGGCGTGGACTATCCTGGCCCTAGGACCAGGAAGAAGCCCGCTTAAAGGTACATCTCCACAGCCCACCTGAGTCCTCTCTTCTCAACTAAGAGTCACGGGCATCCTAGGAGCCACCTTCATAGCCAGGAGATCCCATTTTGGCTCGCCCCACTTGCAAGTTACCAAGGCAAAGGCTGTATCCACATCCAGAGTATGACGACTCAAAAAAATCTGCTTGGTTGTTTTCCACACCAGCATTGTGAAGAAGAAAAAGCCTGCAAGTGCATCTCCGTCAAGCTGAACAAACGATTGGCTTCCATTGCCTCCAAGAGACTTCTGGTGCCCTCTTGCCAATAACACATATGCCATTGTCAGAAAAGACTCACCATCTTCCCATCTATAAAGGGCAAAAATGCCTGAAGTGCTCTCCTTATAGCCTGTGTCTTCAGAGAATTGCTAGGCCATGTTGACTCTATCAAGTTAGTTCCAGTGTTCTTGCACAGATCTGCCTGACAATGAGCAACCCAACTGCTCAAACTGGTATACATTGTCAAAAAAAATCTAGTCCATGATTTCCAAGGAAATTTCTTTGGACAGATTCCAGACAGCCATAATGCCAGTTTGTTCCTGATCTCTGTCATTTCTTCTCAAAATCCTGAGACTGCGCCCCCCAACAAGACAAAAGCATCCTCTGTAACATCCATAGGTGAGCACTTGCCCAAACCTTTAGGTACAATGCCACTGCATTGGAACCCAGCTCTTGAAGATAGTTGCCCAGGATCTGAGACTAACTGTAAAATTCCAAACTTGCAGAGTTATTTTGGAAATCTTTTCCACTGTCACAAAAACTTTGGCTTTCTTATATCGAAACATGCTCCCAAGTACTCCAAGAGATGGAAAATATGTGCTCTTGGCAAAACTGACTACCCATCCTAGATCCCAAAGCAATTGAATCACCGTAGCCATAAACCGACAGGTCTCCTTTTCAGACTCTGCCCAGATCAGCCATTTGTCTAGATATGGGTGGGCCAGAACACTTTCCTTGCGAGGTGCTGCTGCCACAATCTTTACTTCAAAAAAAGGTTCTTGGAGCCTTAACCAAACCAAATGGTAATATCTGAAAGAGGTTATGACACTCCAAGATCGCAAACCTGAGAAACTACTGATGATCTGGCTGAATAAGAACATGAACATAAGCCTCTGAAAGATCCAGAGAAGTAGGAAATTCTCCCTCTCTCACTGCTACAATTACTCTTCAACAGGTTTGTATGTGGAAATGAGGGACTTAAGAGCCTCATTCACCTGCTTGAGGGCTAGAATTGCACAAAATGTGCTTTCCTTCTTGGGAACTACAAAATAAATGGAATACCTTCCTTGCGCCCACTGCTCTTTTGGCACTGGGATCACCATCTAAGATCAAACCTACAAGGCCTAAGCCAACAGCAAGCGAATGCACCCTGAAGCGGGCCAGACTAGAGCTTCATACCAGCCTCCTCCCCTGTAGGTTGAGCCTTTGGGTTCTGGCAACTGGCAGGGCTTAGGTGGGTCTGTATGGCAATGGAGAAAGAATAATACAAGGCAAGAGTCGAGTCCAGTTGGCAGGCAAACATGGTCAGGTCTGAGGCTATAACGAGTACGAGAACAAGCCAAGAGAGGACAAGGACTGTCAGAAAGACACAGGACAAGGCTGGGCAAGTCCAAGCTGGACGAGAGAATGCAGGAACTCAGGAGCAACATGCTGTGCAAAAGGCAGGAAACCAATTGCTGAAGCAGCATTAGGCAGTCTGGCTGCGCTTAGTTAGGGACTGCTGATGTCATCACTAGGCTCCGCAGGGCTTTTCCCAGCATTTTCCCTTTAAAATACATGCACATGCACCGTGCATGTGCCTATGGAGACCCCAAGAAGTAGCAGAATGGTGGCGGTATTGAGACAGCAGAAGAGCAGCGTTGGTTGCTGGGGCCCGCTGAATCATGGAAGCATTCCTACTGCATCAGAAGGGCGCAGGAAGCGCTGAGGTGAGTTGGAGACAGTTGCTGGTTGCGGGTCTATCCGATGGCCATCCAACGTAACACAGTGCCAGTGTTTCACTGATATAAGCAGCCTTGAGACAGTCAATTAATGCATGCATCGTCAACACATCCTCACTCAAAATAGACTTTGCGTCAGAAGCAAAGCCACTCAATGTATTCTTTGGCAAAGGTCTTAAGTGCCTGGTGCCACTGAAGCATGCATTTCTGGTACCGTCCAAGCCAGATTCACTGATGCAAATTGCACTTTCATTTGACACATTGAGCCTTGGATATGGAGTGCTATGTGAACATGCCAACGCAACTATATGCTAGTTGCCCTACACCTGCTCCAAAAGGAGATTTACTACTTATACCACTTTCCATTACCAGAGCCCTTACCCTATATCAAGACTATTTGCAGAGAGGAGTTATTCCTGGAAACCCTGGAAACCCTGGGCCCCATATGTTTTTTGGTACCATTTACCTCCTATTCAAGAGCAAAAGCCCATTCTTGTCTCTAAGGAAGATGTTCCATTACACACACCAGGTCAAAGAACATGTCAGTTACTTGACCAAACAGTAGGTTCGGAGAAGATTTCTTTACTTTGACTAAGGAGACTCAAGGTACTTCCCATCCTCTCCTCTCCAGCATTGCTACAGTTCTCCCATGAGAGGTAGTCCCTGTCTCCCCTGTTAGGGTGAATACATCATCAGAACCTCTTCTCAGATTGTTGGTTGCAGCAGAGTCAAGGCAATACATCAGAGTTTCTCACCTCAGGAGACCCTCCCAATTCACCGACTTCATCAGTGGATTAGTGTCCCCACGCCTTTATTGACGGAAAATGTATATTCCCAAAACTAATAGTTCTTATGCCTTTGTTATCAAACTTCTATATCATCTTCTCAGAAAGGGGCCGATGCAAAACAATGTGCTCAGTCGAGCACACTCTTTAACGTGTTTGGACACGCATTTTGAAGGTGCGTTCACAGCCCCTTATGCTATAAGGGGATTAGCGAGTTCAACGCACCGCAAAACTAATAGCGCTCATCACGTGCAAATGCATGTTGATGAGGCTATTAGTTATTCACCCCACATGCAAAAAAAAAAAAAAAAAGTGCATCCAATCCAATTAAGGGCTGCCCAGAGCAGGCCTTAATTTCTGAGCAGCCAAAAAAAGTGTACAGAAAAGCAGAAAATACTGCTTTTCTGTACATCCTCAGACTTAATATCATGGCCATATTAAGTCGGAGGAGCGAAAAGTTTAAAAGATTTAACAAAAAAACTAGAGGAGGAAAAAAAAAAAAAAGAGTGTGTCCATTTTCTAAACCCACTGACAGCCAACCTCTCCTGGGCGCCCGCTGCCAAGGGAGGCACTAGAGGCATGCAAATGACCCTAGCGCCTCCTTGGCAGCGTGACCCAGTTTAAATATTGCATGCGCACATGTTAGAAAACCGGGCGCTGAACACTCAGTGCCCACTTCCGGTGCACTTTTATTGCATCGGCCCCAAAGTGTTGGAAAATAACCTGTAGCATGTCACTGTATGGAAAAGAGATCTCTAAACTTTTCAGAGGAAGGGCCACATAACACATTTCAAATTGCCAAGAGGGACTGGCTGAGAAGGGTGACCCCCTTGGATTTTGCTGAGTATTTATTTATTTATTTATTTGTGTTTTTTCTATACCGGCATTCACGGTTGGTCGTATCATGTCGGTTTACACAGAACAAGGGGTGAGCAATACATTATAACATACAGAACTATAACCTGAGAGTATACATTACAAATTATAATAAGTGCACAGAAAAAGAAGTATGGGGTGGGGGTCCTCTCAGATTTTCTGGGGTGAGGGGTAAGGAGCATATGATGTTTGGCCCTTAGGTTGATTTGAAATGCTGGAAAAGGGGGACAGATTTCCTAGGGAGTGTCAGTAATAATTCTACATTTTTTTTTGAAAGTTGGCAATTGTGCCTCATCCACAGGAATCCAGCCCCCTGCATCCACCTCCATGAGGTAGAATGGGGGAGTTATATATGAATGCATGTGCCTTTATATGTATATCACACTCCCTTCCCTCCCATACCTCCTCCCTTGTCATTCACCATTTCCTTCCCTCTTACTACCCTCTCCCCATATCTCCTCCCATCACAACTAGCCCTTCCTCTCATATATACCCTCTCACTCCCCTCCCTCTTCCCTTTCACTCTCAATTGTCCCCCACCCCACACACCCATCTCACTCACTCTCCATATCCCTATCAGTATCTTGCTTCTTGATTTTAAACTGGCAGAGCCTAACATCCCCACCAGTGGCTTTTCCCAAGGCAGAGGCCCAGCAGGTCTTCTCCCAACAGCTCCCTGGCCACCCCACCTGTGGCTCCCATCTGGGGCAGCAGTCCAGCAGGTCTTCACCTTACCAGAAGCTTGGGGGGTGATCTAGTGAGTTTTCTCCCACTGGTGAGGCCTGGCCTCCCCACCAGCAGTTCACATATGGGGTGGTGGTACAGAGGGACCTAGCTTTCTAACCTCCCATCTTGGGTGTGGGTTTGACGGCTCTTCTCTCGCTGGTGGTGCCTTGGAAACCCCACCAGTCTTTCTGCTTCCTCAACATAGTAACAAAGTATATGACAGCAGATAAAGATCTAATGGTCCAGCCACCCTCCCAGCAAGCTGTTTAGGGTAGTAACTGCAACTCCATGAAGGCTACCTCCATGCCTTCTGTTAAGGATACTAAATGCAACTCTGAGCTGTTAACCCCTCTCCCAATACCTTTATAAAACAAAAAAAAAAAACTTCCATTGGCCAGATCTGGCCTCTCGAAGGACAGGGTTGGGGAGCTGAAAAACAAGCTCAGCAGACTAGGTGCAGCCCATAGTTTGGGGACCACTGGTGTGGATCATCAGGAGGAACAGAGAATGACTGACTATCTGCTTAGGAGTGAAAAGATTAAATCAAGAAGAGAGACAGAGTAGAATAAAATTGTGTTGCAAAATAAAATTACTAATTTACTAAAATGTTATATTCAATTAGTTTTCGGGAGGATTTTAAAAAACAAGGTTCAAGATTTACTAATGGATTTAGTTGATCAAGATGCATCAATTAGTATGACTGATGGAATTGTTAAGATTTATATTATATTATATTTTGAATAAATAGATGTTCTAGGAGAATTACTACCATTTTAACAAAATGATTCAATATTTTACAATTGCATATTTACTAACATTAAATGATGGATTCATGAGATGCCATTTACATGCTGATTTGTTCAAAGAATTTAGATATTAGGATTATGCCAATCTTTGATTACCCTGAAAAAGTGCCAGAAGCTTGAAATGACCCTGATAATGCCAATACATCCTCCTCTATGCATGTTTGAATTTTTGCTGGAGAAACAAAGATTATATATTTTTAGCATTTTTCTTTTTTGAAAAATCAGGTGTATATTTTGCTTTGTCTGTCTGTGTACACATTACCCCCCAAATCATTCAATCCTACAGCAACCAAATTTTCAGGATAGGTATATCTACACAAAAGAAGTTAGAAATCAAAATGGTTTTCTATAAAGTATATACATCTGGCCCAAAATTGACAAAAAAAAAAATTGGCTTTTTCCCCATTAAAAATATGACTCAAGCACAAATTTATTTTTTTTTTTACAAAAAAAAAGCTCTCATTTAAAAAACTAGTTTGTAATTAGTTTCTTATATTTTGCTCTGGTTCTTCTTGTATGGCTACATATAGGATGTTATTTGACTGAATTTTTAAAAAGTGGGAATCTGCTTGATCATCCTGCAAGTAACCTGAGAAGATTACTTATCTAAGCTTTCCTATGCTCACCTGCCAGTTATGCAGTACTACAATAATATAACTTGATAGCATAATGATAGCCAAGTATATGCTCTCTAACAACTCATAAGCAAGTTTACCCTGAATTCAATAAATGGAACAAACCATCCAAATCCCTGGCATACCCCCTTCTCTGTACTGCCCATAATCTCACAATATGTAAAATCCATGCTAGCTTTTAAGGTAACAGTAAGCAAGTAAAAAATATTGCTTTGTCCAGCAGTACCATTAATTAGCTTTACAGTTCAGGACCTGGGATTTTTTTTTTTTTTAGTACCTTGTCTATTTTCTCAAAGAATTGCTCATTTGTGTCCCCAAGCAGGAAATGAATCACTATAGAAGTACTTAGAAACTAAGTTGCAATAGTTTCTAAGTAAACTTTTCAGGAAACAAAAACATCTGGCATTTCAGGAACACAGTAGATTCACCCCTAGAAATAATTTGTCCTGTGTGAAAATAAGCAATTTTAATGTTAGAGACTGACATTTCCAAAGAAAAGCATTTTCCTCTATACCTTACCTAATAAACTGTGGCAATGAGACTTAAGTGCTACAAAATATCACACACACAGAGGAAAAAGTAGGCTTAAATTAATAAAATTCTGCCTATTTTATAGCAGGTGATATTTCTCCTTTTTCACAAGTATTCCAAAACAAAACTAATCAACCTTATTTCTGCAAACAAGCAAGTTGTTCCCATGTCATAAATTGCTCTTTGATTATCCACAGTCACACTGAACTAAAAACAATGAATAAAATAAGGGTACACTTTGAAAAGGAAACAAAAACCTATTGCTTTTTAAAGATTTTAAAATATATTTGTGGAAAGCCAAAATATCATTGGACCTGCTCTACAAGCGCTGACAAGCTTCCTTAGTGGTTTAAATTCTATTTTGATTTTGCTTGCTTGATACATTTTTTTTCCAACATGGGGAAAACAGCAGGGGAAGGTTAGAATGTCTCTCTCTACTCTGGAGGAGGGTAGGGTCAAGTCAGCACCCAACCCACTCCCAGTCCTGCAAGACAACTTTACAAAACTAAAAGCAATAAAGCAATGGGGCCAGATGAGATATACCAAGGGTATAATGGAACTTAAAGAGGTTCTGGCAGCACCACTGTCTGACCTTTTCAATGCTTCTTTAGAGTCAGGAGTATTTATTTTATTTATTTATTTAAAACATTTTATATACCGGCATTCGTTGTGGACATCATGTTGGTTTACAATCAACAAATTAAGTTAGGAAAATTACATTTTAACAGGGAAGTTCAAACTGGGAGATGGGGTAACGATAGGCAGCTAAGAAAGACAGAGTAAAAACCAACAAGGATCCTCGCAGTGAGGAGATGGAATATAACAAAAACATAGTTCCTCAATATGAGAAAAGAGAGTAGACGTATTGTGGTCTACATTGGCATTGGTCTACATTGGCAGTTCTAAAGGACTGGAGATGGGCAGAGGCGATTCCTCTTCCAAAAAAAAAAAAAGTGAACATAAGGAGGAGGCTGGGAACTACAAGCCAATTAGTCTGAACTCTGTGGTGACTAAGAATCCTTTCTGCAGAAATTGTTCCCAGCATTAACTTGCCAGGCTCAAAGGTCTCTGAACCAGCAACAGTGGCATCCATCCCACTGCAGTCATATCTGCGTGCAGTGCTTTCTCCAGATAGCCCCGGTAGCTGACCTAAGTGTTGTGTGTGACAGCCTGGCTCCCTGGCAGAGAAAGCTGGGGTGAATCTTTATAATATAACATTGTCAAACCCAGGCAGTGCTAAATCCGTCAGTACCCTAAGGCCATCAGAGATTGGGGACTATTTCTGCTGGTAAGACAGCAGGAGAGTGGAGGACCATGCTAGAAATCCTCTGTCGTGAGCAAATCCAGGGGGCTATTATTAAATTTGAGTTTTCCATGTCCTCATGCGCATCATCTCTCTGTGAATATGCATTAAGTTCACTTTATCCACAGAGGATCAAATGAAATAATTATCAGATTCAGGTCAAACATCTAAGCCAGTGTTTTCCAGCCTTTAAGCCCAAGTCAAATCTACATTTACAAAAATGTGTGGCACACCAACCTCCACAGAGCAGGCAACACAAACATGTAAACGATTCACATGGCTAAATGAAGAGCTAGAAAAGCACTCAAAGCCCCACCAGTATCTCTTCTAAATTTTAAAACAAATAGAGAAAAAGAATGGAGACCCAAGAGAACCCAGCATGATGGAACAGCTCCCACTATATGCAAACACAGGAGAAGGGAAAAGTCGGTGTGATGAGAGTGGCCAACTACATTACTTTGACTGCCATGTGTGGCTACTAGAGCTCCTTCACAGCTGCTATTATCAACATTCAGAGTAAGTCATATCCAGCGCTCAGTGAAATCTCTCCCCATTTCACCTAACCTAGGAATAGGACAAAGGCTAGAAGGCTTAGGGTATGGAAGATAAGGAGGTGCTGTGTGCAATGGGTCTGCAAGAACAAGCAGGGCCCAGCTATCTGAGCCCTGCATGCAATCCATTAATTACCACACTCCGGAGCTCATGCTGCAGCTAAGAAGCATGCATGGTCTCAGAAAGACCTCTTACATGTTTAAGAGTCACCACTGGTTTCCCTTGTTGCAAAGTATTAAGAGCAGAAGTCAGGTGCTAGCCTGGATTTTAATATCTGTCAGTGTGCCTTTTCCGTGGCACACCTGATCAGGAGACACTGATTTAACCTAAAGAAGCTAAATAGTGCTATTATTAAAGAAAACACTAACACTCCAGAGAGAGACTCTGGAAAAAACCCTCAAAGAAATAATCTACATTTTCAAAATTTTCTAATGTGTTACCTCTGGACTTGTTTAAGTAGTATTTATTAGAAGTTCTAAAAATCCATCAAGATGGTCAAACTGAATGGGCCATATGGTCTTTTTCTGCCATCATAAGAACATAAGAAATTGCCATGCTGGGTCAGACCAAGGGTCCATCAAGCCTAGCATCCTGTTTCCAACAGAGGCCAAAACCAGGCCACAAGAACCTGGCAATTACCCAAACACTAAGAAGATCCCATGCTACTGATGCAATTAATAGCAGTGGCTATTCCTTAAGCAAACTTGATTAATAGCAGTTAATGGACTTCTCCTCCAAGAACTTATCCAAACCTTTTTTGAACCCAGCTACACTAACTGCACTAACCACATCCTCTGGCAACAAACTCCAGAGCTTTATTGCGCGTTGAGCGAAAAAGAATTTTCTCCAATTAGTCTTAACTGTGCTATTTGCTAACTTCATGGAATGCCCCCTAGTCCTTGTATTATTCGAAAGTGTAAATAACCGAGTCACGTCTATTCGTTCAAGACCTCTCATGATCTTAAAGACCTCTATCATATCCCCCCTCAGCCGTCTCTTCTCCAAGCTGAACAGCCCTAACCTCTTCAGCCTTTCCTCATAGGGGAGCTGTTCCATCCCCTTTATCATTTTGGTTGCCCTTCTCTGTACCTTCTCCATCGCTTCTCTCTGTACCTTCTCCATTTTGAGATGCGGCGACCAGAATTGTACACAGTATTCAAGGTGCGGTCTCACCATGGAGCGATACAGAGGCATTATGACAATTTCCGTTCTATTAACCATTCCCTTCCTAATAATTCCTAACATTCTATTTGCTTTTTTGACTGCTGCAGCACACTGAGCCGACAATTTTAAAGTATTATCCACTATGATGCCTAGATCTTTTTCCTGGGTGGTAGCTCCTAATATGGAACCTAACATCATGTAACTACAGCAAGGGTTATTTTTCCCTATATGCAACACCTTGCACTTGTCCACATTAAATTTCATCTGCCATTTGGATGCCCAATCTTCCAGTCTTGCAAGGTCCTCCTGTAATGTATCACAGTCTGCTTGTGATTTAACTATTTCTATGTAATCCTCCTGCTTTAAAAGTTTATTACTTATCTCCCTCCAAGCAATGGAGAAATGAGTTTATATCAGATATGAAAGACTTCTGAGGATGAAGGTTTGGATATGACTCCAGAATTACAGCAAGTCTGAGAAACTGTAAAAGTTATCCTAATGAAGCTGCTCACTTTAGAACCAAACCATATTTACTCTCATAATAGAAAAGTAGAATTTAGGTGGATAGTCTGCTTAAGTACTAAAACATTTTTCAACTGTAAAATAAAAATGTTACATTTATTAGGTATCCTTAGATTTTTTTTCTGTAAATTTTCCTTCTCCAAAATACATTTTTGAAGCTTCACTATGAAATTACAAAAAAAGGAATTTGAATGTTTTTAGCCTACATCATAACACTGAAACATACAGACTTCAGATACAATTTCAAAATAAATAAAAACATATAGCTCAAACCCACAGAAGAGAGGGACCAGCAAGCCAAATACAGAGGCAAAAGCGTATACAGAAAATAATTAAAATGAAGGAACCTGAAAACACAAGGACGTTTGGTGATAATGAGGGGAGAAAAAAGGAAGAGAGAGAAAGCAACTATTTCTGACAACTAGAAAATTACCCTGTGGAATTCTAGGTTTATCTTTCAAAAATCCACTAATTGATATGGGTCACAGAAACTACCTAATACTTGAACCACTTCTTGGCAGAGACTCATTTCTTCATTCTTGAGTAGGTTGGGAAGTATCAAGTTAAAAGTATTCTAAGGCCCAGAAACAAAAAAAAAACATTTTCCTATCTCTAGAGCACTTCTATTTGTAAACTGGCAAAGGACATTGTAACCATGCAAAAACATTTTTTCTGGACTTCATAATATAAATTTACCAAATACATTCATAACAAAATATAACATTAAACCCACCTAACTAAAGAACAAGTTTGAAGAGATCAACTTTGTCTCAAGTTTCCAGGTTAAGTGTACCCAAGGGATTATGTCGCTGAAACAGTCAAATGTAAAATTTTCTCACTATCAAAAGGAGGAACAAACTGTTCACCTAAATAGCAATCCCTGTCATTCATTTGTATCTCTCAAAGTCTGAATGCATAGTACTCAAAACATCTCATCTACAATAATCAAAAAATGTTAGAACACCAGGATTTAAGATGCAAACAATACATTTCAAAGCATGCTCATAATAACTTTAGCCAGTTGAAAAATTGTGTCCCCATTTGAACTCAATCATGCTCATCTCAAAAAAATTCCCTTACTGTCCCCTAAAACTGAAATACAGAAAAGATAAATATCCTTATAAATGTGATTATTCAGCTAGAATCCTTTTATCTACAGAGTTTAAATGTATTATATATTAGTATTGTATTCTTGGGAAATAGGTAATATCTATATACAACATCTTAAAACTTAGAAACATAATAGATAACAGCAGATAAAGACCAAATTGGTCCATTCAGTCTTCCTAGTTAAGACTCTTCCAATTTGGATAGATGAACATAATTCCTATAACCAGCCCAACATCAATGCTATAACCAATCTTAACTTTCAATTTTTCTAGTAATAACCTCCATATCTGTCCTAAGCAAGTCTGATTGGAAATGTGCTGTCTACCACCTCCACTGTTAAGCCATTTCAGGCCTTCTCATCCTCAACTTTGATTCTTACAGTCAATGATTAGTTAAAACCCAGGTCCCTTCCATATTTAACCATAGCCCCTCCACACAGGTTACTCCAGCCTTCTTGGAAAAGAGCTCTCAGAGATTACATTCAGGATTTAAAAAAAAGTTTTTCCCTAAACTACAATACCTAGATTTTAATTATAAAAATATTATGGCAGGAAAAGATCATACAGCCTATCTAGTTTACCATATCTCTACAATCCCTACCACTCTGTCAGAGATCCCCATGTTTTGGAAAACCTGCTTCTTGAATCTGCCACCCTCTCTGTAAAGAAATACATCCTTAAAATTACTCCTAAATCTACCCACTTTGACCCTCATCCTATGACCCCCCTTGTTCTAGAGCCTCCTTTCTGTTGAAAGAGGCCTGCTTCCTGTGCATTGGTATTTAAAAATCTCTATCATAGCTCCCCTATTCCACCTTTCCACTAGGGTATATGTTTAGACCTATAAATCTGTCCCCATATGCTTTATGAAAAAGAACTTGTTTCTTATGTTCTTACTACTTATCAGTTTAGTAGCTACCCTCTGCAAAACAGTTTATATACTTTTGAAGGTGCGGACTCTAGTTGAGACTTTGATTCTTACACAGTCAATGCTTAGTTAAAACCCAGGTCCCTCCCAAATGAGGTCTCAACAGGGATTTATACTGGGGCAATATCACCTCTTTTTTTCTTCTGACAATTCCTCTCCCTAAGCACCCAAGCTTCGTTCTGGCTTTTGATGTCATCTTCTTCACTTTTTTGACCATCTTGAGATCATCAGATATGAAATACTTAATACGGGAACATAAAAATGACGAAAGAAAAGGACCAAATGGTCCTCCAGTCTGTCCAGCAAGCTTTCTATGGTAATATCTGCCACGCCATGTAGGTAACCCCCATGTTCTCTTAAGAGTAGCAATTGCTGCTCTGTGCAGTTATTCCCAAGCATTATAACAACCCATAAAAATGTATTGCTAGCAACATTTTTATTGGGTGAGGAGCCTTCTTGAAAATTCAGACAGTGCTGCTTGGCATGCTTTGCTTATGGATTTGGATGTAGAAGTAGTCCTGTGTATTTTCCCTTATGTTTGCGCATCAATACCCCAGACTGTATTAAAAAAAAAAAAAAAAAAAAAAGAGTCTGGCTCGAGTTGGTTCTCTCTGAATCCAATTCCTCTTTCCCCCCCCCCCCCCCCATCGAAGCAGAGAGCAATGTTGCAGTTGCCTCAAAAGCATCAAGGCTTATTGGTTAATCCCATGCCTTCTGTTAAGAGTAAAAACTGCTGCTCCATGCATGTCACCCCATGCTTATCAGTTCCCCAGACCATAAATGTCAGGGCCCTCATTGGTTGCTGTCTGAATCCAATTCCCCTTTTCCCCTTGCCTCTGAAGCAGAGAGAAATGCTGGAATTGCATCAAATGTATCAAGGCTTATTGGTGAAGGGTAGTAACAGCCTTTACTGGGAGAGAGATTTTTAAACAATATTCAATCACTGTTTCATCACTTGAGTTATATTTTTATTAAAACTATGTCCATGCTTAAAGGTGTACTCAAATCAGCTAGATCAGGGATGCTCAAACTGGTCCTTGGGGGCCCCTAGCCAGTCAGGTTTTTAGAATCTCACTAATGATTATGCATTTGATTTATATGCATACACTAATTCCTATGTATACAAATATTTCTCATGTATAGTCACTAATGATATCCTGAAAACCACCAGTTTGAGCACCCTCTGAGCTAGATTATAAATTCCTACAAATTTACTGCAGGTCACTTTGGCAGTGGTGATTTTCTGCCAGGTCAAGCCAGGGGACCAACCAGGAACTTTCTGAACTGTTTCCTTCCTTCTTCCCATTGCAGCTGAAGTGAAGGCTGCCACTGACTCTGACCTCACGCCTTTATTTTAGAAAATTACTACTGCAATTTGCCTATTATCACGTTCATACCCTGAAAATCTAAGTATGTCATACATTAGTATTATATTATGTTTTTAAAATATTAAGCTCCTGCCAAATGCTTCCAAAAAGTTTATAGTGATGGAAAATCAGTCCTATCGACTTTTATCACCTTTTATCTATCATCATGTAGCACAAGAGTTATCAACGAAAAACGGCCACTAGAAAAAAAGAAAGTGTTCTGTGGAACTGGAGTCAAAGTTTGTGTCAGATCCAGATAACTACATACAAACTGTGACTCTTGTCCTTTTAAAGTGACTGCAAAGAAAAACTATTAACTGAAATCTTCCACTAATTACTAATATTGGCTTAATTCTTCAGAAAGCTTAATTACCCGATTTTAAAAAGTAAACATTCTTATTACCACTTAAAACCTTTGCACCAAGACCAGCTCCTTGAATTAAAAAAAAAAAATACAGCTCCTGCTCTACAAGATTTCAGAAATCAGGATCCTTGGAAGTATTACAGCTGTCAAATCTCTATCTCTAGAAATGAAAGTAGTCCCTCCGTTTCAAACGAACTACTTGAACAACTGTTTAAGCAGAAATTAACTTATAACAAATACAAGAATTGATTTTATATTGTTTTCAAACAGTTTTAATTCACCTAAACTAGGCATGCATCTATTCCAGAAATTTTTTCAGTAAGTTGAAAATCCATTTTCTTGACAATTTGCCGTCACTTTTTTGGTTTATCAAAGTAATTACTGACCACCAGTGAGTTGACAAACTTTCTCCTCAGTAATATTAAAAATTAATATTGGATCGTAGGGACCTGTCGATTCATTGGCCATAAGAAAAGGAAGAGGTTAGGATACGAATGCTAAAATTATAAGAAATCACTGTTATCCATACTACAGCCACAGTGAAAGTTTAGTCCACATCTGTATCTGGCAAGCTGCTGGGAATCAAAGTTTGGGAAGATTGGGGAAGGGTGTCTTGCTATTTAATAAGTCCCTCGCTTTCTTAGAAAAGTGACTGCACTAAAACCGGCACACGCCAAGCTGAATGGACGTCTCAGGATCCCAATCCATGATAATACAAGAGGGGGGGGGGAGCACGAGTAGTTGTTTATTATCCTCACCTAAACTTTACGTCACCCTCCTAAATGGGTGTCCCTGGGTCTCCAAGAAACCAGAGGTTAATTGGGAGCTCTCTCCCGTCTTCCTTCCTAATCCGCATTAAGCCTTTTGGTGGTGTCAGGGCCACATAAACCCGGTAGACAATCATTCACTCTATAATAGCAAATGGCTGGTTTCCCTTACAACCCAGGACTGTGGATCTACTTGGTTTCCTTCACAGGGAGCCAAACCACTACATGTTTGAAAGAGAAAAAAAGCCTCCCACCATGAATATATTATCCGGTTGTAAAGTGACAGGCTGGCAAATGTCAGGCAGCAACAAATAAATTGTTTCAATCAAGCACCATCCTTAGAGGTGTTCAAAGAGAGCGAAGCAGTTAAACGCAGCCAACACTTACCGGCCTCTTTCTCCTCCTGGTGACTCCTTAACCCTGTTTAGATTCTTATTAAGTAATTCTTCCCTTTCCACGAAGGCCTTTGGTGTCAGCGAGTCAAATCCACACCACAAAAAAAAGTAAAAAAAAAAAAAAAATCCAAATAGCAAATCCGGTTTCCCACAGATCTCACTTCTTCTAGAAATCCCAACAGCGCCGCTCCAATCCAAAAGAGAGGAAAAAAAAAAAAACTAGGCACAAACTAACCGAGGTGGGGAGGGGAGTAAAAAGGACCAGAATATTAATAATCCTTCCCGTCTTCTCCCCCTCCCACAAAAAAAAAAAAAAAAAAAAGGCGAATTGAATTCAAACTAGAAGCCAAAGTCGGGCGGGGGAGGGGGGCTGCGGCATCGGCGGGGTCCGCCTGGGACGGGAGATTCAGCGGCTCGCTCCCCCTACCGCCCGCCCCTCCTCAAGTCGCTATCGGCGTCGCTTCGGTTTTTAGTTGAGGGGTGGTGGTGAAAGAGTTGGGGGGTTTTCCCCTCCCCCTTTCAGAAAGAATTTTTTTTTTCATAAATTTCACAAAATGGCGCGTGTTCCAAACCTGCGCAGCGAAGCGGGCCCGGCGCGGAGGTTACAGGGAGGGAGGGAGGAGAGCCAGCAGCGGCAGCCAAGGTAGGCGGGAGGGAGCGAGAAAGAGAGACACGGAAAGAGGGGGAAGCCCCGGCAGCGAACCAGGATTCACTCAGCCGCGCCTTTTTTTTTTTTTTTTTTTCAAACACACGCACAAAAAAAAAAAAAAAGGCAACCCGAAATCGGAACCTCGCGCGCTTTCTTCCCCCCTCCCCTCCTCCTGTCCAACCGGCACTAGTTTTTCAAAAATATATTTTGAAAATGTTTACATTTATTTCATATTTTTTATTCTTGATTTTGCTTTTTTTAATTACTAACTCGAACGGGAAAAGTATTTCGCACAAACTAGAAAAATAAAATATATGAAGGAAACATTCAACTGAAGCGACGGCGTCGGCAAACATAAAATGGCGACCGGAGAAACTTGTTGTTATGGCAACTGTCAATCAAATGGGAGGGAGGAATGGCCCGGATGACGCGCTGACGTTTCAAAATAAAGGTGGAAGGGGGTTGATCGTCATGGCGACTGGCTTCCCTACTCGATCACGTGAGAATATACATTTAGAGGCGGGGATTTTCGTGACGCTAATGCAGACATGGCGCTTAGAAACCGTGACGTTGCTAAGAAGGGAGGGGGAAGATTGCAGCTAAACTGAGCCCGCGAGTTTTAGCTGAAACGCAGATTTGTTGGCCTTTTTCGTTCTGTACAAAGAAAACCACATTATTATGTTTCTATTATCGTCCCTTCTGAAGTTTCCATTGCGTCAGTGTATGTAACTAGATGAGGGACTGAGTTGTAGTCCACCAAACATGAAAAAGGTCGCGAGGTGATCATTTCTGATTATTTTTAAGATATCAAAACAGTGCGAGAAGATGATGGCCAGAGCCACAGGAAGGCTAGGGTGCAGTAGAAAGAGGCATAAAATGAAAAAAAGTAATAATGCCTCTGAACAAGTTGTTAATTAAAACTCACCTGGAATATTATTCAGTTTGGCCATACCTACAAGAGGATGTAGACTAGGGGTGCCAGATGGCCAGTATTTAACCAGCCAGCTGTTTTTTTTAGGGGAGATTAGTAGCCAACATGATCAGAAAATTGCGACTCAATCACTCCACTGACTTTTTTTTTTTTTTTACCCAGTCGGGGCTAGTCAGGAGGTCCACTTTCAATAGCAGCAGCTGAGTTCGGTGTTAAACACCATGGTCAGAGATTGAGGTGATGGGCATTCTCCTCCAGGCTCTGTGGTAGCCTCTTATCTTCAGCTGACTCCGGCCCACACTCCTTAACACTGAGTTATACTGCACAACTGGGCCTTAGGACCAGCCCCAGCTGGGAAAAATAACGATGAGAGGTGGGAAGAGAAATGGGGAGCTGGCATGTGTATGGGGTTTTTTGTTTTGTTTTTTTTACAATATTTTGAAAAGTTGACAACCGTAATTTTGGGCAATGCAGAAAGTCCAGAGAAAGGTTACTAAAAAGTTATAGGGTCTAAACCAAAACATCTATGAGATTGGGCTTAAAGACAAATATTTATATCCAAGAGGAAAGACCAGGTTATATTTATTTTATTTACTTAAGTTTTTATATACCACTAATACGATTAAATTAATCCATCTAAGTGGTTTACAATAAATCATACATAAAATCTTTATGAGAGTAAAAACATAATTTAAGCAGTAAAAAAGGGGGAGTTGTAAATAAAAACATCAAAGACTAGCGGACTCGTATAAAACATAGCTGGATAATAGACTAGAATTAGAATTACTTGGTTAAAGATAATAGGAGGTGAACATAGGAAGATAATTATGTGATGTAGGCAATGGTACAAAAATAAGTTTTTAAAGCCTTTTTGAAATCTTTAGTATTGGGCATTAGGCGAATGTCTTCAGGTAAGGAGTTCCAAAGAATCGGGCCGGCAACTGAGAATGCACATCTGCGAGTCAGATCAAGTCTTATTTCAAGAATACATTTGTCCATTGAGCAAAGTTCTCGCGTCTGTTTGTAGAGCCTTAACATTGTGCAGAGCCAGACTGATTGTTGCGCAGGAGGTGGACCCCTGAGCCGAGGTAGGGTTGACGCTACCCGCAGGGCAAGCCCTACGAGTCCCCAATGTCAGTAGGCGGAGCTGGCTGACTGACGGAGGCCGGCTGGAGCTTCGCCAATACCAGCCCTCATTCCTCGCAGGTTGATCCCTTGGGTGCCAGGGCCAGTTGGAATTAGGTGGGCATCCATCCGAGGTCTTCTGATGGACGAAGAGGTCAGCCAGGGACCAGCAGCAGTAAGAGTAGCAAGTCTGATCTGGACAAGGCGGAGTCCCTGAGACCCGGGCGCCAAATGGAACGAGAGGCAGACAGGGGGCTCCTGAGCAAGAACAGGCCAAAGTCTGAGAGGCCAAGTCCAGAATGAATATAGAAGAGGCATCGTTGAACAGGCTGGAGTCAGGGCAGGCGGCAGACAAGGTGGAGCGGTAAGGCAGGGCAGTGGTCAAGTCCAGGAGATAATCAATGGCGTGGTCAGGCAAATCAGAGGTCGGGTCCAGGAGAAGATCAGAAGCGTGGTCAGGCAAAGCAGAGATCGGGTCCAGGAGATGGTCAGTAGCGTGGTCAGGCAAAGCAGAGGTCAAGTCCAAGAGTCAATCCGTAGAACAAGTAGAGTAACGCAGGAACACAGGAACAAGGGAGAATACCGGAACTAGGATCAGGAACACGAAGGAATCACCAGGGGAAGCAACGAAGTGCACAACCAGCGTGGAGACTTGTTGCAAAGGCAACTAACTGTGGCTGGGTCCGGCCTTACATACCGGGACCCAGTGACATCATCATCCGGGGCCGTGGGTTAGTTTCCCGCCATGGCCCCTTTAAAGGAAGAGGAGATGTGTGCGCGCCTAGGGAGGGGCGTGGCGCGGGACAGCAGCGTGTCCCCGCAGAGCATGGACGTCTGTCATGGAGACAGGAGCAACGGCAGTGGCCCGAGGTCATAGGCGGTGGCCCATGGCCACGAGAGAAGTGGAGCCAGACGGTGGAGCAGGCAAAAGAGGGTAACAGGGCCTGGCCGCGGGCCTGCTGCAGCCTGCACATGCAACACTGATGGGTTATAAATAAGACACAAGTAAACTTTTTTTCAGTGGAAAGGAAAGTCATATGAAGCTCTATGAGGCAGAGTCAGGAATAATTATAGAAAATATTTCTTCACAGAAAAGATAGTGGATGCACAGAATGGTCTTCAGGGGAGGTGATGGAGACCAAAACAGTAAAAGAATTTTAAAAAGCCTGGGATAATCAGTGAGGATCCCTGGTTGAAGAGAAGCTAATAGAAAGCTAGAGTTCAACTGAGGTCTATGGCATGTATCAGTGAATAAATTGGATGGACCAGTTGGGCCTTGCTATCCTTATCTGCCATCGCATTTTATTTTTCTATGAGATGTCATCATCTTTCTGTCACCAAATCTCTTTCTCTCACTATTTCTCTCTTCATTGTAGAAAGAAATGCCATAGCAAAGTCCAGAGAACGTAGCTAAGGTTCAGTAGCTATTTGACATTTTGGAAATTGGGTGATGGGAATAAGGTGATATATCACAATGGTCCTATTAAAAATAATTGGAGTGAGTGTTTTGGGAAACATTGAGGGTTAAAAGGTGACTTACTTCTCTGTCCTTTATTTAACCCTCAATATACAAAATGTTTCTGTCTAAATTTACAATAGTAAATTACCCAACTTTTCTTTTGTATTCCTCCACTTTGACTTTTGGAAAGGCAGATTAAATTAAATTGGCAATGGAAATTATTGCTGATTTTGTAATCAAAATGCTATCTAGCATACAGTAGGTTTCACTTGAGAGCTATTTGACCTGCATTTTATTCTATTTTCCATTATTGTCAGCTTCCATGAGTTGCAATATTGTGATCTGCAATTGCAAACTCTTCACCTAAACCAGGTATTTGCCTGTAGGTAGGGTTTATTAGATTGTTGTGCCACAAACTCAGAAAACTGGGGAATAAATATCAAAATCTAGATGTGACTGGGAACATTGTAATTTATTTACCAATTTTCTTGTTCTTATCACAGTCTATGAGCCATCTATATAAATAAAAATGTAAATGTTCGTTTGTTCAAAATCTTAAATCTCCGAAAGTTCGTCACAGATTGCTTTGAAATTTTGACACAACGTTGCATTCGATTTCGCGCGTGTTTTTATATACTTATATTATATAGATGTCACACCTGTGACAGGTAAAAACATGTTTTTTTTTAAAAACAGCGCCATCTGTTGGATGTTAAAGCAACACACGCTATCTACAATATAAATGGGCTGTGACCGATGGCTCGCAAATGCGCAGTAGAGAGCAGCTCTACCATGCATGCGCAGACCATAGAGCTCTGCGCTACGTGCTGGGTGTCACAGAGGGGAGGAGAAAAGGGCAGATGAGTCACCGCTCCAAGAAACAGCTCAGCCCTTTCCTCTGCCGCTGGGGAGGGGGGGAGGGAGTAGGGACTGCCGGACAGTTACACACAGGAGGAGGAAAGGGTAAAATAGTCCCCGAGCCAGTCCGTCCACCACCGGGGAAGGGGGGGGAGGGAGTTGGGACGGCCGGAGCAGAGCTAATGCGCATTGTGAAATTAAACCAGACTGAGCCACGGCAACGCGTGGCCGGGTACAGCTAGTATTCAATAAATCCTGTGTGCAAGCAAATACCTAAAGTAGGGGAAGGACAGAGCTGTCGGAAGTAGGTGAAAGGAGGTAGACCAGGAGTAATCTTAGGAAATGTTTCTTTACAGAAAGGGTAGTGGAGGCAAGGGGTGGGGCATTTTATCCTCTGCTACTTCTACAGCAGCAGCAGTAGAAGGTATAAGTTCTCACTCGGCCATTTCATCAGAGGGGAATCTTGGCTAGCTGCTTTATTAAAGAGGTCCCGTCCCCCCCCCCTTTTATCACCCTTACAGCTGGCTGGAACTTAAAAGGGGAACCCCTTCATGGATTGCCCAGGATGCCAGTTATTCTACCAATGGACCTGGAGAAGGATATGTGATCTTGTTCTCTTGGAATTATGGTTGCCAACTTTTCATGAATGTCTTGAAGTCCCCAGGAATAAAAGGTAAAGCTCTAAAATACTACTGCAAGTAACCTTGGAGAAAACCCACATGGAATTAGAAATAAAGAAATATGATGGCAGAAAAAGACCATAAAGCCCATCTAGTCTGCTTATGGGTCTAATTTATCTAGCCCTTACAATTCCCATCACTCCCTCAGAGATCCCCTGCATCTATCCCCTGCTTTCTTGAATTCAGATAATGTTCTTGGCTCCACTACCCTTTCTGGAAAGAAACATTTCCTAAGACTATTCCTGAGTCTACCCCCTTGCACCCTCATCCATGACCTCGTTCTAGAGCCTCCTTTCCACTGAAAGAGACTAGCCTCTGTGCATAGAAACCTTTGAGATATTTAAATGTCTCTATCATAGCTCCCCTATGTCGCCTTTCCTCTAGTGTACATGTTTAGATCTTTGAGTCTATCCCCATATGCTTTAGAATAAAGACCACTGATCACTTTATTAGCCATTCTCTGGACCAAAGCCATCCTGTTTATATCCTCTTGAAGGTGTGACCTCTAGAATAGTGCACAGTATTCCAAGTGAGGTTTCACCAAGGACCTATATACAAGAGCAATGTCATCTCCTTTTTTCTACTGACCATTCCTCTTCCTATACAGCCAAGCATCTTTCTGGCTTTTACTGTCACTTTATCCACCTGTTTGGCCACCTTCAGATCATCAGATACAATACCCCCCAGATCCAGCTTCTCTTTTGAGCGTAAAAGAATTTCACCTCCAATACTGTACCTTTCTCTTGGAGTTTTGCAGCCCAAATGCATTACTCTGCATTTTTTAGCTTTTAATCTTAGTCACCAGTCTCTAGACCTTTCTTCAAGTTTCGCTAGATCCCTCCTCATGTTTTCCACATCTTCCTGGCTAAAGAGGTTAGGGCAGAATTTGGTATCATCTGCAAAAAGACAAATCTTTCCAAACAACCCTACCAGTTTCTTTGTTGCTCACGTAAATGTTGAAAAGAACCGGTCCCAGGACTGATCCTTAGTTAAGTCCCCATTCTCAGAGTAAACAATTTACCACTACCCTTTATTGCCTCCCACTCAGTCAGTTTCTAACTCAGTCAGTCACTCTAGGTTTATCAACTTCCAATTAGTTTCCTTTGTTCTTAGAGACTGTAGTCCAGCAAGTGTTTGTAATGGCAGGATTTAAGAAGAAAAATATGAACAGATATACTCAACTATAGGAAATCCAGCTTTTGTAAGGCAAATTAGAATGCAATTTTCAAAGCCATTTATGTGTGTTTAAAAGTTGTCCTGCCATGATGTGGCTAAAAGTATGCACATTGTTCCATAACACATATACATAGTAACATTTAAAATGACAGCAGATAAAGACCAAAGTGGCCCATCCAATCTGCCCAGCAAGGAGTTTAGGATTGTAACTGATGTGCACAGGTTACCTCATACCTTCTTGGAAGCATCATACAGTCATTTCACTGCTGTTTTGAACTGAACTGACACTCCATGTTGTGAGAGCTGCTTACAGAGTTAGCAATCTGTTGTGAATCTCTGTGAGGAGATAGCAATCTGTTGTCAAAGCTCTGTAGAGAAAGCTGGGAGTTAGCAATCTGTCAGAAAGCTCTGTTTTTAAAGCTGGTATTAGCAATCTGTAGTTATTTAGAATAGTTGTGGGTGGATCCCTAGACCAGTGGCAGGTGACAACTCCCTCGGGGGAAATCCCGAGAGGGACCACCGGTCAGGCTTAGTGTAGGAGACAGACACACATTAGTTCTTTTATTAGACAATATGGTAAACCACCAGAGGTGGCAGTAGTGAGCTGGAAGTGTTCGGCTGGGCTGTAGTCCCTCAGGTATTGGAACAGCGATCCCAGGGTGGCTGAGCTGTAGAGAAACTAAGACAGTGAGTAGGCAGAATGCAGAGTCCTGGAACAAGTCCTTGATGGTAACACTCACACAATAGTCTCTTAAGGCAGCCCAAGAGTTGGTATGCATTAGGCCCTCGAGGAGCAAGTATCTGGTTCCAGGAATGCTCTGAGAGATAGATATAGACACACTGATGTTAAGCAACAAAGACTTCTTAGAAGCAATCTATTAAACCACCAAAGGTGGCAGTAGTGAGCTGGAAGCGCCCGGCTGGGCTGTAGTCCCTCAGGTATTGGAACAGCAATCCCAGGGTGGCTGAGCTGTAGAGAAACTAAGACAGTGAGTAGGCAGTATATGCAGAGTTCTGGAACAAGTCCTTAATGGTAACACTCACACAATAGTCTCTTAAAGCAGCCCAGGAGACGGTATACATTAGGCCCTTGAGGAGCGAGTACCTGTACCCAGGGAAAGCTCCGAGAGATAGTTGGAACTCACAATGTTGTAAGCAGCGATGACTTCTTAGCAGAAGTGGTATTCAGGAGCAAGTCCGGGACATGGGCCCTCGAGGAGCGAGTACCGGTTCTGGCCTGCAACCTGCAAAGAAAAAGAGAGAGCGAGGCCCCAGAGGAGCGGGTACCTCTAGTGAAGTCCGAGGAGGCAGAGTAGTTAAGGTTGCGGAGAGCGAATCCCATCCGCAGCGACCAGGAGGAAGCTAGGTAACCAATCCCTTGCTAACTCGTCTTGTTAGCGAAAACAGAGACCTTAAATATCTGGAGCTAGTGATGTCATCTCAGGGGGATGCCCCTGAGGTTTGCGCCAACACTGGTACATCAGTCTGGCCACGTGCGTGCGCCCTTAGGGACCTGGTCAAAATGGCGGATTGCAATGTCGAACCAGTCCGGGAACGCTGGAGGAGGACGGCCTGGAGACGCCGCAGCAGCTAGCCTTCCATCGGGTTGATGGAGTCACCAATGAGGTAAGGTGGGCGGAGCAGAGACGTCGGACAGCGACGGACATAACACTCCATGCAGGCTATCCCAGGGCATCATTACCATTCTCCTGCCACTACGGATCCTCTGATTAGCCCATGCCTTTTTGAATTCCGTTGTCTCTACCACCTCTGGGAGAGCATTTCAGGCATTCACCACCCTTTCATGAAAAAAATATTTTCTACTATTCCTGAGTTGATCCCTAGTTCTAGAGCTTCCTTGACCCTGAAAAAGGTTAAGAACATAAGAATTTGCTATGCTGGGTCAGACCAAGGGTCCATCAAGCCCAGCATCCTGTTTCCATCAGAGGCCAAACCAGGCCACAAGAACGTGGCAAGTACCCAAATACTAAGATCATCCCATGCTACTGTTGCCAGTAATAGCAGAGGCCATTCCCTAGCCTAAGCCAACTTGATTAATAGCTGTTAATGGACGTCTCCTCCAAGAACATATCCAAACCTTTTTTAAACCCAGCTACACTAACTGCATTAACCACATCCTCTGGCAACAAATTCCAGAGCTTAATTGTGCATTGAGTGAAAAATAATTTTCTCCAATCAGTCTTAAATGTGCTACTTGCTAACTTCATGGAGTGCCCCCTAGTCCTTCTATTATCCGAAAGTGTAAATAACCGATTCATAACTACTTGTTCAAGACCTTTCATTATTTTAAAGACCTCTCTCATATCCCCCCTCAGCCCTAACCTCTTCAGCCTTTCCTCATAGGGGAGCTGTTCCATCCCTGTTATCATTTTGGTAGCCCTTCCCTGTATTTTCTCCATCTGAAACTATATCCTTTTTGAGATGCGGCAACCAGAATTGTACACAGTATTCAAGGTGTGGTCTCACCATGGAGCGATACAGAGGCATTATGACATTTTCTGTTTTGTTAACCATTCCCTTCTTAATAATGCCTAACCTGCTGTTTGCTTTATTGACTGCTGCAGCAACTGAGCCAATAATTTCAATGTATTATCCACTATGATGCCTAGATCTTTTTCCTGGGAGGTAGCTTCTAATATGGAACCTAACATCGTATAACTACAGCAAGGGTTATTTTTCCCTATATGCAACACCTTGCACTTGTCCACAGTAAATTTCATCTGCCATTTGTATGCCCAATCCTCCAGACTCGCAAGGTCCTTCTGCAATGTATCACAATCCACTTATGATTTAACTACTCTGAATAATTTTGTATCATCTGTACACTAGATAACCTCACTCATCATATTCCTTTCCAGATTATTTATAAATATATTGAAAAGCACTGGTCCAAGTATAGATCCCTGAGGCACTCCACTGTTTACCCTTTTCCACTGAGAAAATTGACCATTTAATCCTACTCTCTGTTTCCTGTCTTTTAACCAGTTTGTTATCCACGAAAGGACATCACCTCCTATCCCATGACTCTTTAGTTTTCTTAGAAGCCTCTCATGAGGAACTTTGTCATACGCCTTCTGAAAATCCAAATATACTACATCTACCGGTTCACCTTGTTGACTGTGTTCCATTAAACCATGCCTTTTTATATGGTCTGTGATTTTGATCTTTAGAATAGTTTTCACTATTTTTCCCAGCACTGAAGTCAGGCTCACTGGTCTATAGTTTCCTGGATCGCCACTGGATCCCTTTTTAAATATTGGTGTTACATTGGCCACCCTCCAGTCGTCAGGTGCAATGGATGATTTTAATGATAGGTTACAAATTTTAACTAATAGATCTGAAATTTCATTTTTTAGTTCCTTTAGACTCCTAGGATGCATACCATTCGGTCCAGATGATTTGCTACTCTTTAGTTTGTCAATCTGGCTTACTGCATCTTCCAGGTTCACAGTGATTTGGTTCAGTTCATCTGACTCATCACCCTTGAAAACCATCTCCGGAACTGGTATCTCCCCAACAAAGAAGCAAAGAATTCATTTAGTCTTTCTGCTATGTCCTTATCTTCCCTAAGAGCCCCTTTAACCCCTCGGTCATCTAACAGTCCAACCGACTCTCTCACAGGTTTCTCTCTTTCGGATATATTTTTTTACGTTTTTATTATGAGTTTTTGGCTCTACGGCCAACTTCATTTCAAATTCTGTCTTTCCCTGTCTTATCAATGTTTTACACTTAACTTGACAATGCCACCTATTTTCTTCAGATGGATCCTTCTTCCAATTTTTTAAGGATGTTTTTTTTGGCTAAAATACCTGTGAACCCTGAGCATTTAAATTCAAAAAGAAATTAAAAACTCTCCTGTTCAACCATGCTTACACAGAATAACTCCTTCCACTCCCCCTCGCAGTCCCCTTTCAGGTGACCTCCTTTTATTAAGGAGACTTTCATTGTAAATTGTTTTGGTTATTACCTTCTTGTTCTCCTATCCTTCCTACTGCCTTTCTGTTCTTCCCCCCGCCCAGTTACATTCCCCTGTTGCAATGTATTTTCCAATCTTTCAGTTACTATGTGAACCGGTATGATGTCCCCACAAATACCGGTATATAAAAGTTTCTAAATAAATAAATAAATAAATAAATAAAATAGCCTCTTTCATCTCACCTTTTAACTATGCCGGTAATCGTTTTGCCTTCCTTCCACCTTTCTTAGGGGTAGACTTTAAAAGGTTGCGTGCATGCTACCCGGCACGTGCACATGGACGCCCAATTTTATAACATGTGCGTGCATGTTATAAAATTGGGGGTCGGTGCGCGCAAGGGGATGCACAATTGTGCAACTTGCGTGCGCCAACACACGCGGCCTTCCACCCCTCCTAATCTATCCTTCCTACCTCTTCCCCTAACCTTCCAGCCCCTAGCCCTAATCTAGCCCCACCCCAAAAGTTTTAACTTACCACTTGCGCCTGCTTGAAGCAGGCGCAGGTTGTGAGTGCCGGCACGCGATTCTCCAGCACGGCAGCAAACGGCCGCTGTGCCGGGGGCCTCAAGCTCTGCCCCGCCCCTTTTCTTTGGCCCCGGGACTTTCATGCGTCCCAGGGCTTCATGCGCTGGGCTGGTCCTCTTTATAAAAGGCCCAGCGCACGTAGGCTTTTGAAAATCTCCCCCTTAATGCGTGGAATACATCTGGACTGCACGTCTAGATGTATTGCACAGGCGTGTCCCTGCCTGTTGAACACTTTTAACCTTTGCAGCTGCACCTTTCAGTTTTTTTTTCTAACTATTTTCCTCATTTTATTAGTTTCCCTTTTGAAAATTTAGTGTTAGAGCTGTAGATTTACTCATTGTCCCCCTTACAGTTATTTTAAATTCGATCATGTTATGATCACTATTGCCAAGTGTCCCCATCACCATTACCTCTCTCACCAAATCCTGTGCTCCACTAAGAATTAAGGGCCGGATTTTAAAAGCCCTGCGGCCAGATTTACACGCGCAGGGCACTCATGCGCCGGTGCGCCTATTTTGCATAGGCCGCCGGAGGGCGCACAGCCCCGGGACGCACGTAAGTCCCGGGGCTTCGTGGGAGGGGGGGTTTGGCGCGGGACCGGGGGCGTGGCACAGGCCCGGGGGCGTGGTTGAGGCCTCCGGACCAGCCCCTGGGTCGGGTGATGGTGCGCCAGCAGCCCGCTGGCGCGCGCAGATTTACGCCTGCTGAAAGCAGGCGTAAATCTGCCAACAAAGGTGGGGGGGGGTTTAAATAGGGCCGGCGGGGTGGAAAGAAAGTTCTCTCCGAGGCCGTTCCGATTTCGGAGTGGCCTTGGAGGGAACAGGCAAGTTGCACAAATGTGCACCCCCCTTGCGCGCGCCGACCCCGGATTTTATAAGATACGCGCGTATCTTATAAAATCCAGCGTACGTTTGTTCAAGCCTGGTGCGCGAACAAAAGTACGCGCTTGCGTAAATTTATAAAATCTACCCCAGCATCTAAATAGCTCCCTCTCTCATTGGTTCTTGAACCAATTGCTCCATGAAGCAGTTGTTTATTACATCAGGGAACTTTATGTCTCTAGCATGTCCTGATATTACATTTACCCAGTCAGTATTGGGGTAATTGAAATCTCCCATTATTACTGCACTGCCAAATTGGTTAGCTTCCCTGATTTCTCTTAGTATTTCATCATCTGTCTGACCATTTTGTCCAGGTGGATGGTAGTATACTCCTATCACTATACTCTTACCCAACACACATGGAATTTCTAACCATATAGATTCTACTGAGCATTTAGTCTCTTGTATGATCTTTATCCTGTTGGACTCTATACCCTCCCAGACATAAAGTGCCACACCCCCACCAATTTGATCCTCCCTATCATTGTGATATAGTTTGTACCCTGATATAGCACTGTCCCATTGGTTATCCTCCATCCAGCAGGTCTCTATGATGCCAATTATGTCAATCTCATCATTTACTGCTATACACTCTAACTCTCCCATATTACTTTTTAGACTTCTGGCATTGGTATACAGACATTTCAAAGTGTGTTTTTTGTTTGAAATAACAACTTGCTTTTCAGTTGATAGGGATAATTTGGAAATCTTTAGCTCAGGTGAATTTTTACATATAGGCACATGGACTACGTTTGCTTTTATTGGAACCTCTCTGTTGGGATGCCCTAACTCTCCTGTTTCATTAGTATCCTTCAAGGATACATTCCTCCAAACCATGCACTGCTGAGTGACGGTCAGCTATCCCCCTTGTTCTAGTTTAAAAGCTGCTCTATCTCCTTTTTTAAAAGTTAGTACCAGCAGCTTGGTTCCACTCTGGTTAAGGTAGAGCCCATCCTTTCGGAAAAGTTTCCCCAGTTCCTTACAAAACTGAATCTCTCTTCCCTGCACCATAGTCTCATCCATGCAGTGAAACTCCAGAGCTCTGCCTGCTTCTGGGGACCTGTACGTGGAACAGGAAGCATTTCAGAGAGATTTGTTTCTTGTGCATTATTAAAACTTTTCAGGTATTTACATTTATTTTATTTATTACTTTATTTTTATTTTATTTATATTCCACTTTTCGACACTTTTTATAGTAGATTGCATTCAGGAACTGTGGGTATTTCTCTCTATTTCTAGCTCTATAAATATATCTCTATAAATCTATGTCTCTATAAAATACTGTGGGTATTTCTCTCTATCAAATGTCCATGCCTCTTTTCTCCTTTAGGGTAAATTGATTTAGGTCTGGCAGTCTCATCTCATGTTGCTTTTGATACAAATCCCACACCATGCTGGTTGTCTTTCTTTGGGCCACGTCTAGCCTCTATCTTTTCTGAGATACGGCCTCCAGAACTGAACATGGTATTCTAAAATCAGTGCTCTGTACAGGGACATTATCACCTCCTTTTTTTCTGGTGGTTATGCCTTTCCATGCAACTTAGCATTGCTCTAGCCACATTAAGAGGAGGTGTTCCCAAAGCAGGAGAGGAAAAAACACATAACTATTGCATTTTCCAGTCTATGCATGTTACTTTCCATTTAAAAAAAAGCATCCACAGAAAAATCAGATGCAAAGGTGTACTTTTGCTTTGAAGATAAACAGTGGTCTTACCCTGGTGGAAGGAGTACCACCTGTTTCTCAGCAGTGACCAGACTTGGAGTGCATCCATACTGGGTTCTGGAAGGAGTTGCAGTCTGTAAGCCATGGCCAAGAACTGTTGTTGCTCTGACTAGACCAGTTGAGAAAAGGAGTGGCCAACTTGGTGGCTCAATGGTAAGTGATACACACTTCCATGAGGAAGATCTAGGTTCAACTGGCAGGCCTGTGCCAACTAGCTTTGTCTCCATCCTCCCTGGAGACACAACAAAGGCTGAGTCAAAGAGCTGCAACCCATGGCCCCTGCCTATCACAATGCCTGGGCTGAGCTGGGAAAAGACAGAAATATAGCAGAGGGAACACCCAGGTAGTTGCAAACAAACGTTCATGGCACCATAGATTCATAAGAAGCTTGTTTAAATTGATCAAGACACCCAAAAGAGAAGGAACCTGCCAAACAAAGTTGCAGTATATTTCTTTTATATTCTTTACTTTGATACACTTTTAAATTAATTCTAATGTTAACTATAAATCTACAGAATGACCATACACTGAATGCATACTGGTCATGTAGAAATACATAGATCAAGAGACGTTTTAGAATAATAAGTGTATAAATAACCTACTGATTGAATACTTGTGCTATCCATATTTCAAACTTCTGGCATACATTTTAATATATAGAATTTAAAACTTGTTTTTGATAAAGGTACAGTAAATATATGGAAAAGGTGTAATGATTATTTGACAGTATACAGCCCTTTTAAAATCTTTAACATGGTATTTTGATAATGAGAATCTGGCTTCTATTGTGAATGAATAAAGGCAAATTCTACAGTGACACTCTATAGCTCCATGTAAGGAAACACACTCCTTCAGTGAAGCAGCTGCATTTCTGGCAAGGACATTAAAGACTAAGCTCTCACCATCACAGTACAGTTACAGTCATTCACAAGTACCACATTAAAGTTATATAAAAGTATTTACAGGCTGGCACTGTTTTCAAAATCACATCCTCCAACACGAAGTGGTTACAAGGTTCACTTACACTGAAATTCTTAACAAAAATAATTCAGATTGCATCCAGCCCCTAAAGACCCTCACATCCCAGTCTGGATTTCCCTTCTCTTTAAAATACTTTATCCATGGCATATTTGTACCTCTTCTAATGGTTTTCCTGTGTTTTGAACTCCAAACTCATAAAACTGTTTTTTCTGAAATTAAGCAAATTACAAGGGTATAGAATCAAATACAGTACAAAGTTAATTCCACAGTCATTTTCTTTAGGCCTGATGAAGGGAATGTAGCTCTTGAAAGCTAGTCAAGAAATGTATAAAGTTAGTAAAACAAAAAGGTATCAGCTTATACATATTTTTGTGTATTTACCTTTATTTCTGCACATCTTCCACAGTTAATTAAACATTTGGAATGGTGTTTTTTCAGATCTTGTGTTCACATAGCACACTGTTTGTAACACAGAATTTCATCGTTCACATTAGTGAACATTGGTGGGTATGATGGTATAACTTCAGGTTGCCTGTTTTTTAGGGTCTTCCTTGTGTAAAGGGGGCATACTTTTGGGCTATTGCAGAGGCTGGACAAATTTGATTTAGTCCCAGGGATTCTTCAGATACTGTACGAAGCCATCTGCTTCTAGGCAGGGCTAGCTGTAGGCTAATCGGCACCCTGTATGAAAACTGAGGCCCAGATTTTAAAAAGGTTATGTGTGCCGGGCCTATTTTAAAAGGCCCTGTCACGCGCGTAAATCCCCGGGACGCAATTATGTCCTGGGGCATTGGGGAGTGGGCAGGGCTAGAGGCCCTCGGCTGTGCCGCTGTGCCGGGGGATCACATGCTACTGGCGCATGCCTCCAGGCAGGTGCAACAGGTAAAATAAAAATTGGGGGATTTGGTGGCGGGAAGGCTAGAGGAAGGGGTAGGAAGGTCAGGCTAGGGGGGAGGGAACGGGGAAAGGCTGCGGGCGTCGGCGTGCACAAGTTGCACAATTGTGCACCCCCTTGCGCATGCCGACCCCCGATTTTATAAAAGCACGCGTCCATGTGTGCGCGCAAGCAACTTTATAAAATCTACCCCTGAATTTGGTACCCTACCCCTGCCCTGGTGAAAAATACCAGCTTTGCTCATGCTAGCACCTGCTGCCTCACTCTTATCTTCCATCCCTGCTCCTCCCCTTATTTTATTTATTTATACAGTCTTACATATACTCCCCACATTTCCAATCAGTTGTTCAATAGAAAACAATAAAATTAATCACATTGATTATAATTATTAGTTATAAACCTGCATAAAAAAGAATGCCTTCCAAGATAGCAGATTGATTTGTGTAAGTAGGGTTACAGTTCTTTTTCTTTTTTCTTAATGCCTCATACAAAGAGGAAGGGAAGAGTTAGAGGGGAACCCCCAACTCCAACTACTCCTGTCCCACCTCAGCTTTCTATTGCAACCTTCTTTACACGAAGTGGTACCATAACCTCCGGGTGGGCTTCCAAGTATGGGTGTAAGTGCTGAGCAAGCACATATCCCACTGGATTTAAACACCTCTTTAAGCCCCGGAGAGTCCGAGGCTCCGATGCCACCGAACCTTGCTCAATCTCCAGTTTTGGACGACAGGAATCGACCTAAGGTGTCAGAGGAAGTCATCTCTATCGGAGGAAATTTGGAGAAAGAAGGGGCAAGACCTAAAATTAGGGGGAATTCTAATGGAAGAATTGAATTCCCCCTAACATCTACACCATCGGGGCATAAGGGGAGAACAGAGGCCTCTGGTAGGAGGAATGAACCCTGCTCTCCAGGAACAGTGAGTTTATCCAATAACTCAAAAGTGTCTCAGTCACTGCCTGTAACTCTTGAAAATGTCTGGTCCACTTTAACCGATTTAAAATCAGTTATTTTGTCCTTGAATAATATTGTTGTAGATATACAGAATCGGATAATGAAAGTGGAACCAGAAATGTCTCAACATGGAGAAAAAATTGCAAGACTTGAAAATCGATTTGAGCAAATTGAAAAGGTTCAATCAGGATTGATTCAGGGGGAATTAGTGAATAATAGGAAAATTGAAATGATAGAAAATGTAATAAGATATAACAACTTAAGAATTCTTAATTTTCCCAATGTTAAACTTATATCACCATATGAGCAGTATAAAAAATTTATGATAGAGAACTTAATGCTAGATATAGGTGAATTACCATCTGTTGAGGAAATTTTCTTTATATCATTGGGAAAAAGAAAGAATGAAGTTTCTCAGCAAAATATAAAATCGCAAAATGAAATAAATAATCTTACAGCTTTTTTAGAACAATCTATGTCTGAGCAGGTTGAATCTAGGGGAACATTATGTGTAAAATTTGTGAACAGCTCAGAGAGGGATAAGATACTTAAGTTGTCTTTAAAAAATAGAGAGAAATTGTTCCTGGGTCAGAAGGTTTGGACCTTTCCAGACATTACAAGGAACGCTCAAACTCGTAGGAGGAGTTTCCTTCAGATGAATCAGGAACTGAAAACTTTGGGAGCTCAAAGTACAATATACTATCCAAATAAATGCGTTGTAAAATATCAACAAGAGAGGTTTGTGTTTCTAGATCCTATTGAGTTAAGGAAATTTCTTGATGCTAGATTACCTGCACTGATTCCAAGTCTCGGTAATGAAGTAGTACTACCACAAATTTCTTAAAGTTATAATTTACCTGAATTTGCTCAAAATGTATGTTATCTTGGTTCTTTATTTTCTTTATAACAGGGATTGTTTTCGTATTAATGAGAACATAGGTTTAACTAAAATACTTTATATTATTAATTTCCTAGGATGTATTAGTTTAAACTAAGAATCTCAAATGGTATTTTCATTTTGCCTTGTACCTATTTAAATGGCAAGCTTATATTGCTGTCCGTATGTAAAATATTTGGCATAAATAAAAAAAAAAAAAAAAGAATGCCTTAATCTTTTCCCTAAAGCTCAGATAATTCTCTCATATAGCATTGGGCAAAGCATTCTGAATCATAAGTCCAGCAAAAGATATCACTCTTGCTCGTGTTTTCTGTAACATATAATTCCAATGAGATAGAACAAGTAAATTTTGATCTGAAGATGGCAAAAGATGTAGAGATAAGCATAATCAGCTTAATGAGAAAAAATAAATTTTCATTTTAAAATGTTTTATGATTTAATCAAAAGTAATGAGAAATTACTACTTACCTGAAAATTTCCTTTTCCTTAAGATGGATAGATGGATTCAGGACCAGTGGGTTATGCACCTCTACCAGCAGATGGAGACGGAGCAAACTGACATCACAGTATATATAGTCCTGCTTTGACATCAGCCTGCCAGTATTCTCTTCAAAAACAACTGTGGACAGACAAACAAACAAACTTGATTAAAAAGAAACAACCATTTCTGTACTTACCAACAAAAAACTCTCAACTCAGACAAGAACATATGCATAGTGCCAATCCTTTATTTAATCCATCCTGCAAAAATACCAAAATGAATGGGATCTTAACAGAACGAGGAAGAACACCTCGATCCTCACACTATAAGCCTCAAACACTCACCAAACCCGCACATAGAATAAGGAAGTGGAGAACTTTCAAGCTTGTAGCAAGGTGACAATCACCGTAGAAGAATATCTATGCTTCAACAAGAAAGCCCTATCAAGGGCCATACCATAAGACAAAACCGAGTTGGATCTTCGTGAAGGCAGGTCCCTGCTGCAACAGATTCTTGTGTGGTGGAAGACGAAGGAGGGTCTCTACCAAGAGTCTTCACAGTTCTGCATACCATGGTCTCCTGGGCAAATCCAGTGCCACAGAGAGCACAATCCCCCTGTGGCCTTCAATCCTTTGAACTATTCTGCCCAAAATGGGCCACAGGGGAAAGACATACAGCAGCTTATCTCTGGCCAGGCTTGCATGAGAGTTTCGACACCCAAGGACTTCGGATCTCTCCTGCGACTAAAGAATAGAGGAACTTTCGCATTGCAGCAAGTCGCCAGTAGGTCTAGAAACGGAAGGCCTCAGTGATCCATTATCAGCTGGAATGCCTCATCTGACAATACCCATTCTCCTGGGTCCAGACTCTCCCTGCTGAGAGAGGCTGCTCTTACATTGTCCCTTCCTGCAATGTGCGATGCCAAAATCATCTGAAGATGCATTTCCGTCCATTTCATAAGTTGGTCTATCTCCTGCGATACCTACTGGCTCTTGGTTCCTCTCTGCTGATTGGTAAGCTACCATCATTGCTTTGTTCGTCATCATTCGGATCGCTCGACCCTGCAGTATGCTGTTGAACTGCCAGCATGCCATCCAGACCACCCCGGCTTTCAGCCAATTGATCTTCTAGAGAGACTCCCTGGTATTTCAGTGCCCTTGCATCGTTAGTTTCTGACAGTGAGCTCCCCAACCTTGGAGGCTTGCATCTGTTGTGAGTATTAACCAGTCCTGTGGTGATAGGGAAACTCCCTTTCTCAGATGATCGCTTGCAACCACCACTGGAGGTGAAAGCATTCTTCTGTTGGCAGGTGGAATCAAATTGAATAGTCCTGAGACTGCGAGTTCCAACGAGACAGCAGGAAGTGCTGAAGTGGACGCATATGTGGCCTCGCCCATGGTAGCATTTCCAGGGTTGCCGCCATCAACCCGAGTACCTGTAGATAGCCCACACTTTCGGGCATATAGTATTCACCAAGGACGCATTTGAGACACCAACTTCGGAATTTGAGCTTCTGGCAGAAAAACTTTGCCTTGCATCGTGTTAAATCATACACCCAGATACTCCAACGACTGAGATGGCTGAAGACTGCTCTTAGCTAGGTTCACCACCCAACCGATATCATCTTGCAGGTCACCAGACTGCTCTCTTCCAGAGACTTGGCCCAAATCAACCAGTCGTCTAAATATGGGTGTATTAGTATCCCATCCTTTCTCAGTTCTGCCACCACCATATTTTGGAAAATGTTCTGGGAGTGGTGGCTAACCAAATGGCAGTGCCCGAAACTGATAATGGCACCCAAACTCCACGAATTGCAGAAAACATTGGTGCTCCAATCGGATGGTAATATGGAAGTATACCTTGGACAGATCCAAGGAAGTTAGGAATTCCCCCGACTGCACAGCCATTATCATTGAGTGCAATGTTTCCATGCAAAAATGAGTCACCTGCAAATGATGTTTGATCCCTTTGAGATCCAGGACGGGACAATAGGAGCCCTCTTTCTTGGGCACAACAAAATAAATGGAATATCGACCTGTATTTTCTTGAGATGTGGGTAGTGGAACCACAGCTCTTAGACTGAGGAGCCTTGACAGAGTACACTCCACCGCCTGCTTCTTCTGTGGGGAGTGGCAGGGAGACACCATCAACACATCATGAGGAACACTGCAAAATTCCAGCACATATCCTTCTCGTATCACTTCCAGGACCCACTGATCCAATATGATCTTGACCCACCTCTGATAAAAGAGAGAGAGGCATCCCTCTATCTCCTGTTGCCGGGACTGGGTCAGCAAACCTTCATTGGGAGGGTTGGGAGGTTGCACTACCCGAGCCCCCACCTCATCTGGTCTGTCTGGGATGAAAGGACTGAGACCTGCCAAAAGGCTGAGTCTCTGAAAAGTCATCCCTCTGTAGGGCCGAAAATGCTTGGAACCTCTGAGATGACCCCTCATACCAATGGGGTGTGGCAATTGCTTCTTATCCTCTGACAACCGAGGAACCAGAGATTCGCCCCACTTACTGGCTAGCTTCTCCAACTTACTCCCAAACAAAAGCAAGCCTTTAAAAGGCAACTTCATAAGATTAGTTTTGGAGGTTGCATCAGCTGACCAGTTCCTCAGCCATATCTGGCATCTGGCCGTTATTACCGAACCCACCCCTCTGGCTGAGGTACGGATCAAATCATAGCCCGCATCTGCTAAGAAGGTGGTGGCAGCAGGTTCCATAACTGCCCTGGATGACATTCCAAAGTCATCAACCTTCTGAGAGAGAAGCAAACAAGTGTGAGTTACCAGGAACAACAGGAAGCTATCTGCAAAGTCATTGCCACTGCTTCAATGCTTGCTTAAGGATGGCCTCAATTTTCCTATCATGCACATCCTTTGAGGCCGCTCCTCCCTCCACAGGTATAGTCTTCCATTTAGAGACTGCACAGACAAGCGCATCCACACTTGGAAAATGTAGATGCTCACTCACCACTGGATCCAGGGGGGTACAGGCCTTCCGAGGTCCAACCCCCTTTAAAATTTGATCTGGGGCGACCCATTCAAGGTCAATCAATTCTTGAATGGCCTCCATAACCAGGAAAAAACAAGAGGCTTTACGCAAAGACACCAAAATGGGATTTTTCTTTGACTCAAACATAGAATCTGCTACAGGAACTCCCAGCATTTTCAATGTCTGGGAAAACAGAGCCAGCAATTCATCTCTATGAAAGAATCGCAACATAGACCTATACAGTTCTAGTCTCAGAGGAATTTCCCTATCCTCCAGGGAATCAGGATCTGGCTCATCATCAGGGCCATCGAATTCCTGTCAGGAACACCTGCAGCTTTAGGGGTACTTCAACACTTAAACGTAGTACCAGAAGAGGGAGAGGCCACCGCCTGAGGAACTGACCTGACAGGATTGGATGGGGTGGAGAATTGTGCCTGAAAAAAGGACTGCAGACCCTGAAAAAATTCTACCAAAGAAAAGGAAGAAGGGTCCATGCCAAAACCAGGAGGCACCTCTGCTGTGCCCATTGAGCTGCTATCCCCTGCTGAGGAACCAGTTAGGAGACTTCCAATATCAGGTGTTTCTCCTGACACATCTTTACCCATAACCTCATCAGGCTGGGAAGAACTAGGCTTAGTAAAATCAAAGGAAGATAATTCTCCCTAAGCCTTTAAATAGCGCTGGCACAAGGCTGAGACACCCGAATATGACAGGCTGTGCACAAGGCAAGGTGCTTAGGCTTCTTAGCTATAGGCACCATGATTTTACATATATATATATATATATATCTTTTTTTTATACGTCCCAAATTTGTGTCCAAGGACTGGGCATCCCAAGGCTAGGGGTCTCAACATAAGTGCACACAACATAAGCACCCGCCCAAGCTGCACACCGCTTAATCCGGATGCCCAAGCCTACTCACAACTAGGTGTCCAAACCCTGGAAACACACCAAGACGCACCGCTGAACCGAAGTCCTATAGAGGGCAGCCGAATGCTTAGGCAAAAACACGAAAAAACACTGATATGGCTTACCATGGGGTGCGCAGTGGAAAAGCCTCAGAGTGAGACTTAGCCAAAAAAGGCCACTCAACCCGCCAGGCTGCCCCCGACCGTGAACCAACCTCAGAACAGGTCGAACATCGCAACAGCACTCTGAGCTCAGAGGCCAGGAAAGGGGAATTCCTGAACAACCCTCCTTCACTGTCTCTGTAATGTATCTTATTTTGAAATTAGTTAATATTTATATCTCAGCAATTTTTTTTTTTAATTTTTTATTTATCATCGTTCAATAAATTTACAAAATAAACTTTTACATTGGAAATACAAGATGATCAATAAGAAATAGGAACAACCATGACCTTTAACCAATTCTGGGAAAACAAGATGGCGACCTGAGAGGTTGTGACTCAGTTTGCTCCCTCTTTGAGAATCCTAATATTAAGCTTTTTAGCGTTTTACTTGGAAAAAATGCCTCACAAAAGAAAGGGTAAAATCCGTATTTACCTACCCGAACTGGAAAGTATTTTGGGGCAATGTTTAATTTCCCAGTTTACCTGTGCAACGCCTGAATTGAGGTCTTCAACCCCTGCTGGTGAGATGGGGAGAGGAGACCCATACTCTGCTGGGGAATTGTCGTTGAGCCCGCTGGATCCCAGAACGCCGCCGAAAGCTTTGCAGCTAACCAGCGACGAAGGAGCTGAGTCGCAGCTCGATGACCTCACCGAGCGTGCTCAGTCGGGTGGCTCAGACGCCGCTGGAGCGGTTGGGGGAGCGTCGTCAACCCAGGCTGCTGCTTCGGACGGGGTAGTAGGAACAGAAGAAGTCTGCATCCCAAAACCATCGGAGGTCGGTAACTTGTCTACCGGACTGGGGGTAAGACGCTTGTCCCCACAGCAATTTATTAAACAGGCAGTTGTTACCCTAGACGCAATCTGGGACCTTATAGAGGGTATGGCATCCAACCTAAACGATCAGGCCAAATGTCTGGATGATGTTTCAAAAAAAGTTGAGGTACTTGAGCTAGACCATTGCCAGAAATTTAATGAATATGATAATACCTTACAAAATGTCAATGAGAATATAAAGAATCTCCAGAGTGCAAACGCCACTATTATCAATGAAAGGGACTCCTCTTTGAGGAGACTCGAATCGAATGAAAATTATTTGAGGCATCTAAATTTAAGATTCCCCAACTTTCCTATCATAATGGGTGAATTGCCATTGCTGACTTTTAAGAAATATGCCCAAGAGATCCTTAAAATTCCATTGGATGAGATTTCACCGGTAAAGAAACTTTTTTTCTTCCAAAGAGGCGCAGCACTGTCTGGGCCAGATTTTAAAAGCCCTGCGTGCGAAAATCCGGCTGGATTTACGCGCATAGGGGGGTTACGCGCACCAAGCCTATTTTGCATAGGCCTGGCGACGCGCACAAGCCCCGGAACGTGCGTATGTCCCGGGCTTTGAAAAAGGGGCGGGAAGGGGGCGGGGTGATGGTCCGGGGGCGGGACCAAGGCCTGCACGAGATCTAGGAATAATAATTGACAGTGACCTGAACATGAGAAAGCACATTAGTAGGAAAATCAGAGATGGATATAACAAACTCCTTACATTAAGATGCTTAAAACCTCTTCTCACTCATGAAAATTTTCATACTGTACTCCAGACACTAATATTCTCTAATTTAGATTTGTAATGCCCTTTTACTTGGCCTCCTGGCAAGCACAATAAGACCTTTGCAACTTTTGCAGAATGCCACAGCTAGGGTTCTAACCAGATGTAGAAAGTTGGGATCATATCACACCAATTTTAATTTCTTTATTGGTTACCAGTAAAATACAGAATTGATTTTAAAGTTCTCTGTCTTTTACACACATTTATTAACGGCAATAAAACAGAATGGCTCAATGTGGCACTGCATCTTTATACCTCTCAGAAAAACTTAAGATTGTCTAATAAAGATCTTTTGATGGTACCCTCTGTAAACATGGCACATCTTAGTGAGGTTAGGGAGACAGCCATATCAATAGCAGGACCTAAATTATGGAATTCTCTACCAATTGACTTAAGGATGCAAACAGATTTTATGATTTAAAAAATAAAATCTAAAAACATAGCTTTAAAAAAAAAACTTTGAGGGAATGGAATAATTTGATATAATTGTAGCAAGTGTTATGTTGTGAAGAAAGTCAATAGTGGACCCTTGGGCCGGCTGATATGGACGACGTCCACAGTTGGTAATGAGCCGGGAGGCAGAGCTTAGCTGGAGCTGATGGATGACGTCTTCACCCTGGAAACCCGAGACCCCCCCAGGAGGAGCCCGTAGGGGTCCGAGTCGCTGGGACTTAGGAGAATCGTGAAGAAATCCGAGAGTCGTGGCTGGCTGAAGACAAGGAGAATCGTGAAGAAGTCCGAGGATCGTGGCTGGCTGAAGACAAGGAGAATCGTGAAGAAGTCCGAGGGTCGTGGCTGGCTGAAGACAAGGAGAATCGTGAAGTCGGAGCTGGAGTCAAAGGCACAGCAGGAACAAGCTGGAACCTGAGCTGGAAGCAAGGCACAGCTGGAACAAGCAGGAACCAGAGCTGGAAGCAAGGCACGGCTGGAACAAGCAGGAACCAGAGCTGGAAGCAAGGCACGGCTGGAACAAGCAGGAACCAGAGCTGGAAGCAAGGCACAGCTGGAACAAGCAGGAACAAGGCAACTAACCACTCAAGGAGCGACCACGTTGCAAAGGCAAGGTAAGGCAGTCAGACGCTGGTTTAAATAGCCAGCCAGCGTCTGACGTCAGGAACGGGGCGTTTCAGCACTTCCGGGTGCTGGACCTTTAAGAGCCCCCTCCTCGCGCGTGCCCAGGCAGTGGGAGGAGTCAGGCTCGGCCTTCGGCGGCGTCTCCACGTGGAGGGAGACGCTGCCATGCGGCCCTACAGGCCCCAGGCGCGGCGGATCACGGCAGCCCCGGGGGAGTCGGCAGAAAGGTAAGGACCCGGTCGCTAGCCTGGCGACCGGGACCGCAACAGCAAGGATGTTAAATGAAATTTCTTTCTGAAGAATAAGGCACGCTCTCTTTATTTTATGTTTTTAATGTCTTATAGATTTATTTCATACTGTTATCTTGTTATTTTGGTAATTTATTTGTTTTTATTAAGATATTTATTGTAATTTGGATTATTTTATTATTTCTTGATTTTACTTTTGTATTTATTGTAAACTGTTATGATTGTATATGGAACCATGGTATATAAAAGCGTCAAATAAATAAATATTTTTCATTTTTTTATTTTTCTAAGCTTACCTGAGCTCAGTCCTTCCCAGCTGAATACAGAGACAGTCTCCAACTGCGGGGGGAGGGGGGGGGGAGAGGGCATCTACCATCACTTCTGAGCTCGGCTTCCTGCACCCGCTGCCTGTAAGCTGTACAATCACCAAAGTCCACGCCGGCTGAAAAACCAGCTACTGGACCAAGGCAAACATCTGAGGGACCACAGAAATCACCTCAGGAATTCTCAACTGGAGGAGGGACCATTTGGTATCACTGCAGGAGAGTGGGGCTTTTTTTTTTTTTTTTTTAAATTCTCCTAAAATCAGAAACAATCCCCAGTCGAGAGATGCACGTCCACCATCTGCTGGAAATGGAGAATCCTAGCAGGCTGATGTCACGGCAGGACTATATATACTGTGACGACAGTTTGCTTTGTCTCCATCTGCTGGTAGAGGTGCATAATCCACTGGTCCTGAATCCATCTATCCACATGCTAGGAAACTTAAATTGAGCTCTTTGTCATATAAGCAACCAGTGCAATTGTCTGGGAAGATAGCTTTCAAACAACTGTGCAGGATGGCATTTACATGCACAAATGGTTGCATGCACATTTATGATAGTATTTTATATCTCACATGTATTATATGCATATCTTTACCTCACGGCATATAAGAACATAAGAAATTGCCAAACTGGGTCAGATCAAGGGTCCATCAAGCCCAGCATCCTGTTTCCAACAATGGCCAATCCAGGCTACAAGTACCTAGCAAATACCCAAACACTAAGTAGATCCCATTCTACTGATGCCAGTAATAGCAGTGGTTATTCCCTAAGTCAGCCTGATTAATAGCAGTTAATGCACGTCTCCTCAAAGAAGTTACCCAAACCTTTTTTTTTCTTTTTAAGATGTACAAGTTTACAGATCTGTAAAATGTATTGAATATGAACATTACAAAACATAGCTGGATATACAGTACATTGTAAATCACTTTTATGATTTCGCTTTTGATGCAGCAGTCAGTAAGAATTACAACGTAACTGAATATCCAGTGAGACAAAATAAAGAATGAATTTTTTTTTTTACCCTTCAGTTTCCTCTTTTATTTCTAGCTCAATCAGAACCAGTACTGGGATCTAGTGCCATGAGTCTTCATTCACACCTGGGGATCTTCCCTCAGCCCCCATTTAATATTTCCTCCAAAAAACCTAGTCTGGTTATTGCAGCCAGGGATCATGCACCAGATCTCCTTCAGAAGCTCTGCAACCACGGACCCTTATTGTGGCCACTAGGTGTCACTGTTAAGCAATGACCATAACTCCCAGTGCCAGCAGACTCCATTGCCATCTAAATAACTTTTAGTTCAAACAATTTTTATTATTTTGTACACAGGATACATTCGAACAGCATTGAGGATACAGGTACACTTATGTATGCAAACAAAGCTGAAAAAATTATAACATGGAAAAGTAACATTATAGACAGCCCATCCCCCCTCCCCCTCCCCCCATAAACAAGACAAAACTCAGCACTGTGTTACCAAATGGTGAAAGCAATAACAATGCCAGTATATGTCAGTTATTCAAAATCAAGTTCCTACATATGTGAGATAAGGCATGGATATACGGATCCCATATCTGCAAAAACTTCCTTTGGTGTTGTGGAGAGAGATGTGAGGTCATATTGTCCATCTGCATCATTCGGTGAAAATGATTCCGTCACGTCCAAAAGGATGGGGCATCCGGACCCTTCCAATGAAGAAGTAGTAGTTTCTTCCCCATTAAACTCACTTTTTTGAAAAGTAAACGGGGCCCAATACCTCGCACCAGCAGTGGGGGAATACAGTCCAAAAGCAATAATTTTGGCAATGGTGATACCGAGATACCCACCAGGTCTGCCACATAATGCACAATATAACCCCAAAAACGTTTGATAAGAGGGCATCCCCAAAACAAGTGAGACAGTGTACCTACACTTGTTCGACATTTCCCACAGGTCGCCGAGGGTAAGAGTTTGGAGTGAAATGCCACCGAAGTAGAAACATACGCTCTCCGTAGAAACTTGTACTGCATTTCTCAATAATACGTATTAGGAGATACAACAGACACATGTTTAAAGCAAGATTGGAGCAGGGGCACGAGACTATAAATGTCCCGTCCGTGTTCCATCTTTCCGCTAATAGGGAACATATATCTGTGTGGATATGATTTTTTACACTCTTACAATACTGAGACAATGAAGGGTGTGCTCTTTATCCAGAAGAAACAAAGCTTCCAGAGAGTGAAATACTGCTAGGTGTAAGGAGGTTGCATGCAAAGATTTAACATAGTGTTGTATTTGTAAATAGGGGAACACTTGAGAGTTGTTAAGACCACAGAGTTCCAATACCCCTTGAAAGGTAAGTGGGGAACCCGTGTCATCTAAAATGTGCCCCAGCTCTGTAATTCCTTTAGAGACCCAAGTTTTAAACCCAGACGATTGACAGCCTGGGGTGAAATCTAAGTTACCACATATGGGCAGGAAATAAGTACAAAGTCGAGTATCGACAGCAATTTAGTGAGAGTGATCCATGCATGTTTAATAGGGGAGAGTAAAATATTTAATACTAGCCGTTAAGCCCGTAACAACGGGCTCGGTCCATTTCCTTCCCACTCCCTCCCCCTCATTCTCCCTCCTCCCTCCTCCCTCCCTCTCTCCCCCCTCCCTCTTCCTCCCTCTCCCCTTCCCCCTCCCTCCCTCTCCCCTTCCCTCTCCCCTCCCTCCCTCTCTCTCACCTTCCCTCCCCTCTCCCTCCCTCTCCCTCCCCCCTCCCCTCACTCTCTCGAGGCACTGGATTGAGGGACGCCTTGTTCACTTAAAAATTGTTGGGCTTCCTCATCCGTCGAAAGCCAGCGAGTGCCCTCGGAAGTTACCACACAGAGGTGAGCCAGATAGACCAGAGTAACTCACCATACCAAGGGCATACATACCAAGGGCATACAGTTTGGCACAAAATGTAGCCATGGCCTGATGCTGCAGGGCTAGATTGGCAGAGAAGTCTTGTTTTGATTTTCATAGGTGAGGGATTTGCCGGAACGCAGCGCTTGCATAATTTCACTCTTGTGCGTGAAATTAAATATTTTTGCAATTACCACTCGGGGGCGAGCCATGTTTACCTTTTTAGGCCCCAGCCGATGTGCGCGCTCGATCTACAGTGGGCCATGTGCCTGAAAGAGATCTAGCTCCTGAACAAGCCAGGATTCCAAAAAGGAGGGAAGGTCTTTCTCTGCTAGGATCTCGGGTAGTCCAATAAAGTGCAGGTTAGATCTGCGCGACCGGTTTTCTAGGTGTTCTGCGTGTTTGGCCAGAGAGGCTTTCAAAAGGGAGATTTCCATCTGCGATGTGTGGTGGCCATCTTGGATGTCTGACACTTGCTGTTCAAGGTCAGAGAAACGGGTTTCAAAGCCCGTAATTGAAGCAGAAAGCTCCATGAGTTTAGTGGAAATCGTCAGGAGTTCAGGTCCTAAAGCTTCTTTCACCGCCATTTTTATATTCGCTAGGGTTGCAGCCTTGCTGGTGTCAGAGGGCCTGATTTCTTCCTCGGTAACAGCTCGGGAGGCCTGGACCTCTCTTTATCCTTATCTTTTTTTGCCAACCTGGACGCCATCGGGTAAACCAAAAGACTTCCAATAAGCTAGGGTAATCACGCAGGAGTTTGAAGTGCAGTAAATCTTAGTGCATGTGGATGGGGTTGGATGAGATGCGGGGAGCCAAAAAGGGGATCTCACGTCTGCTCCCTTCACTGTATCATGTGATCTCCTCATCCAAACCTTTTTTAAACCCAACTATGATAACTGTACTAACTACATCTTCTGGCAACAAATTCCAAAGCTTAATTGTGTGTTGAGTGAAAAAGAATTTTCTCCGATCTGTTTTAAATGCACTACTTGCTAACTTAATGGAGTGCCCCCTAGTCCTACTATTATCTGAAAGAGTAAATAATTGATTCACATCTACACGTTCTAGACCTCTCATGATTTTAAAGACCTCCATCATATCCCCCTTCAGCCATCTCTTCTCCAAGCTGAACAATCCTAACCTCTTCAGCCTTTCCTCATAGGGGAGCTGTTCCATTCCCTTTATCATTTTGGTTTCCCTTCTTTGTACCTTCTCCATCGCAACAATATCCTTTTTGAGATGCGGCAACCAGAACTGTACACAGTATTCAAGGTGCGGTCTCACCATGGAGCGATACAGAGGCATTATGACATTTTCCGTTTTATTCAGAATTCCCTTTCTAATAATTCCCAACATTCTGTTTGCTTTCTTGACTGCTGCAGCACACTAAACCGACGATTTCAATGTGCTATCCACTATGACGCCCAGATCTCTTCCTTGGGTGGTAGCTCCTAATATGGAACCCAACATTGTGTAACTATAGCATGGGTTATTTTTCCCTATATGCATCACCTTGCACTTATCACATTAAATTTTATCTGCCATTTGGATGCCCAATTTTCCAGTCTCAGAAGGTCTTCCTGCAATTCATCACAATCTGCTTGTGATTTAACTACTCTGAACAATTTTGTATCATCTGCAAATTTGATTACCTCACTTGTCGTATTTCTTTCCAGATCATTTATAAATATATTGAAACGTACAGGTCCCAATACAGATACCTGAGGCACTCCACTGCCCACTCCCTTCCATTGAGAAAATTGTCCATTTAATCCTACTCTGTTTCCTGTCTTTTAGCCAGTTTGTAATCCACAAAAGCACATCGCCACCTATCCCATGACTTTTTACTTTTCCTAGAAGCCTCTCATGAGGAACTTTGTCAAACTCCTTCTGAAAATCCAAATATACCACATCTACCGGTTCACCTTTATCCACATTTTTATTAACTCCTTCAAAAAAGTGACGCAGATTTGTGAGGCAAGACTTGCCTTGGGTAAAGCCTTGCTGACTTTGTTCCATTAAACCATATCTTTCTATATGTTCTGTGATTTTGATATTTAGAACAGTTTCCACTATTTTTCCTGGCACTGAAGTCAGGCTAACTGGTCTGAATTTCCCGGATCACCCCTGGAGCCCTTTTTAAATATTGGGGTTACATTAGCCACCCTCCAGTCTTAAGGTACAATGGATGATTTTAATGATAGGTAACATTTTAATAATAGGTCTGAAATTTCATATTTGAGTCCTTCTGAACCCTGGGGTGTATACCATACAGTCCAGGTGATTTACTACTCTTCAGTTTGTCAATCTGGCCTACCCTATTTATTTATTTAAAATGTTTATATACCGTTTTACCAATACAGGATTGACCAAAGTGGTTTACAATAATAATGAACATAAAAATCAAAAGGTTCAAATAAAATAAAATAATAAAAACAAGGTTAGAATAAAAATACAATCTGCATCGTGATCAATGTAAAAATAAAAATTTTAAAACTATATCAAAGGAAGAGTACTAAAGTAATTAACTATTATTTTAAACAAAAAATTAGAACAGAAAGAAGGGATATATAATCATGACTATCAAGATGGTTAAAGATCCTCCTGATGTTAAGATATTAAATTAAAAAATACCCACATATGTGATTGGGTTAACGGCTACTGAGGGGGTCAATCTTCCCGAATGCTTCCATAAAGAAGTAAGTTTTTAACGCTTTCTTAAGATCATTTCTGCTGGATATTTGTCTTAAAGGGTCAGACCCTCCCCCAGCTGATTCTGGCTTAAAGAGGAGGCCAGTACCTTACTAATCAAGGAGGGAAGTGGAGAGATGCTGGAAATAATAATTTTCCAGGAAGGGGGAATTAGTGACCATAAGGGGGGAGTGGGGCTCGAGAACCATCAGGGAATGGGAGTGAGACTTGGCGGCTCTAGGACCATTGGAGGGAGATGAAGACCACTGGAGGGATCAGTTAGCGGGAGGGATGCTGAGGAGGAGCTTGGGATGGAGATCCAGGATCAGTAGGGTAGAGAGGAGGAGGAGAAAGGGGAGGGTAGACAAAAAAGGCCCCATTCCCTCTACATGCTTCCTCTTCCTCCATACCTCACTGACCCTTCATCCGCAACCCCCAACAGTGTTCAACCTCTAGTGCTACTGAGCATTGATGGGCTGGAGGTTGAGCACTGGTGGAGGGGAAGAAGAATCACTGAGATAAGGAGGAGGAAGTGTATGTTCACAATTATGTGTGTGTGTGTTTTAGAAGAAAGTTCACACCCAGCCCTGGTCTTGGCTCCCTCCTTCCTACCCTCCGCAGGTCACACCCTATCCTGACTCTGCCTCTACCTCTCCCCATCCCCCTCTCCACAGCTTCACCTCCTTTTTGTCTACAAATTAAGCCTTGCATAGACACACAATGTTCTTCATTTGTTTTTCCATCCCTCTCCCTCAAATCTCTCTTGTAATGTATGAATGCAAGAGAATAAAATTAATATTTTAACAGGGAGTAATATTGTGCATGGTCTTAGCTCCTCCTATGGCTGGAAAAGCAATCAATAAATTGCACCCAGATTAATCTAGTTGACTTGTCAGATTTTTTTCTTGTCATCTCTGTATTTTCTCAGGCTCTAGGGAGCCAGTCATAAAAGACAGGGTCTTCGAGATTCTTTCAACAAGATAATATACCTCATCACCCAGCAAGAATAAGCTTATGAATCAAGTCTCCCTGTGTGCACTAAAAAATATCCAAAGGTATTAGCCGTAACATAATTTCCTAGTGTTTTTTAATATTTGAAAATAAGACTTTTCAAAATTAAAAGAATGATTCATAGCAATGACAAAGACCCAGAAGAATGCTGCATCCACAATGCTGTATAGATCTGCCAACTTATTCTGAACTGATGCAGGCAGCACAAAATTGCCACTTACTACAGCCCGAACAAAAGTTTTAGAATAGTTATTTTAAAAGCCAGAGGATCTGCTAGTGGCGTGTCTACTGGGAAACTGACTCTGAGAGCTGTTGATCTACATTCCTTGAATTCTCAGTGGATGATGTGTCTCCCAAATAGTTTCCTCTTCTGGGATACAGACTGGTTGCCATTAATAGTTGTCTTGAGAAATCAATACGATTAATACATACAAGTTCTACTATGCATATAGGGAGGATAACTTTAAAACATGTACAAGCGTGCCCATATATGTAGTTATATGGATGTTCATGTGCAGAAGTATTTTATATCGTGTGAGGAAATGCACACAAATCTACACAATAACATGTTCACGTATCGAAAAGATATTTATTTATTTATTTATTTATAGCTTTTCTATACTGACTTTCCAATAACAGAATTACTGATCAATTCGGTTTACATTTTAAACTTTAACAGTGACAAGTAATTGTCTTACAATGAACAGGAAGAAATAACTTGGAAATAAATATATGGGGATTATAACATAGATACAATATATAGCCTAATGTAGGCAAAGGCATAAAAACATAGGCACAAGGACTGCCAAAGATTTGAATTGAATTGATGAGTTCTTTGGGGTATTATTTGGGTTGTTCATTGGGGTATTCTTTGGGGTTCGAGGAATGTTTAGAGTTGAACTTGTTTCTTTCTTATATAGATCTCTTGTCGGTTGTTTGAAAACCTGAGTTTTTAAGTAGTTCTCTTATAGATTGATTGAAAAAGACCTAAAGGGGACCTTGGCAGAGATGAATTCAGCCAGCTGAAATTATGGAAAAGCTTGGTGGAAGAGCCAAGTCTTAAGTCTTTTTTTGAAGACAATGGGGCATTGCACTGATTTGAGTTCAGGTGGGAGAGTATTCCAGAGTTTGGGGCCAGCTGTGGAGAATGCTCTTTTGCTTAACGCTGATTTCATTGGATGGGTTTGGAGGTTGTTTCTGTAGGCTTGTCTCACTGGTCTAGTAGAGGTGTGCAGTTGTAAAGGGATTTTGAGCTCGAGTGGGGCCAGGTTGTGTAGTGCTTTGTGTATTGATGAAAGCACTTTGAAGAGTATTCTGAAATTGACTGGTAACCAGTGCAGGTCCTTTAAAACGGGTGAGATGTGGTCTCTTTTGTTGGTCTTGGTTAGAATCCTTGCCGATGCGTTTTGCAACATCTGTAGTGGTTTTAAGGCGTTTGCGGGGAGTCCCATTAGCAGAGAGTTGCAGTAATCAATTTTCGTGAGTATGATTGCTTGCAGAACCAGTCTGAAATCTTGAAAATGGAGGAGTGGTCTAAGTCTTTTTAAGACTTGTAATTTGAAGAATCCATCCTTTACTATATTATTGATGAGAGCTCTATAATTCATTTGGGTATCAAGTATAACTCCAAGATTTCTGACTTGTGGTGACAATGTTATTTGCGTGGAGAGGTTGGTACTGGGGAGTGAGTAGTTTCCATCTTGAGAAATGAATAGGTATTCTGTTTTGTTTTGATTAAGGATGAGATTTAGGCTTGTGAGTAAGTTGTTGATGGCTTGTTGGCATGTATTCCAGAAATCCAGTGTTTTTTGGAGAGATTCAGTGATTGGGATTAGAATCTGTACATCGTCTGCGTATAAGTAGTGGATGAGATTTAGGTTAAGAAGGAGTTGGCAAAGTGGGAGGAGGTAAATATTGAATAATGTTGGTGATAGAGATGATCCCTGTGGGACTCCCAAGTTGCAGGAGATTGGTTGAGATTCTTCCCTGTTGACCTTGACTTTATATTGTCTGTTCTTAAGGAACGATTTGAACCAGTTGAGGGCTGTATCTTTAATTCCAATATCTGAAAGACGATCTATTAATGTGTTATGATTGACCGTATCAAATGCTGCTGATAGGTCTAGGAGGATGAGAAGACATGGACATCTTTTTTCCAGATTCATTAATATGGAATCCGTTAAGGAGATTAGGAGGGTTTCTGTGCTTCTGGATTGGCGGAAACCAAATTGGGCTGGAGATAGGATATTGTTGTCGTTTAGGTATTCTGTTAGTTGTTTGTTTGCTATTCGTTCTAAGATTTTAGCGATGAAAGGTAGATTGGCTATTGGGCGAAAGTTGGCTGGGATGTCTGGTGAGAGATTAGGTTTTTTTAGGAGCGGCTTTATGATTGACATTTTGAGAGATTCGGGGACTAGCCCTTGGGATAGGGAGCAATTGATGATTTGTGCAATAGGTTTGGATATGGTTTTAGCGCATGAGATGAGGAGATTGGTGGGAATGGAATCCTGAGGATGTGATGAGGGTTTGATTTTTTTTAGGATGTTTTCGATCTCTAAGGAGGCAGTCAATTCGAAATCTCTCAGGCATGTCTTTTGTGATGGGAAGGTAATATGTGGTGTTGTTGGCGTATAATTGTTGTTGTTCCTGGACTGCGTTAGTAGGTTTGGGATCTTGTTCTTGAAGTAAATTGCAAGTTCTTCTGCTTTGCTTGCCGCTTTATCATCTGGTATGGCTGTCAATGAAGGTTTCGTGAGGGAAGAGATCAGTGAGAAAAGCGCTCTGGGGTCAAAGATGAAGTGGTGTATTTTTTGTGAGTAAAAATCTTTTTTTGCTTGAAGGATGGATGTTCTGTATAGGTGCATCGTGGACTTGAATGTTGAGAGGTTAGAAGGTGTTGGATTTTTACGCCAAAGTAGTTCTTTTTTTCTGAGATCCTGTTTTATGGATTTTAATTTTGGTGTGTACCAGGGTTTTCTGTTGTCTTTATTTACTAGGGCAGCTTTGGTGACAATTGGGCATGAGGAATCGGCCACTTTTTTGGTGATGTTGTTCCAGGATGAAATGGCTGAGTCCGCGTTAGTGAGGTCCAGCTTGTTAAGTTCAGTAGTTAGGCTTTTGTTGATAGTCTCCTGGCTGCATATTTTCCTGAATTGGATAGTGTTATTTTGCTTTTTTGAGGGAGTAGGTAGGTTAATTTCTAGTACGGTGTTGATCAGCTTATGGTCTGACCAGGGAACTGTGAGGCAAGTGGGTTGGGAGGAGGGAGAAAGATCCTGGTTTATGAAAATGAGGTCCAGCGTATGACCTGCTCTATGGGTAGGTTCTTTAATTAGTTGTTTAAAACCCATGAATGATAGTGCATTTAGGAATGTTTCGCAGTTTGGAGAGTGAGGTGATGCATCCACATGAAGATTAAAGTCCCCCAGGAGTATCGCTGGTTTGTCGGTATTGATGTGTTTAGTTATATTTTCAATCAGTGGTGAAGGATCAGCTTCTAGGTATCCTGGTGTAGCATATATGAGACCAATTTGTAGGTGGGCGGATTTAAATATTGCGAATTCCAAGGAGTGTGAGGATATTGTAGTTTTTAGCTCCATTCCAAGTGTTTTTCTTGCTGCGAGGAGGAGACCGCCTCCTCGTTTTTTGAGTCTAGGAATAGAGAATATGTTGTACGAGTGCGTGGGGAGTTGGTTGATAGTAGCGATGTCTTCTGGTTTTAACCATGTTTCAGTGACTGCGAAAAGGTCAGTGTTTGTTTCCAGAAGGTAGTCATGTAGGAGGTGTGTTTTCTTTGTCAAAGACTGTGCGTTCAAGAGTGATAAAGTGAAGAGTGAGAGGCCGAGTAGTTGGTTTAAGGGTGAGATGATGATAGGAATTAGTCTTTTTTGTAAAGAGTGTGGTGAAGCTTGTTTTTTAGTTGTGACTCTCTTGAAATGGTGGATGATGGGGATGGTTGATACAGTCATGTTTGGTTATGTGAATTTGTTTGATTGAGTGGCTTAGTTTAGGTTATCTGGGCTTGCTATAGACTTGGTCTTTTGATGTGGTGAAAGAATACTATAGAGTTGATCCTGGGGTGAAACTGTCTATTAGCGGTGATGGAGATAGCATTTGGTTGTGGAGGGTATGCCGTAGTGAGGGTTGAGGGTGAGAGTTGTTCTGTCCTTACTGCAATTGTCCAACCGTTATGTTAGTAGGGTCTTGCGTTAGTAGGATAGTGATGCTTCAGTTGTGTACGGTGGTCTGCACTCCGGTCTGCACGAAGGGGCTCACAAAGGGGCCAGCCCCTTTGACGCGCTCCTTCGACGCGTGGCGTTCGACGCGTGGCGTCTGGGTGGTTTCTGATTTAAAAGGGCGGCTAGGCCTCAGCCGATAGGCTGCCTTGTAGCCGTCTATAGATTGGCTATCTGGTTTTAGGGGGCGGGTTTTCAGGGACTAGACTAAAGTAAACTTGCCTTGCTTCACGGTCGGCGTTGGTCCTCTGTTGCTGACGTGTGTCGCGATCCGGGCCCTGGTAGGTAGTTTAGTTTTTCAGTGGGCGGAGCTGATGGACGATCGGGTGAGCCGCGTGGCCGCTGCTGGAGCCCCGGTGGTGAGTGCTTTGTAACTCTGGGCCTTGCCCCGACGGGCTTCAGCGCCGGCTGCGCAGGCCTGGCCTGGAGCTGCAGTCGATCTTGGTGGTGTCCCGATCTCGGCGGTCGCGGTCGTGTTCGCGGAGTAAGAGGACGCCGGGAGGAGCGGCAGGGATTTAAATCCCCCGCTTACCTCTGCTGCTGACGTGTGTCGCGATCCGGGCCCTGGTAGGTAGTTTAGTTTTTCAGTGGGCGGAGCTGATGGACGATCGGGTGAGCCGCGTGGCCGCTGCTGGAGCCCCGGTGGTGAGTGCTTTGTAACTCTGGGCCTTGCCCCGACGGGCTTCAGCGCCGGCTGCGCAGGCCTGGCCTGGAGCTGCAGTCGATCTTGGCGGTGTCCCGATCTCGGCGGTCGCGGTCGTGTTCGCGGAGTAAGAGCGATATGTGGCATGTATTTTAAACATATTCAGCTAAGTGGCGAAAAAAAGACAGAAAAGTCTCAAAAAAACTACTACTTGCCGCTCTGTGCAGATTACCCCCATGCTTTCGGTTAAGGGTAGTAACTGCCAATCTGTGCAGATTACTCCATGTTTCCCTTACTACAGTTCCAAGATCTAGCCTCTAGGGATCCATAGTGTCAGGCTAAGCAGTGCTGTTTAACACTTATCCAACTAACAGGTCGATACAGTAAAGTGTGCTCCGTCGGAGCGCACTGTCAGCCTGCTCTGGACGCGTGTTTTCCCTTACCCCTTATTCAGTAAGGGGAGGAAAACACGCGGCCCACCCACGGCACCTAATAGCGCCCTCAACATGCAAATGCATGTTGATGGCCCTATTAGGTATGCGCGCGGGATCCAGTAAGTAAAATGTGCAGCCAAGCCGCACATTTTACTCTAAGAAATTAGCGCCGACCCAAAGGTCGGCGCTAATTTCTTCCGGCGCCAGGAAAATGCACAGAAAAGCAGTAAAAACTGCTTTTCTGTGCACCCTCCGACTTAATATCATGGCGATATTAAGTCGGAGGTCCCCAAAAGTAAAAAAAAAGTAAAAAAAAAAAAATAATAATTTGAATTCGGCCCGCGGCTGTCGGGCCGAAAACCGGACGCTCGATTTTGCCGGCGTCCGGTTTCCGAGCCCGTGGCTGTCAGCGGGCTCGAGAACCGACGCCGGCAAAATTGAGCGTCGGCTGTCAAACCCGCTGACAGCCGCCGCTCCAGGCCAAAAGGAGGCGCTAGGGACGCGCTAGTGTCCCTAGCGCCTCCTTTCCCTCGTTTGCACCACGTCACCTCATTTGAATACTGTATAGCTCGCACCAGCCAAGGGCCGGTGCGTGCGCCGGGAGAGCGGGCGTTCGTCCGCTCTCCCGCGGTTTTACAGTATCGATCCGTAAGTAAGATAGCCAATAAGTAAAATAAAAGTGTTGCTTAGCTGGACAAGAAAGATAGCCAGATAACTACCATTTGAAGACTTATCTGGATAAGTCAAAATGTATCCAAATAAGTTATGCACATCTGTTATGTGTATTTGTGCTCCTAATTTTAATCAATTACACAAGGAAATTTCACTAGTGTATTTTACTTAGCACCTGTCAGTTTTTACGCGAGTAAATAATCACATTTTATAACATGCATGTGTGAAGGAAATTATCAGTTTTACCAATTAGTCCACCAGTTTGCTCAGTCTCTCTCTAGGTCATCAAGACCCACCTGGTTCTTCAGCCTGAACTCACCCAGTTTACCCAGACCCTCACCCAGTAAGTATTTGGTTATAACGAATTCTATTCTGACTTACACCAGATAATTAGCGATGTAAATATGCACAGGTAACAGCCGTACGTGTGTCACTTTTGCAGGTTATAAAGTAGTACCTTATGTGCAGAAATGTTGGCCCTGCCCTGGAATGCCCTGGTCTTCCTCTAGCCCGCCCCTTTTTTATACAAACAAATGTATTCGCTCATCATTACTTGTACTTATATATTTGAGGTTTATAAAATAGCACTTGCTATTTTATAGCAACTCTAATAGGAAATTCTTAATATGAAATAATGGTCATCTAAAAATTACTGGATTTTAGACATCCAATGATGTTATTTATGTCTTTAATAGTGAGTTTGGAGGTAAAAATAGTAAAATACAGCATTCTGCATTGGTTACAAATAACACAAAAACCTTCTGGCACTTTGTCTGAAGGGATTAACCTCTATTGACAGAAGTCTAAGATGGTCAACTATCCCGCATTTAGAGATAGAGCTTCCTAGTTTGGGTAAAGAAAATCCCCACACGGAGGGCAATTTTCAAAGGCATTTAATAAGGTAGAACAGCCTGACAGACCATTGTCCTCTTTAAATGTGGGTAAAGGTTTGCACGGGTCCCACAGCCTGTGCTTTTACCTGCATTAAAAAGAAGTGTTTCTGGGGGCATGCTTAGGTCAGGGAGGGGGGCAGGGAGGAAAGCAGCGGGTGCACATTCTGATTTTCAAATGTATGAGCGCTGCTCTGCTTCCCTGCCACCCGCTGAAAGAGCAAATGAATAGCGTGTAGTCGCTTTCACGACACACAAGTCCTTCTCATTGAAAATTCTTCTGAAGTATGTGTGTCAAGAAGACAATTCTCAAACCTCTTCGGGGGGGGGGGGGGGGGGGAATTGCAGTTTAGGTGAATAAATTAGCTGTCTGAAAATGGCTCTTGCTCAGTGCAGAGGAAATTACGCATGGCGTACCACGATATGTGCGCTCTCAGCCTCACCTACAGGAAAAGCAGTTCGGGGGGGGGGGGGGGGGGGTGCAGGAAAAGTGTGGGTGTAGACTGAAATTTCCAAATCTGCATGCATTGTTTTCTACAAGAAGAGTGCCTGCACAAGAAGAAGGTGCACATGTCTGCCAGTGCTTCGTACCTGTGACAATATTCAAATCAAATGTAGGCTCATACTTTTGCTTTGAAAACTGGTGTAAAATCTGTGGATAAAAATAAAGTACCCATGGACTTTGTCCCAATGCAGACAGCTTTTGAACATTGCTCCCTTGCCCTCGATTGCACCCACGTAACTTGCAAAGATCAAGGCTATTTGGAAATTCTCCCCTTTCTTGTATATGTCCAGCTGTCATGTTCAACCACTTCAATATATTTCAATGGGACTTTAGGACAAGCTCAGCTTTCTCATTGCCTATGAGAGAAGAGAGGCAATGTAGCAGCTTTTTGAACCAACGAAAGACATGCAGAGACAAAGGCAAAAAAATTAAACTTCAATAAATTCTATGATGGATACTTCAATCACACCAAAGATTTTAAGGAACAAATCCACAGAATAAAATTTAGAAATTAGATTGAGAAGAGCCACATCAAGAACTCCAAAAGAGAAAATAATGACTAAAGGAAAAACAAAATCAGAATTTCATTGAACTCAAAATGTTCAAGTGAAACCAGTGCAATGTACATTTTTTGATAAATAGTAAAAGACATGGAACCTAAAAGACAAGGAGGATAACTTTAAAACATGCGCATGTGCACCCAGATATTTATATGTATGGGTGCACACAAAACTGCTCCGGTATTTGTTTTATAACTTGCGCATATACAGTGTACTCAGGTTATAAAACACATGTAACTGGGAACATGTGCGTGCAAGTAAAAAATGCACAAATACATTTTTGTACTTATCTGGATAAATTCCAAGTTATCCGGCTACGTAACAGCACTTATCCCGATAAGTACGGATTTATCTGGCTAAGTAGCAGCTTCTCTGCAAAAAGAAAAGCATTCAAGAAATATGAAGGATACCAAAAAGAGGAACACAGAGAAGAATATCTGGTGAAACTGAAGGAGAAGAAGAAAGAAATCAAGCAAGCAAAAATTCAGGTGGAAGAAAGGATGACCAAAGAGGCAATCCGGTGGGTTGCTCGACCCGAGGCAGCATGGAGTCACCAGAAAAAGAGCCTGTCAGACAAATCTAATTGATTTTTTTGATTGGGTGACTAAAGAATTGGATCAGGGAAAAGTGCTCAATGTGATTTACTTGGATTTTAGCAAAGCTTTTGATACAGTCCCACATAGGAGGCTCGTGAAAAAATGAGAAGCTTGGGAGTGGGTGCAAAGGTAGTAGCGTGGATTGCAAACTGGTTGACTGACAGGAGGTGTAATGGTAAATGGAACCTACTCTGAAGAAAGAACGGTGTTAAGTGGAGTGCCACAGGGATCAGTTTCCGTACTGGTTCTGTTCAATATCTTTGTGAGCAACATTGCAAAAGGGATAGAAGGTAAAGTTTATCTATTTGCGGATGATACTAAGATCTGCAACAGAGTGGACATACCTGGAGTAGAGAAAATGAAAAGTGCTTTAAAAAAGCTTGAAGACTAGTCGAGGATTTGGCAGCTGGGATTCAGTGCCAAGAAGTGCAGAGTCACGGCATCTGGGGTGCAGTAATCCAAAAGAGCTGTATGTGATGGGCAGTGAAAGACTAATGTGCACAGACTGGGAGAGGGACCTTAGTGTGATAGTATCTGGTGATCTGAAGGCAGCAAAGCAATGTGACAAGGCGATAGTTAAAGCCAGAAGAATGCTGGGCTGCATAGAGAGAGGAATAACCAGTAAGAAAGAAAGAGGTGATAATGCCCTTTTACCGATCCTTGGTGAGGCCTCACCTGGAGTACTGTGTTCAGTACTAGTGCCTGTATCTCAAACAGGATAAAGACAGGATAGAGGCAGTCCAAAGAAGGGCAACCAAAATGGTGAGGGTCAGCATCAGAAGACTTATGAGAGGTTGAAGGATCTGAATATGTATACCATGATACAGACTTTCAGATTCTTGAAAGGTTTTAATGATGCACAATCGGCAAACCTTTTCTGTTGGAAAGAAATCAGTAGAACTAGGGATCATGAAATAAAAATCCAGGGAGGACGTCAGGAAATATTTCTTCACAGAGAGGGTGGTGGATGCCTGGAATGCCCTTCCAGATGAGGTGGTGAAGACAAAAACATTGAAGAATTCAAGGGGGCATGGGATAAACACCGTGGATCCTTAAAGGCTAGAGGATGGAAAGGAAGAAAAGAGTGCATGGGGGGTATCTTGCTGGTGTGGTGGTTATTACCCTTAACCAATAAGCCTTGATACTGTTAATGCAACTCTATTATTGCTCTCTGCTTCAATGGCAGTGGGGAAAGGGGAACTGGATTCAGACAGCAACCAACGAGGGCTGTGACTTTTACAGTCTGGGGAATAAATAAGCACAGGGATAACTTGCAGATGCGGCTGTTACTACCCTTAACCAATAAGCCTGATACTTTTGATGCAACTCCAACATTGCTCTCTGCTTCCAAGGCAAGGGTAAAGGGAAATTGGATTCAAACAGCATCCAAGGAGGGCCCTGACTTTTACTGTCTGGGAATCTGATAAACATAGTGGTAAGCTGCACAGTGCAGCAGATACTGGCACAAGCTTGCTGGGCAGACTGGGTGGATCATTTGGTCCATTTCTAGGTTGCTGTATGATTTACATATGTACGGTATGTTGAGGTTTCTAAAATAGCATTTACTTGTGTATATGTTATTTTACAAGTCTAACTGCTAATTTTTACGTGGGCAACTTTTGAAAATTCACCTTACAGAGGTTAGGAATAGGGGGCAGGGTGGAAGTGAAAGGTGTTGCATATGTGTTAACAGTTCAGTTTAAAGTTAAGCAGCTGTCACATCAGCAAATCCAATTTTGTTGAAATGAAATTCACAGATACTTACATCATGAAAAATATTTGTTTTTATCTCTTTATTTATTTAAAGACACACAAAACCCAGCATAAATCAGTACTCTCAATATACACTGATACAAATTGAAATCAGCGATGGAATATGTCAAAAAATGTTTTACATTTAAAGAGCAAGGATAAATTCAGGTCTCGTCTCCAGAAGCCCTCCATTTCCATTAATCACTCCAGATCAACTCATATTGGTCCAATGGATCTTTTAAAGCAAAGGAAAATCATTCCATTATGGCAAGTTCAGCGACTATTAATTTATTTATTTATTGCATTTTTATAACGTCATTCTGATGTGAGTTCTAAAACCAAAATATAATAAAATCAATATAATTCTAGATAAAATAGCAATATATAACAAAATAAAATAGGTAAATATGCCTCACTACTTGTCGCCAGTGATCCAATTGCAGAGTAGATGTTGTGTTGGAAGTTGACCCTTGGGCCGAGGTGGGGTTGATGCAACCCATAGGTAGGGACCTACGGGTCCCCACCATCAGCAGGTGGAGTGGGCTGAAGGTAGAGGCCGCTGGAGCTTCACCTATACCGTTGGAGCTTCACCTATATCAGCCCTCGTCCCCGCAGGTTGAGCCTTTGGGTGCTGGGGCCGGCAGGACTTAGGTGGGCCTCGAGGTTGATTTGTGAAGAAAGGTGGTTCAGCCCAGAGACAGCAGTCGATAGGTGGCGTAGTCCTACCCTGGACTGGGTTTGACACAGGAACTCAGGTACCAATGGAACTGAGAGTAACTGGAGGCGCTCAAGCAAAGAAAGGCCAGAGCTTTGTAAGTCCACTTCCAGGGAATAGGCTAGAGAAGGCATCACTGACAGGCTTGGATTAGGGCTGGCGGCAAGCGGAGGTCGTGGCAAGCAATGTAGAATTCTGGACACAGAGAAGTCTGTAGCGTAGTCAATCAAGGCAATGGTCAGGGCATGGAGAAGGCAGGCGTAGTCAATCAAGGCAATGGTCAGAGCATGGAGAAGGCAGGCATAGTCAGGTGTAGCGGAGATCTGGGGCTGGAGATAGGCTGAAGAGTAGTCAGGCTTAGCAGAGTCGAAATCCAAAGAGTCAGTCCAACACATAGACAAGGCAGGAACGAGGAAGACAGGAACCGGGAACCATGGGAGTCAGGAACATGAAGTAGAGAGGATTCTTTATCAGCAACGAGTACTCGGAGTACAAGGAGACCTGTTGCAAAGGCAACGCTATGGAGCGAGGCCTGAGCTTAAATACACTGAAGAGTCTGACATCAACATCCGGGGCTGCGGCCAGGTTCCCGCTGCGGGCCCTTTAAAAGGACTAGCGATGTGCGCGCGCCTAGGGAGGGGCGCGGTGCCGATGGCAGCGTCTCTCCGCGGGCCACGCGGAGAGGCCCGATGAGCAAGGGCATCTTGGCTGGCAACACTGGGGACCATGGCAGAGCAGGAGCTGGAGTCCATGTAAGAAGGTGAGAGGGCCGTGCCGCATAACAGTAGATTTCCAAAAATAGGCTATAGTAATCCCAGTAGCATGTAGCAAATGTGGGACAAGTATACGTTTCCTTTCATCAAGGCTAGTCCTTTCCCAGTGACCCAGCTGAAAAAGTGAAAGATTTGGACATTTTGAACAGTTGATAAAAATACAGTAAGTTAATGGTATTTGTCACTGTTTCTATAACAGTGTACAAATCCTGCAAAATTCTGCTGTATTAAATTAGCATATAGTTAGATTTATGACAGTTAACTTTAAGCTAAACCGTTGACATGCAACATCTTTCAGTTCTACTCTACTTCCTTTTCCCAAGCTTAGACTTTTATATACCATGTCTTTTACTATTTACTTCAAAATGTATATTACTTTCTTTTTATTTGAATGTTTTTGTGCTCCATCAGTAACCACGTGGATGAGAAAGTGGGCCGCAAATTACAATAACTAAATTTAAAAAAACTATAGAAAGAAAAATATTACGTGGAGTTGCAGGAAAAAAGTTCCTATTGGGCAGACACTAATATGTTGCATAACCATCAGTGGTGAAGCTCAGATTAAGAACCCCCAAGCAGAACTTTCAGAAGGGGATCCTGAAGTGGCATGGGGTCCTCCTCCAGAGATCCAGCAGAGTGGGGGGGGGGGGGGAGGGTTCTTCACCTCTGTAGATTCAGGAGCAAAAGAGCAAAACAAGTGACAACAGCTGTTCTTCAGGGGCGCTGACTGTAAGCAGGCCTCTTTCTTTCTTCTCGGGGCCACCTGCATTGCATGGGCTATTTGGGCAGAATTTATGCCACTAATCACTAGGGACGTGCATTCGTTTGAAACAAAGCAGGAAATTTTTAACAATTTGCAGGTTTGTTTCAATCTGCTTTTAAAATGAAGAGAAAGAAAAATGAACAAAAGTTTGTGTTTCATGTAAAAAAAAAAAAAAAAAAAGGATGTGCTTCCAGCAGCCAACACCCCCTCCCCTCTCTGCCACAGCAAAATCCCAGTGCCACCAAAGTCAGCCCCCCTGAGGCCTCTCCCCCCTTTCCCGGACCTCCCATGACACATCTTACATCCATCTATAAGTTTTCCATGGTCAAGAGCTATCCCCAGTTGCTCCTGTCCCACCTGTCCTGGTTTTCAAAATGGCAATTGGTTAACGCTGTACAACAATGTTGTACAGCAATTACCTCTGGGATCTTCAAAGCCCATGGCTCTTCAGGATGCTTCCTCTCTTCTCCCACAAATGCTTGCCACTATCTTGGGTTAAATCTTAGCATGTCTGGTCTGTTATCGCTATCTTTTCTTTCTTCCCTGATTTTATGGTCTGCAGCGCAGTGACCTACTACTCCCAGTTGATACAGGTAAGATGCACTCAGAGCTTCTCCTGGGCTTGGCCTGCACAAGGCCTGGAAAGTCAAAAGTTCTTGGCATAGGAAACACTTCAGGGTTTGTAGTTTAAAGCAAGTTAAACCAGTGTTTCCCAGTCTGTGTACCATGGAAGACTTGCTGGTGCTTGATATTCAGGTCCAGCACCCAGGCTTTGTTCTCAATACCTTGCAGCAATATAAGACACCAGTGGTGGCTCTCAAACATACAAGATTTCTTTTCGGGAACACATGTAGTCATCTGTGCCTCTCTTTCATAGCTATAGCATGGCCCCAGTGTGGGAATTAATGGTCAGCCTGCAGCGCATAGTCAGCCGGTCCATGTTTTGTGTGGCACACAGCACCTCCTCCTTACCCTTCTGGGCTGCCTTCTTCTAATCCTTCCATTTTCTCTTCTATCCCCAGCAGGCCTGGATTTGCCACTAGGCACACTAGGCTTGTGCCTAGGGTGGCAAAAATCTGGGAGGGGGAGGGGGTGGCAGTAGGCCAGCTGAAGATTTGCTGCTGCCCAGCTGTGCTGAATATCACTCTGCCCCTCTCTTTTCAGTGCAGAGAACAGGAGTGCACCAGTGAGGCTGGAAGGGACAGAGCAAATAAACTTCTCTACTCTCTATTCCAACTCCCTACCCTTCTGTTCAGGGCAGGGAACAGAGAGAGAGAGAGTATTAAAGTCAGAGCACACAGCAGGGAGCAACAACAACAACAAAAAATCCCCTCTGTTCTATAATCCAGCCCCTCTCTCCTCCAGGTCAGTCAGGGATGTGAAGGGAAGACGTGAGCTTGGAGCAGTCAGAACAAAGAAGGCTGCACCTTCGGTCTTCTACTCTGCTGTCCCTTGTCCAGGAGGGGAGGGCAGGAATGACACTATCAGCAGTGCCTAGAGGCAACAAAAATCCTAAATCCATCACTGATCCCCTGGCCAAGTGAAATGGGGAGAGTGTGGCTTGAGCACCCGATGTGACGCTCCCTCAGTTTTGGGAGGAGCAGCAGTAGTAGCACTTTGGCAGTCACATGCATCACCCCCGGTGGCAGCCAAGGTAACTAACAGAGGTGTCTGGAGGAGTCATCTCCACTGCGATTAAGGGTCCACATGATGCCACAAACACAACATGAAGTATTTGTTTAATATTTCCACCATTTCTTCACTTCTCTCTACACAGTCCTCCTCATCACCTTTCAGTTTCACTATATCTTTTCAGGCCTCCCTTCTTTCTTTGATATATCTGAAAAATGTTTTGTTACCTCGCTTTACTTCTTTGGCAGTCCTTTCTTCTGCTTGACCTTTTGCTATCCTGATTTCTTTCTTTATCTCCCTCATCTCCACCAGGTATTCTTCTCTGTGTTCCTCTTTTTGGTATCCTTTATATTTCTTGAAAACTGTTCTTTTTGCTTTACTTTTTTCAGCCACCTCCTTTCAGAACCAGATCACTTTCTTTTTCCTCTTACTCTTGTTTACTTTCCTAATATATAGTCTCAGACCTATTTATATTCCGCTTTTCACACTTTTTTCAGTGCTTCGAAGTGGATTACATTCAGGTACTGTAGGTATTTCCCTATCCCCAGAGGGCTTACAATCTAACGGGCTGATACAGTAAAAATCGCGGGAGAGCGGGCGAGTGCCCGCTCTCCCAGCGCACGCACAGGACACTCTCGCATCCCTAGCGCTTCTTTTTGGAGAAGAGCGGCGGCTGTCAGCAGGTTTGAAAGCCCACGCTCAGTTTTGCCAGTGTCGGTTCTCGAGCCCGCTGACAGCCACGGGTTTGGAAACTGGACGCCGGCAAAATTGAGCATCCGGTTTTCAACCCGCGAGCCACAGGCCCATTTTAAATTTTTTTTTTTTAACTTTTTTTTTAACTTTTGGGGCCTCCGACTTAATATCACCATGATATTAAGTTGGAGGGTGCACAGAAAAGCAGTTTTTACTGCTTTTATGTGCACGTCCCCGGTGCCAGCAGAAATTAATGCCTACCTTTGGGTAGGCGCTAATTTCTTAAAGTAAAATGTGCGGCTTGGCTGCACATTTTACTTACTGTATCGCGCGGGAATGACTAATAGGGCCATCAACATGCATTTGCATGTTGCGGGTGCTATTAGTCTTGGGGGAGTTGGACGCACGTTTTCGACGCGCTATTACCCCTTACTGAATAAGGGGTAAAGCTAGTGCGTCGAAAACGCGCGTCCAAATGCTGGTTAACAGTGTGCTCCATCGGAATGCACTGTACTGTATCAGCCTGCATGTTTGTACCTGAGGCAATGGAGAATAAAGTGACTTGCTCAAGGTCATAGATTTGTTGCCTTTGTATTAGTTGCTTTTAATTGGACCCACTGCTGTTCCACATCACCCATTTTCTCACAATCTTCCAGGTCTTCATTTTGATGGTCCCCATTTTGATGGTCTGTTTTTGTGAAATTCAAAGGTTTGGTCTTTGTGTGTCTTCTCTGTATCCCATTTATGATATCTAACCATACCGTCTGATGATCACTGGTGCTCAGGTGAGCCCCTACCCAAATATCGGAGATGTTATCTCCATTAGTGAGCACTAGATCGAGGCTCACACCCTGCCCCATGGGTTCCATTTCCATTTGTTTGAGCAGAGCTCCTTAAAGGGCATCCAGTATCTCTAATTTTTGTAGATTCCAAGGAAGGAATGCTCCCAACCACATCCCCTGCCTTTAATTCTATAATCTGTTTTACACTATGTACCTGAACTGCAGTATTCTCATCTTTAATTCTATAATCTGTTTTTCACTCTCCTTTTTAAGCACAGCAGTATCATCTCTAATTCAGCAATACTTTTATTATTAACCTTTTTGCCCCTCACTAATGCTTTTAACAAATTAACAAACTTTTTTTTTTCTTTTTTTCCTTGAAAATTATATTCCTTTAGCTTTACTAAAAGGGATGCCATCTTGCTTTTCCCACAAAGATCTAGGAAGGACAACTTACTTCCACTCCCATATTTAGCACAAAATTGTATTATTAATTCCATCATCCTTTAATAGGTGAATATTCTGCTCTGAAAATTACCAACGGTAGCATTTTCTCAAACAGTGAACACAAAGTAACCAAAATACTTATATAATAATAAAAGACCATGGAGAAGAAACATTAACAAATTTCAGTAACTTATTTATAAGACCCACTGCAGTGTATATTCCTTAGGTAACCCCATCTATGACCTAGATCTAGAAACCAAAAGATAGTGACAAAGTATAACATTTATACAATGTCCAAGATCAATTGCCCAGACTGAGTCCCTCCACTATCTTCCATCCAAGCATGCTGGGGAGGGCAGTGATTGAGTAATATTTATATGATTCCTGCTGCATTTATCCCCTGTCTACCGGATTCTCCTTCACCCCAGGTCACAGAGCAAACTCCTCCACTCCTCTCTTGATCCCATCCTATCAATAATTCCTCCTTGTCAAGTCTGACAAAGTGCAGGCTGCAAGATAAGGGTGTGTGCCACTGTTTACCTAATCTAATCAGGTTATCAAAGAATCTAGCTTTGCCCTATTGTATAGCCTGCAGATTGTTTGCACAGCTATGGAGACCAATTCTTGCATTGTTCTCATGATGATGAGATCATATTGGTCTGCTTGCTCTATTTCATCATTGTATGCACTCAAATTGCAACAACTACAAAACACTGGTATGGGTTCACATGAATCCATGTGTATTAACTGCAGTGGGTTTTTGCTTGCTTCTTTTTAAATTGTTGTAAATTGTTATCTCAAATTTTTACCTGTGATGCAGTCTTCATATGTATCTAGATTGCCTGTCTTCAAGTGAATACCTTCGAGTTTCTCACTTTTGCTGATAGATTTTAGTGTCATAGTTCAAATGTACAAGTCATCCATGCCACAACTTGTCCTTAATTGCTTGAGCAATATTTGTATAATCATTGACTGGTATAGCTTTGGTGTTCATCTGATAAATGACAGACTTTTGATGCGGCGAACAAAAGCTCTTTTCCATTTTGACTTTGTAACTGCCTTCACTAGCAGCAGAATGATTTTTTGGTTGGGGGTGGGGCAACCTAGCTCCACCCCAACTCCACCCCTAGCTCCGCCCTCACTCTCATTGTCAAATCCTTACTTTATGTTTACAGTTAATATCATTCTTTCTTATGTACATGCTTGTTGCTGGAAAACTGCTGGGGTCTTCTTTCTGCCTATGGGCAAGGATGGCCTGCCCCTGAGAAAAACAGCTTTACTAATAGAAGTGTCAGTACTAACTGACTATTCTGCATTATGTATGGAAAGAGAGAAGATTAACAAGTACTAAGATATGTAATAGAAAATGCTGCCTAAAGATACAGAAACAGTCCTAATTATGTGGGTACCACTTGCCTAATTAAAAAAAAAAATCCAAGCTCACCTTGATATTTTGCCTCCTGGAGAAGTGGGAGCTGGGTGGACGGTAAGGGCTTGTGTGTGGTAAACTCTTTCAGGATTGGTGCCAAGGGTATTAGAGTTCTAGGTGAATCTTACAGCCTTGTGCCCCTTCCACTCTCAACACACACACACATAATAATTATGCAATGACAGATTTTACATGAAAAAGAACATTTAAAGTACAATCTTTGTTGTGGGTCCCGGTTGCGCTTACTCGCGGCCAGACCCCCCCTACCTCTTCCACGTTGCTGGCACAGAGTCTCCATCGGGGCGGGCAGCAGTGCACGGGCTGCGGCGCGACTGCCTCTGGACGTCGGGGAACAGCGTCGGGAGAGATGAGGCGAGGCCCGCCTCTTAAAGGGGCTGCGACGCCCAAACCAGGCCGGCCCCGGAAGATGACATCATCAGCCAGGGAGATTTAAACTCCCTCTGAGGAAGGGAAGATGCCTTTGCAACAGGTTCCAGTGCTTGTCTGCTGTTCTTCTGGCTCTCCTGTTTCCTGGCTTGATTTTGGATTGGATTTGGATTTGCTGCTCGCCGCCTGCCTTGGACCTCTGCCTGGATTTGGATTTCGTTGTTCGTTGCCTGCCCCGACCTGTGTTTGGATATGATCTGCTGGCCTGATTTGGATTGGAACTCGGACTGTGTTTGCCTGCCGCCTGCCTTGACCCTTGCCTGGAATTCGGACTGCGTTTGCTTGCCGCCTGCCTCGACCCTTGCCTGGAATTCGGACTGTGTTTGCTTGCCGCCTGCCTTGACCCTTGCCTGGAATTCGGACTGCGTTTGCTTGCCGCCTGCCTCGACCCTTGCCTGGAATTCGGACTGTGTTTGCTTGCCGCCTGCCTTGACCCTTGCCTGGAACTCGGACTGTGTTGCTCGATGCCTTCCTGGGGCCTCCTTGCCAGTTTGTGCTGCAGAACTTTCCACCCTCCAGAGACGAGCACACCTGGGTGCTACAGGTGGGTGTCATCCCTCGTCCCGGTCTAAGGATCCACTACTATAACAATCTTCAGAGGTAAAAATATCACTTACAACAACATGTATATTTATTTTACAACACACAATCACGTGAATCCCAATGAATAATCAATCTAGGTACTGTGGCAGAGTGCAAATATCATGAAAAGAATGCCAAAAGTACTACCAGTACATAATATAGACGCTTGTTAATAATGTTGACCAGTCATAATAGGCTTCATCATACAAGCAAAATTGCTAGATGATTGGCCTTATTTTTAATCATCGGTCAAATCCAAAATCATGGAAAAATTTTTTAAAGATTTTTTTCAGTTGCAATGTGCAAAGTCTCTTTTATATGCAATATTTTGTGACTTATCTTATAAACATCGCTGATGATATTAGGCTTGGAAGCCGTGAGTTATCAACACGCCCAACATGGGTCCATGTTTCGAACACTGCCGTTCTTTGTCAAGGGCTCAAAAATCAGCATTGTATTTGTAGTCCTAAGTGTTTGAAGAATTCACAACATGGTGTTTCTGCGTTTGTTTGATTAAAAATAAGACCAATCATCTAGCAATTTGGTTTGTATGATGAAGCCTATTATGACTGGTCAACATTATTAACAAGCGTCTATATTATGTACTGGTAATACTTTTGGCATTCTTTTCAAGATATTTATTTTACATACACAGCTGTGGCGTCAAAGAAGAATCCTTGTAAAAAAGACACTTTACATATGGTATCGTGTGTATTGTAAAGTGTGTTGGATTTGGGCTTGGCCCTCAGAAAGCTATATGTAAACTGAACTAGAATTACAATATAGTAAACCTCCCATACCAAAACAACAATAACTGTCAGCATTTAAACAGTAAGAACCATACCCATGAAAACACAACTCTGCAAATATTATGCCAGGCCCTAAAACACTAATACACTTCCTATTAGAAAACAGAACAAATCAGTCTGCTATAGATCGCTACTCAGAAATTATACCATAGCAGAATACCTCAACTCAATCACACATGCAAAGCACAGACAGACTCTCACCAAATACAAAATAAAGAGACCATAAAGTACAAATAGAAACATGCAGGCAAAAACTGAACTGGAAACCGCAATAAGCCAGACTGTTTGCAGTGCAACAATGGAAAAACAGAAACATCACCATACCTCATGAAACATCAAACAATACAGTCAAGAAATATAAAGCAATCATAATAGTAAAGCCATACTAATAAAAAAATAAATATTTCAAAACAGCTGACAGAATCATATTCTATAACTAAACTCATATGAATTTTTTTTTTAAATTGGTATTTTATTGACTTTGTATCATAGATTACATAATATTGCCAAACCTTAATATCATATTGTATAAATAACACAATACATCAAGCAAAGTCCAAGTTGAAATTATGAAATCCACTGGTCAACAAATCAGAGTAAGGCATGTACATGGCATATGACGAAAATGCAAAAGTGTGGTAAAACAGTAGGTATAATAAGGCAGTGTTACAGACATCACTTATTAAACTAGACTGGAATGGAGTCTGTAGCAGGCTGTGGACTGAAGCAGGCTGTAGACTGGAATGGAGTCTGTAGCAGGCTGTGGACTGAAGCAGGCTGTAGACTGGAATGGAGTCTGTAGCAGGCTGTGGACGGAAGCAGGCTGTAGACTGGAGCAGGCTGTAGCGAAGTCGGGAACGGACCAAGGTCAGAGGCAGGCGGCAGGCTGAAGCGAAGTCGGGAACGAGCCAAGGTCAGAGGCAGGCGGCAGGCTGACGCAAAGTCAAAAGGCAGTCCAAAGGTTAAGTCAGAAACGAGGAACAGACGAAGTGCAACTCAGAACTACTAGGCAGTAGTGAACCTCGTTGCAAGGCGAGGAGACGGAGTCCGGACGCCGGTTATAACGGGCTCAGGGCGTGGCGGCATCAGCACAGGCGGGGCCAGACTTCCGGGAGCTGTGCGCACAAAGTGGGTGTCCTCGCGTGCGTGCGAGGCAGCAGGGAGACAGGCAAGCAATGGCAGCCGCCACATGGAACCGGCAGAGCTGCCGGAGTCCCAGCCACGCGGAACACGGCGTTTCCAGCAGCGGAGGTAGGCACTGTTCAGAGCTAGCGAAGGGGAAGCGGCAGAAACCGCAACACTTCCAGACATAAAGAGCCACACCCCCATCAAGTTGATCCTCCCTATCATTGCGATATAATTTATACTCTGATACACAGCACTGTCCCATTGGTTATCCTCCTTCCACCAAGTCTCTGTGATGCCAATTATGTCAATCTCATCATTTACTGCTATACACTCTAACTCTCCATCCTAAAACTCCACTCCTCTTGTATATAACATTTATTCTGTATACTATATTTAAATTGTATATTGTTTAACCATCTCTTTTCTCTCCTCTCTTCTTCCTTCTCCAAGTTCGGCTACCCTTGTTAAATGTAACTGTACTTTCGGACACCACAGTTCTAGTTTTTTGTTTATAATGCACTCCTGTTCGATGTAAACCAGCAAGATATGTTTTCATGATTGCCGGTATATAAAAACTATAAATAAATAAATAAATAAATAAATAAATCTTACTTCTTAGACTTCTGGCATTGGCATACAGACAGACATTTCAAAGTGTGTTTTTTGTTTGTTTTAACAACCTGCTTTTCAGTTGTTAGGGATAATTTGGAAATCATTAGCTGCTGTGATTTTTTACATATAGGCACATGGACTACATTTGCTTTTATTGGAACCTCTCTGTTGGGATGTCCTAACTCTCCTGTTTCATTAGTATCCTTCAAGGATACATTTCTCCGAACCATGCACTGCTGAGTGACTGTCGGCTTTCCCTCTTGTTCTAGTTTAAAAGCTGCTCTATCTCCTTTTTGAAAGTTAGTGCCAGCAGCTTAGTTCCACTCTGGTTAAGGTGGAGCCTATCCTTTTGGAAAAGTCTCCTCCTTCCCCAAAAGTTTCCCCAGTTCCTTACAAAACTGAATCCCTTTTCCCTGCAACATTGTCTCATCCACGCATTGAAACTCTGGAGCTCTGCCTGCCTCTGGGGACCTGCATGTGGAACAGGAAGCATTTCAGAGAATGCCACCCTGCTGGATTTCAGCTTTCTACCTAAAATCCTAAATTTGGCTTCCAGAACCTCTCTCCCACATTTTCCTATGTCATTAGTGCTCATGTGTACCACGACAGCCGGCTCCTCCCCAGCACTGTCTATAATCCTATCTAGGTGACGCGTGAGGTCTGCCACCTTCGCACTAGGCAGGCAAGTTACCAGGCGGTCCTCACTTCCACCAGCCACCCTGCTATCTACATTTCTAATAATTGAATCATCAACTATGATGGCCAGACTAACCCTTCCCTCCTGGGCAGTAGCCCTGGGAGACTTGTCCTCAGTGCGAGAGGACATCACCTGGAGAGCAGGTCCTTGCTACAGGATCACTTCCTGCTACACCAGGGTGATGTTCTCCTACTGGGAGACCTTTCTGATCCAAGGCAGCACTGGGGCTGCCTGACTGGATTTGGGACTTGGCTACTATGTCCCTGAAGGTCTCATCATTGTACCTCTCTGTCTACCTCAGCTCCTCCAAGTCTGCTACTGTAGCCTCCAGAGATCGGACTCGTTCCCTGAGAGCTAGGAGCTCTTTGCACCGAGTGCACATATACAATCTCTCACCAGCAGGTAAAAAATCATACATGTGACACTCAATGCAAAAGAATGGAAAGCCCCCTCTTGTTGCTGGACTGCTGCCTTCATCTTAGTTTTATTGATTTCCTAGTTAAGTTTAGGATACTAAGGGAATTGGAATTAGAGTACTTTAAATTTACAGGTGAATTTACTACTTAATCAGCTAGTGTCCTACAAGGGGATGATTACACTTTCAATAAGGGCTGGTACAATAATATGATTTAGATAAGACCCTGATTGATTTTTAATGAGAAAGTGTCTCTTGCCTAAAAATCAAGGGTTGAGTGGGTGGGAAAGACAGACACTAGAATTAACTATCTCTGGCTTGCTTATTACCTCAGAACACACAAACTCTAAATAATATATCTCTCTATTCTACCTTTCACCAAACTTTTATAAGTCCAAAGATTTCTCAAAGCTATACTTACCGATCCTTTTTAACCACCATTAAATTGATCTTCACTCAGTTAATTCAAGGGTTTGAGATTTGCATGCCGTTAGACACGCACTTCCGGTCCTCTTCTATTGCCAAGGGTGCGGGGCCTCTGGAAGCTGGGGCTGTGGAATTCAATCCCTGGATCGCTTGCGGTGACCTCTGGACTCCTCTCCCGGGAGATGCTGGGAGCAGTATGCAGATGAGCCTTCCTGTCCTCTTCTTCTGCCTCTGGAAGCTGGGACTGTGATAGTCTCCCTTGATAGAAATTTGGAAGTGTGCATCCATGAGATCAAGGGATGTGAGGAATTCTTCCTGCCTTCCCATCACTGACTGTAGAGAGCTCCATGCGGAACTGGATATGTGCAGTGCTACGTAGACCTGCTTGAGATGCAGAATGAGCCAGAAGATGCCCTCTTTCTTAAGCACAATAAGGTAGCCAGAATATCTTACTTGCCCCTTTTCCTCCTTTGTAACTTGGACCATGGCCTTCACCTGGAGTAGACGCTCTAAGGTGAAATCCTATGTTGTTTGCTTCAGAGGGGAATGACTAGGAGGCACTATAAAGACATCCACAATGAAGTGGGAAAACTCCAGCAAGTGGCCCCATCTTCAGGACCAGCATAGAACTTCAAAGGACTGTTTCTATCTCAGTCCTCCTTCCTGCAGATCCTTAGCTGCCGTGTCTTGTGAATGGCTGGACAGGGTGTCCACTTTAGGAATGCTAAGAGCTCTGCCTCTGAGGCTTCCCATTCTGCTGAGATTAGTGCTCTAATCACCCAGAGAAGGTCTCTATAACTCTTCTAGGATCAGATCCTGGGGAGCATCATTGCTCAACTCCTCTTTCTTTACAATGCCAAGGGTCACCAGAGCTTGGGAGATTTTTGATGGCAACTCTTACCAGGTCACGGTGGATTTGTCTGCTGCCAGAACTCAAGTAAATTGTGGTGGACTCAGGAGTCAACACAGAAGAAGCTGGAAGGAGAATGCAAAAGAACTGCATATTCCTCTTCACCCCTATCCTTCTGAAAAGATGAACCACCATTGCTTCCCCACTCTCGCTAGCTGGGAATACTCTATCTTCCAGCTCCTCTATCCATTAGTCCTATTCCAGGCCTTCCATGATGCTCAAGAACTCCAAGATCAATGCTACAGACATTTCATCTGGGTCCTTATTGTTACGCTCTCCTCCTCCAGAGGGGAGGAGTTAGCAATCTGTTATCGCTTACCCCGCCAGGAGGGCGGAGTTAGCAATCTGTTCTGCTGTTCTCCTGAAAGGGGGAGGAGTAGCGATATGACATGACCTGCTCCTCCAGAAGGGAGGAGTTAGCTATCTGTAGATCTGTAGCGAACTGCTGTTAGATGCTCCTATAAGGAAAGGAGGTAGCAATCTGTTATGGATCATGAGAGGTCTAGAACGGGTAGATGTGAATTGGTTATTTACTCTTTCGGATAATAGAAAGACGAGGGGGCACTCCATGAAGTTAGCATGTGGCACATTTAAAACTAATCGGAGAAAGTTCTTTTTTACTCATCACACAATTAAACTCTGAAATTTGTTGCCAGAGGATGTGGTTAGTGCAGTTAGTATAAATGTGTTTAAAAAAGGATTGGATAAGTTCTTGGAAAAGAAGTCCATTACCTGCTATTAATTAAGTTGACTTAGAAAATAGCCACTGCTATTACTAGCAACGGTAACATGGAATAGACTTAGTTTTTGGGTATTTGCCAGGTTCTTATGGCCTGGATTGGCCACTGTTGGAAACAGGATGCTGGGCTTGATGGACCCTTGGTCTGACCCAGTATGGCATGTTCTTATGTTCTTAACTCTCCAAGGAAGAGGAGTTGGCAATCTGTACAATGATACTCTTCTGAGAGGAGTTAACAATAGGTATATTGTCCTTCGCTATTGAGATAGCAATCTATCATGCCTCCGCTACGGAGTAGCAATCTGTTATATATAAGCTGCTGGCAAGTCTCAAAGAAAGAGGAGTAGCTATCTATTTAATACTTCCGTGAGTGGTGTGAGTGGTTAGTAGTGGTTGGCTCCCACAGAGTGATAGTAGTGAATGGAATGACCATTTGGAGGAAATGGTGAATCCCTGGGCTGATGCCAGATGACATCGCCCCCAGGAGGAGATCCTGAGCGGAACCACCGGCTAGGCTAGAATATGAGATAAACACAATTGTGCTTTATTAGACTGGAAGCTGGACCACCAGAGGTGGCAGTAGTGAGTCGCTGTGTTCGGCATGGCTGAAGTCCTTCTGATACTGGAATATAATCTCTGGGTTGCTGAGCTGTAGAGAGAAACTAGAAGTAGTGAGTAGACAGGGTATACTGGATACAAGATGGTACACTCACAATAGTAGATGTCTGCAATGGTCTCTATGCCACAGAGTCTTCAGTACATGCAGGAACAGGAGCCGTAGGCAAGCACTGGTTCCCACAAACAGTCTGTAATAAGAACTCACAATTGCTGTATATGAAATGGCTTCTAGAGTAGAAGAGAGTCTGTAAAAGATTCTAGGAACATGGGCCCTCGTGGAGCGAGTACCGGTTCCTATCTGCAATCTTGCCAATGTAACTCTTGATCTCCGTACCTGCGATAACGTCTTGGACGGAAGGGAGTCTTCAGAGCTGTAGGAATGTAGGCCCTTGTGGAGCGAGTACCGATTCCTATTTACAATAGAACTCACTGTGTTCACGTCCGCGACGCTTCCAGGCAATAAGGAGTCTTCCGAGTGTTCTGGCAATCTCAAATCAAGAAGAGAGAGCGGAGCCCCCATGAAGCGGGTACTCCTGGTAAGTTTGAAATGGCCGAGCAGTGGGGACGGGTTCCCCCTTGCTGACTCGGATTGTTGTTGCAAGTATCGTGGACCACCGAAGCAAGTCCTATTGGAGTTCCTTGCTAACTCGTTAGAGGTTAGCAAACAAAGACCTTTTAAAGTGGAAATGGATGACGTCACCACGGGGGGATGCCACCGAGGTTCGTGCCCTTGCTGGTACAAAGTCTGGAGCGCGCGCGCCCTTACGTCATCAGGAACATGGCGGATCCGTAGTGTCAAGCCAGCCCGGGGGAACCGGGACCAAGAGGCGGAGAGAAGCCACGGCTGCATCTGTCCATCAAAGCCGAAGGGAGTCGCATCCCAGGTAGAGAGGGTGGAGCGAGGGGGAGAAGAGGCACGAACACAGCACTTATAGCTTGCTGTGAGTACCAGCAAACCCTTGTAGGAGGGGAGATGAAAGGGAACCGAGGGGAATCTATGCCTGAGGTAGCAGGCTTGATGGAGGAGGATGCCAAATTCAGGAGAAAATGGGTGAGGAAGACTGTTGGGAGGAATAAATAAGAGGAACCCCCACCACTCAAAATGGGCACATAATCCATCTGCTGAAGCTAGTCCAAAACCACGAGCATTAAAGAAGGTGGGCCCAGGAATAGTTCCTTCATGAGGCAGTTTGCCTCTTGTTTTTTGTTTTATAAAACAAAAGGCACAATGGTAACATCTTATATATGAAGGAGTAGATTTACACTGTGGTTTGGGCTGTTTCTTTATGCATGTGCATAACATTCAGCAAGTACTCAAAAACAATTATGCTGACAGGGGGTAGCCTACCCCATATGGTGACCCCAGGTAAAATTAAATGGTAGCCCTCCACCAAGCACAATAAGATCCCCAAATCTGATCATAATTATTATTCTCTTTCAAAAGATACGTGGTTCATTCCATGAATGCACAGATTACCTCTTATAATGGCTGCTTTCCCCCCAGAGGGGCCTGCGGAGGCATTCAAGGCCGGTGCTGAGGAGAACCCACTGAGCTTACCTTCCGTAGTGGTGACCACACTCCCTCACCCAGTGAGCAACGCAGGCCTTTATAATAGACCCCTGATGCAGGAATAGCAATAACGAATGGTGTGACTTCTACCATGGTGGTACCTACAGGATGAGCTGCGCTTCTCGTGCTCAGCCGGATCCTTCATCGCATAATACACGGATCAGGTTCTCCAGTCTGGCAAAGCCACTCCTCAGAGTGCATGACATGGATGTCATGTGGATGGACTAGCTCTAAACATAAACCCCCCAGGTCTGAAAACTGAGAAAGGTCTGCTATATTGGTGCAGCAGAAAGGGCTCTACAGGATTTAGCCTGCCAGGCAAGGCTGCCTTCTTAGTAGCTGCAGCCTATCAAAGGATTGGGGAGGGGGGCTTCTCTATAGCCACTCCCCCCCCCCCAAAGCGGGATGGCCAGCATAGGTCAGGGGTACTGACTACCCTCCTCCTTCCACTCAGCCCTGCTCAACTCTGGGGAGGTGATTACTTAGGGCCACATCTCAGGAGCGCATTTTTGCTACCTCTAGGCAGTCGTAGCTGCATGAGATCATCCGTCTACCATCTGCTGGAGATAGAGCCGAGGCTGCTCGGGGCCCTCTCGTGATGGCAGAGCTCCAGTTGTTCTCCATCTCCATCTGCTGGTAGGGAGACAAAACCCCATGCATCTGGTCTATTCTTGTGGGACAACAAGGAAGACTTTTGTAGCTTTATTTGAAACATTTTTATACCGCCTTCCCAGGAAAACTGTCCAAAGCAGTTTGAGAGAATTAGGAAAACTACCGGTGGTAAAGAAGGCATAGACAAAAGCTGTAAGCAAAATAATTAAGCTTTACAACCATAAAACGATCTCATGAACAGGTATGTGAGTATGTATTTATATAGTAATCTGTGAGGTCAGAAATAGTGAGAAGACACAGGAAGGGAGAAAAGAAAGTAGCAGCTCGTACTAATATGTTAGAGAAGGTGGTGCTGCTGTGGATGTTGGTAATTTTAATGTAAAAGCTTAAGTACAGTTTCTTGGCAGTTTGGGAAATAAGGTCTGAGAGACCTGTGGTTTGGAATAAGAGGCTGGGATTACCTAGCGTGTTCAGAAGATGGGAGGCACAAAATTTAAGTTTTACATTTTTTAGTTTATCTCTAAATTTATAATCTGGGATGAGTATTAATCATTTTTATAAGCATCTCTTTTATCAGACTATGTTGCTTACAATCAAAATCTAGCAAAACAAATACCTAAAAAACATTATATGTGCTCATATCCCTTTCAAAAACTTCATAATTTTTAAGTGTAGCTGAATTATTTTAGGCACACGTCAAATTGCCTTCACAATAGAGAATAGCCACTGCTTGCTTATTACTGGCAAAAGTAGCATGGGATCTATTTAATGTTTGGGTATTTGCCAGGTATTTGTAACCTGGATTTGCCACTGCTGGAAACAGGATGCTGGGCTTGACAAATCCTCAGTCTGACCAAGTAAGGCAACTTATGTTCTTAATATGGTTGTATATATTTACAAAATACAGAATCCCCACATTTAGGGATGCAATTTTTTTACTTTCAAAAGGTAAAACTTTATGGCACGACTTCCAAAGCCATTCTAGCCACCCTTTTAGAAGTTGACCAGTGATGCTGTTGACCCCCATAAGGCACAAGGTCAACCCCAGAGATCACTCTCCCATCAGTTGCAAGATGGCCCACCAACACCTCACCCACTCCATCCCAATTTTAGGGATGATGTATCGACATGCGCTTGTATGTGTCTATCTGAAGGCCCCCAACCCCCTCCGCTTTATGCTCCATAACTAAAGCCTTATCACACAGAGGTCACATTTGTTAATTCACTTGAAAAAATAAACTTGAAAAGAAAACAGAAAAAAAATAAAATAAATTCTTTTAGCTACTACATAGTGGTGACATGGGGGAAAGGAAAGGGGCATGCCACATGAATTTACTAAAATCAAATGATCAGTGATGCCTCTTCAGATCACTGCTAAAACCAAGCAATCAGCATTGCCAGATTTTAAACAGGGTATGAACTGCATCAAGTAACATTAAGAGAAATTGAATTTTGTAATTAAAAAATCCTTAAAGTGTTCACAGTACTCTGCCAAGTACCACAGTTCTCAACATCCTGTTTTCTTCCCCACCCCTCTTTCTTCCTCTCCTTGTCCTCCCCCCTATCCCACGATGCAGAATAGCACTTTCCCCCTTAAATAACTTGGATTTTATGATCAAAACTCATTTGACACCTCCATAATTCAATAAAATTCCTCCAAAAATGAAGATTACATTGAAAGAATTCTCGTGCGCCTATTACAAAAAATGCGCACATACGATAGCGGAACCCTTAGCACAATTCTTCAATAGCCTTAGGGAGGACGGGAGTATTGGCTCTCAAGAAAATGTGGCGGGCATCACCGTGCTGGCAGCTCGTACAGGCCTATATCCCTTATCATCGTGGATCTTAAAATACTAGCTTGGGTATTGGCCCTTAGACTCAATAAATGCCTCCCTGGTCTGGTGCACTCCAACCAAGTAGGCTTTGTACCACAGCGTATGGCAGCAGACAATATCCGCAAAGTAATGGATCTGATTTGGAGGGTCCGCAGGGAACAGGTACCAGCGGTACTTTTATCCATCAACTCTGAAAAAGTGTTCGATGTGCTTCACTGTCCGTTCCTGTTCCTTACATTGCAAAAACTAGTGTTTGGGCCCTATTTTCTACGCTGGGCGCAAAAACTATATGATCAGCCCCAAGCCAGGGTCAAAGTTAATAATGGATATGGACAGGCTTTCGACATCGGCAAAGGCACCAGGCAGGGATGCCCCCTATCCCCGTTACTTTTTGCCCTGTACCTGGAGCCTTTCACAACTAGGATTCGAGCATCGCCAGTTATTAAAAGGTGTGACCTTAGGAGATACTACTTATAAACTCTCGTTATTCACTGACGATGTACTACTCATGGTTACAGATCCTATACATTCTCTAACTAGAGTGATGAGGGAACTAACCAGATTCAATGAGGTTGCGGGACTCCAGGTTAATCTTGCAAAGTCAGAATTGCTTAATGTTAATTTGAGCCCGGCAGAAGTTCAAGCAATTGGGGAACAGTATCCATTTAGATGGGCCAAATCACACATCAAATATCTAGGCATTCAGTTATCAGCGAAGCTGTCGGACCTGCACTATCTTAATTATTATCTGCTGGTTGACAAACTTACAACAGAGCAGAGCAGGTGGAACAGGGGCGCTTATTCCTGGTTGGGTAAGAACATAAGAACATAAGAAATTGCCATGCTGGGACAGACCAAGGGTCCATCAAGCCCAGCATCCTGTTTCCAACAGAGGCCACAAACCAGGCCACAAGAAACTGGGAATTACCCAAACACTAAGAAGAACCCATGCTACTGATGCAATTAATAGCAGTGGCTATTCCCTAAGTATAATTGATTAATAGCCATTAATGGACTTCTCCTCCAAGAACTTATCCAAACCTTTTTTGAACCCAGCTACACTAACTGCACTAACTACCTTCTCTGGCAACAAATTCCAGAGCTTTATTGTGCGTTGAGTGAAAAAGAATTTTCTCCGATTAGTCTTAAATGTGTTACTTGCTAACTTCATGGAATGCCCCCTAGTCCTTCTATTATTCGAAAGTGTAAATAACCGAGTCACATCTACTCGTTCAAGACCTCTCATGATCTTAAAGAACTCTATCATATCCCCCCTCAGCCGTAGGATTGCAATCACCAAAATGACTGTTCTGCCAAAGTTCCTGTACCTTTTTTCGGCCCTACCGGTATACACACCTTCACCAATTTTGCAGAGCTAGCAGAAAAAGATATTTGATTTTATATGGCGGAGGCGTCCTCCGAGACTTGCAAAACAGGTATTGTATTTACCTAAATTACAGGGGGGACTGGGGGTACCCAATATCATACTGCATCCCAATTGAGAGCCCTGCTGGATATCAATCGTCGTGCAGCTCCCAAACAATGGGTAAAAATTGAACAACATATTGTAGGGTCCATGGAGCTTGCTGCTCTTCCATGGCAACCTCAAAATACTTGGCGCCCTGTTAAGGGTATTCCATGGTCGTTGGAGGTTACTCTGCGGATTTGGGAGCATAGGCGAACACGACGGGTGGGGAATCATAAATATTTCTATCAAATCTCCCTGATGCATAATGAGCTCTTACCTGCCGGTTTTCAAACTCAGCGCTTAAAATCATGGAGGGAAAGGGGAATTACTACTATAGGACACTTGATGCTCCAGGGTGATATTATCTCCTGGGAACGGATCTCTGATCTATTCCAATTGGGTCCTCATGACTTTCTGGCCTACGCGCAAGTTTCTCATTTTGTACGGCGAGTCCAAAGATCTAACTTACTCCGCCCAGGTCGGTCCCTGCTAGAGTCATATTTTTTAAATAGTGACACGCTTAAAGGGTCTATATCCAAAGTCTATCAGTTATATTTTACGCAGGAGTCCAAGACCTATAACTTTATTAGACAATGGGAAACAGACTTGGGCAGACAATTGGGGGCGAACACGTGAGGCAGGATTTTATGCACGGTTAGAAGGTGTTCTATTTCCGCCCGACAGCACGAGAATTGCTATAAACTGGTTTACCGGTGGTACCTCACCCCAGATAAAATACATAGGTTCTACTCTCATATTCCAGCTGACTGCTGGCGTAGATGTGGGGACCAAGGCACTTATTTGCATATCTGGTGGGGATGTCCCCCGACTCACACCCTTTTGGGGTGCGATTTTTACCTGGTTAAGTGATCGGCTGGACGTAGTTATCGCACCGTCGGCTGAATTGGCACTATTGCATGTATTACCAGACACTGTAAGCAAAGACCAACAATGGTTTGGTGTTCAACTTTTCATTGCCTCATGCAGTCGGGTGGCACTTAGATGGAAAACGGATCAAGTGCCTAAGCTGAGGGAAGTTATAGAAAAATGTCATTACTATTATAACTTGGTATCCCTAACAGTTACTAACATAATTGCATGCCTTCCTTTATGAAAACATGGCGACCCTTCTCAAACTATATTGCTCAGCTATGAACTGTCATTACTATCGTGTACTCAACTTGTTTTACTTGAACTCTGTGTTCTGTAGACCTATGCTCTTCTGGATTTGGGCAAGTATTTACTGACTAACTGAATGTACATCATTGAAGTTCCATAGAAGAAGAGAGGATATGATTTATCCTTACGGATTTGCTTTTTCTTTTCGTGCAATGGCATTAATCGGATTCCCTGAATCTGTTATCACATTGGACTCTACCATCTGGGTGGGGGGGAGGGAACCCAGGGGGATTTTCTGTTTTACATGTATTCTGTTCAGCATGTATGAGATGTGCTTGTTTAAACTGTTTAAAAACTCAATAAAAACTTTAAATTTAAAAAAAATAAAATTGAAAGAATTCTACTGCTTACATTGGTTTGCAACAGATTAGGTATTTTAACTAAAGAGCATATAAAGAGTTGCATTTTCAAATGCTCACTTGGGATTTACATGTTTAAAATAAGGACTTCACCAGTTCACTGGCTGGATCTACATATGTGGACATTGAGCCACCTGAACATACATATTTTCATAACACATGCACTTTTGGCTACATTAAGAGAGGCCTTCGGGCGGGGGGGGGGAAGCATTTCAAAGGTGTGGATGCAAGTTTACCGGCTTGTTAAAAAAATGAATGCATGGAACATCACTAACGTGTACTTTATGCCAATGTTTCCCAACTATCTCCTTGAGGCACACCTAACCAGTCAGGTTTTCAGAATTGCTACAATGAATATGCATGAGATAGCGTGTATATACTGGGTGTCCAATGTATACGAATTATCTCATGCATATTCATTGGATCAACCTTGAAAATGTGACTGGTTAGGTGTGCCTCCAGGAGGTTTGGAAACACTGCTTTATGCCAGTCAATGCTCTTTATAAGGTATGCATGTGCTTTTATCTGCATCACAAGCAGACATTCAAACACGCTATACACAGGTATCTTGTGTTTGAAAATCAGGTAGGATTGTACAGGTGTTCACTCTCCTCAACTCCCCCTCCAGCTGCCTAATGTTCAGGAGTTGCTCCCTGCCCCCACTTTGTATCCCATCCTCTCACCTTACATTCTCTTTTCTCTACCCCCACCCTTCTCTCTACTTTCCACTCTTTCACCCCACACTCCCCATTGCCCCTCCTATCACAACACTGTTCTCTCTGCCCCTCACCTCTACTCCCCCTCTGACTCTACCCCATCCCATGGTGCTCAACATCCTCTCTTTCTCCCCCAACCCCCTTTCTTCCTCTATTGTCCCCCACGTAACAGTGCCACTGGTTTTCCCCATCTCCCAGGAGGCTAACCCTTAATTACCACTAGTTCAAAACCTCTTCCCTAGTCTTACTTCTTACCTCCTGAGGTGGTCTTCAATTCTCTTTTGCTTTGTCCCAGGCAGCGGCCGGGTTAGGAAGCTTCAGCAGGACGAGGGGAGGTTAGGGTTCAAGACCAAGATTCAGTGGTGACAATAACAACTTCAACAGGTTCTGGGGTGTGAGCAGACAGGTTACTCTGTTTTCTGATAAACAGCTAGCAGATTCAGATAAATAAATAAAAATAAATAAATAAAGTTATTTATTATTTTTATATACCGACATTCGATCTCAATTGAGATATCTCATCGGTTTACATTCAGGTACTGTATTTCTCTATCCCCAGAGGGCTTACAATCTAAGTTTTTGTACCTGAGGCAATGGAGGGTAAAGTGACAATTTTACATGTGTTGCCAAAGTAATATACATAATGATTTCAATAAAAGGGGGAAGAAAGGACAAAAATTCAAAAAATAATCACAGTAAAATTACAGGTTACAGAAAGTACAAGGACAAATCCAGGATTTTAGAGGCAAGTAAAATCGTGAGCTTTGACAGAAATATCTTGTGCCCTAACACCCTTTTCACTGGAGGGTGCTCAGTTCTGTGGCTCAGCTCCTATTAATTCACCGTTTTGTGGCTTTTTGTAAACTTTGACCTCTAAATCCTAATATTTAATACTCAATTTTTGAAACCCATATTTTTGAGAAAAGCCAGAAATCAGACCTCCTTATAGTGATGGCTGTATTTGAGATGGGAAGGCTTCTGCTATTCAGATTTGGACTTGACACTGCTTTCATTTCTACCATATTTTTCTCTAGGTAGAACCTCCTGCCCGGAGTTAGTTATGTTCAGCGGTGCTACTTGATAGAAAATGCCAGGGATAGCAGTACAAGCTGTAAAGAAACTATTTACTTGCATGTAAATCTGTTATTGCTGGTTATAAAAGTAAGTACAAATACATTGTTTAATGAGCAGAGTGGTGGAAGCGCTCTTCCTCTCCAAAGCAATGGAAGCTGCAGCAACAGTGGCTTTGGGGAGTTCTGCCTTTCCTGCAACCTCTGATTAGCTGCTGCCGATGAGTCATTACTCTGCGACTGCCGGCTCGGCTGCCTGCAGCAAGATAAAAAGGTGCCAGCAGCAAAGATAAAGAGCGTTACTAGCACCCGGCCGCCCATTTGTCTGGCACAAAACTAGCCCAATTTGCACAAAATAAAAAAAATGCCCATTTGGGCGAGAAATAGCCCAATCGGGCGGCGCCGCCCTTTCTGATTACGTGTCCGGGGAGTGACGGTCTCTTCCGTCACGTGGTGTGATGGGCTGGCGCTTTGCTAGGAAATTGTAGCCTTTCGGTAAGTGGGACATGGGGACCAGTCTGGATATCAAGATCAAGAGAGCCAATAAAGTCTATCATGAAGGGGTAAGTAAGAAGGAAAGTCTCTGGCTGTCCGCTCCAGTTTTTATGATTATTAATTATTATTGTTTGTGAGTGTAAGGACTTGTGGGTTATATGGTCCTGATGTCCTGTTAGTTCTAGAAAAAAAAAACATCGGGTTCCTTGAAGGTTGTGGTATCTTATGTTGGACCAACAATAAATAAAAGAAATCATTTCTGTCCACATCTGTTATATAGAGGTTGTTTTACATGAGCATTGGGAACTTCGGCTGTCTGCAAAGAATCCAGCGACTTACGGAAAGATATCAGAGTTATTCACAAAAAACTGTGAAGGAATGGAAAGACCGATGGGGCTCTATTGGCTAGATGTCTACTACCTTCCACCTTAACAGTAGCCAGCTTCATCAAAAGTTAGCTGGGTAGTCGAGGCTTACTAATGTGGCGATGAGCAAGCAATAATTATTTAAATTAGATATTCAAAGTAGCGCTTTTTAAATATTCCATTTTCTAATAGTGGTAGTCCCCTGACCAGTGGTTGTTATTGCTGCTGTTCTTCTTACCCGCAACTTAGGGCATCTAACTTTAGGCCTAGGAGCTTATCCAGTGGTAGAGCCTTTAATACAATTACTAATGATTAAATAAGAATAATTAGGATCAATTTTGTACCTTTCATGAAGACAGGATTTCAATATACTGTATGATTCATTACTTCAGAAACATACATACAACCATTTCTAGCTTTGGGATGGTAAGTCAGACTTTTTTTTTTTTTGTATTTGTATAACAGCTTCAAAAGAAAAGAGGTGTGATTATAGTAATGTTGGGGGAGGGGTATTGTTATTACTCAGTAATTTTGAAAGTTTTGTGGTTACTGTATCTGTCCACTTCAATATGTAGAAATAAGTCAACAAACTAGCTATTTCTACACATTGAAAGTCAGAACTATTACAAAAAATGTAAGCATGTTATTCATAAAATGAACATGCACTTATATTTTTATCTGTCTCACATGATAATACAGGTAGAGACTAGCACTGCAGCTGAAAACAGTGATTAGACGAATAAACAGTTAAGCTCTAGAGTTCCTTGCCAGAGGATGTGGTTAGGGCAGTTAGTGTAGCTGGATTTAAAAAAGGTTAGGATAAGTTCCTGGAGGACAAATCCATAAACTGTTATAAATCAAGTCGACTTAGAGAATAGCCACTGCTATTACCAGCATTAGTAGCAAGGGATGTAATTTAATGTTTGGGTACTTGCCAGGTACTTGTAACCTGGATTGGTCACTGTTGAAAAGAGGATGCTGGGCTTGATGGACCCTTGGTCTGACCCAGTATGGCATGTTCTTATGTTCATAACTCATGAGCAGGGCCCTTTGTCTCCTGCACCCCTCCCCCCCAAGTGACCTGCAGTCCTCTACCCTCCCTTGTCCATATCTCCCTTTCTCTCTGCCATTAATTGAGCTGGAAAAAGAGGCATAGAGGAGGTGTATCAGACTATATTTCTCCTCTGCTGTCTGGGGCCCTTCTGCCCCTCTGAACTGCATGGCAGTATGGTGTGCCACATGGTTCAGAACTTCACTTTGACCTGAAGCAGCAAAGGAGGACAATGAGGCTTGATGCACTTCTACTTTCCTCCTGTCGGCCATGAGAAGGACATCTCCATTCTTCCTAGTCTGGATCCTTGTTCTCTAGATCCTGAATCTTTTTCCCCAGATCCTGGATCCTCCTCCAGATCTTTCTACCTCTGTTCCAGATCCTCTCTTTTCTCTCACCATTCCTTGCAGTGATCACTCATAAAATGTGCTCTTTTATGTTATGCAATTCTAAACTTGTTTTAAACATCTTTCAGCATTCCCTCTTTTTTTACTGTACTGTTCAGTTGTGTGCAGAAATTTGTTTCAGTGAATCCCTAATTGAACAGAAGCTGATACATAAATACAAATGAAGATTAGAAACCAATAAAGGTTTGAAAGGAAAACTGCTGATAGGTAGAGAGATATGCCTTACATCCAACACATCTATATGACAGGTGAAAGCCTGTTGAAAGTAAAGTCCTATGTTGTTATGATTAATGTATGATATTGTTTTATTGTGTGCTTTGTATTTTGATTTTTCCTTTTTGCCTGTATTTTTACTTTTGTTTAAACCACTTAGTGCAGTTTGTCTGATGCAGATGGTATAAAAAAAATATAAATAAGTACTTAGTACAAAGTTAAAGACTAATCAAAATATTCAGTCTCAGATTAACAAAATCTTTAAAAAATGATTAGATCAAGGGGCCATCATACTATTTTGGCTATTTAAAAATAATCATCTGTCCCATTTAATGTCCTTTTGTGGATTACAAACTGGTTAAAAGATAGGAAAAAGAGTAAAGGTAAAAAGTGGAGTGGCTCAAGGATCTGTGGTTGGACTGGTGCTTTATAATATTTATTTATTTAATACTTTTTTATACCGGTATTAGTAGCAACATCATACCGGTTTTCATTATAACTGAAGAGAAGAGAAAGTTACAAATAACAGCATACAGGGATTGGGAGTAGTAGGAAACTAAAAGGAACGAAGAAAATCAGGCAGGAACATTGCAGAGTAAGCAAGGCATATAAATTGAAACGAGGAACCATGTAACAGACAATTAAGGTTAATACAGTATAAAAATTGTAAACATTAGTAGGGATATGAATAAACAGTGTAATTGCAAGGCGATGCAATGCTAAATATCAAGTGCAAAAGGACTATAATGATATGAAGAGGAGGGCGAGAGTCTTTGGTGGATAAGCTTATTTGAATAGCCAAGTTTTTAAGTTGGCTTTGAATCTGGTTGCGCACCCGCGGTGAGTGCTCCGATTTAAAGGGCCTTGGTCTGGGCGGGATTAGTGAGCGCTGGAGCAGGCCTCGGATAGGCCAGCGAGAAGGCAGGAGGCACGGTCAGCGTCGGGCCGGGAAGGCCGTGCGATGGGGCGAGCCGGTTGGCAGGATGCAATGGGGCACCTTGAGGGGGCCTGGTGGGGGCCTCTTACCCTGAATCGGGGTAAGAAATATATTTATAAATGATCTGGAAAGGGGTACCACGAGTGAGGTGGTCAGACTTGTGGATGACACAAAATTATGCAGAGTAGTTAAATCTCAAGAAGATTGTGATAAGCTGCAGGAGGATCTTGTGAGGCTGGAAGATTGGGCATCCAAATGGCAGATGAAATTTAATGTGGACAAGTGCAAGGTGATGCATATAGGGAAAAATAACCCTTATAGTATTCTTCACTGTCTTAATCTTTTTAAGGGTAGCATTTTATTCCTAATGATGGTAATTTTTACATTTTTTAGATTATAGTTTTTAGATATTTATAATATGTATTGTTTCATTCTTCTAACTTTTTTTTGTTTTTTTATTATATTTGAATCTTGTGAACCATTCAGACGGATTTCTCCATACAACGGTATTTAAAACTGCTTAAATAAATAAAATAAACACGATGTTAGGTTCCATATTAGAAGTGACCACCCAGGAAAGAGATCGAGGCATCATAGTGGATAACACATTGAAATCATCGATTCAGTGTGCTGCGACAGTCAAAAAAGCAAAGAGAATGTTAGGAATTATTAGAAGGGAATGGTGAATAAAATGGAAAATGTCATAATGCCTCTGTATCGCTCCATGGTGAGACCGCACCTTGAATACTGTGTGCAGTTCTGGTCACCACATCTCAAAAAGGATATTAGCTGCACTGAAGAAAATGCAGAGAAGAGCAACTAAAATGATAAGGGACATGGAATGTCTTATGAGGAAAGGCTAAAGAGGTTAGGGCTGTTCAGTTTGGAGAAGAGATGACTGAGGTGGGATATGATAGAGCTCTACAAAAGCATGAAAGGACTTGAACAGGTAAATGTAAATCGGTTATTTACTCTCTCAGACAATAAAAGGACCGGGGGGCACTCCATGAAGTTAGCAAGTAGCTCATTTTTAAAACAAATCAGTGAAAACTCTTTTTCACTCAGGTAGATTTTCAAACCCTGGCATGCGTAAAAGCCCGTGCCTTATGTGTGCTGGGCCAATTTTCAAACGGCCCAGCCATTTGCCGCTGTGCTGGGGGATCGCACGCCGGCAGGGTGCCGGAGCGCGCAACTTGCTCCTGCTCCGAGGCAGGAGCAAAAAGTAAAATAAGAAAATTTGGGGTAGTTAGGATAGGAGTAGGGGGAGAGCAGGATAGGGGAAGGGAGGGTAGGCTAGGAGGTTGGGAAGTTCCCTCCCAGTCTGCTTCTTAATTGGAGGGAACTGGGGAAGGCCCCGATCCATCATTGCGCGTATTTGCTAAAGTTGACACCCCCCCCCCCCCCCTTTGTGCACGCCGACCCGGCATTTTATAATATGCACGGCCATGTGTGCACGCTGGGTAGCACGTGCAAGTTTTGAAAATCTACCCCTTGTTGCATAATTAAGCTCTGGAATTCATTGCCAGATGATGTGGTTAGGGTAGTTAGAATAAATGAGTTTAAAAAAAAAAAAAGGTTTGGATAAGTACCTAGAGGAGAAGTCCATAAACTGCTATTAATCAATAAAGAATAGTAGCTTGGGATCTATTTAATGTTTGGGTACATGTCAAGTACTTGTGACTTGGATTGGCCACTGTTGGAAACAGGATGCTGGGCTTGATGGACCCTTGGACTGACCCAGTATGTGATGTCTTATGTTCTTAATGGGAGCGTGTGTGTGTTTGTGTGTGTAAGGGAGTCTGTAAGAGAAAGCATGAGCCTTTGTGTGCCTGTGAGAGAGAGGAAGGGAAGAAGATAGGAAAGAGAACAAAGTGACCATGGAGAAAGAATTAGGAAAAGACTGACAAGGGGAAAATGGGGAAAAAAGAGACCTGGACCAACTGATTAGAAAAATGAAAAGATCAAACAGAAGTAAAAAAAAAAAATATTTTGAGATGTTAGCAATGGAATATGCCATCTTTGGATATGTGCATTTCTTATAATTTTGTATTTTGCTCTTTAACTTTCCACTGTTCAGAGTCTGGTTTCTCAGGCTTTCTGTTTCAGTTTTGTTTGCATGTTTCTGTTTCTAAATTATAGTTCTTTATTTCTGTATTAGATAAGAGTCTGTCTATGTTCTGCCTGTGTGTGACTGAGGTGCAGTATTGCTGCTAGCATATAGTTTCTCTATAGAGACTTGTAGCAGTCTGGCTTTATTTATTTATTAACTTTTCTATACCGACGTTCGTGAGAACATCACGCCGGTTTACAAAATAACTGACAGAATAGAAAATACAAAAAACAGGGAGGGGGAAGGGGGGCAGGCGAGAAGGGAGGGGAGAAGCGGCAGCAGAGAAAGGAGAGCGGTAGGATGGAAACGAGAAATAAACAGTACCTCGGGGGAAGTACAGGTAACGATAAACTTGTTATATAAGCATTAGCAGACTGTACAAAATGTATAATAAATTTACAGACTGTACCTGGGGGGAAATCTGGGGGGGGGGGGTACAGCAGGGTATAGCCTAGTTAACGATAGAGGGCCACGTTAAGTGTAAAATAGTAACAATTTAACAATAATATAATAAAAGACTTCTCAGATTGTGCACTAAGAGGGCACTTGGATATCGTAAGCAGGGGATTATATAAGCAATTTCACAGTATACTAGCAAATTCACAAAATACAGTGACTCGCAATAACATAATTTCACTATGTACAATAACAATTTCACAAATGTATGATAATACAATAAAAATTTCACAGACTGTACACTCTGAGGGCGCTTGTGGGGATAGTAAGCAGAAGATTATACAAGCAAGATTTTTTTTTTTTTTTTGTATTATAGTGTTTTTATTGAGTGTAATAAACAGTTAACCACATTTGCATTTTATACGAATTTATTATACAATATATGCTATACAACAATAAGTGCATGGTATCCATCATGCAGTACAAAACTTCCGGCAAAATCGACACACACTCTCTCTTTTCTCTTTTCTTCTCCCCTCCCTCCCAAAACCCCCCCGCTCTTTCGACCAAAAATCTTAAGAAACATGGAAATACAAAAACTGCTTGAAATACAATATACATAGAATACAACTCAGCGTTCCTCTACCCAGCCCAGCCATATAGCTACACTTTCTGCTAGCTGCTGAAGGATGACCTTGTCTTAAATACGAAGCACTTAAAGCGAGATTTCTAAGGAGTCACCTTTGCCTGCCAAGTAACATAAGGGTCCCATAGCTTTTGAAAAGCCTGGAGAGTCCCATGTTTACATGCTGTAATTTTACCAAGTTTGAATATAAGGGATACTTTCTTCTGCACCTCCATCAAAGTAGGTACATTTGAAGTCCCCCAGTATTTGGCCACAATACAGCGTGCTGCAACAAAAATATAATAATCCAGACACCTTGGTGAGAGCACCTGCAGAGCCTCGGAGACGTATAGCCTGTCAGTTCGGGATACATCTCTGATATCCAAATAAATACCCGGTGAGGGAGAGCCTGCTCCGGTGCAGTAGATGGTGTATTAATGTTCTAGGGCCTGGTGTAGTATTTGCATTGCTTCTTTTTCATAAGGTTGCTGTTATTTGAATCCTGAGAGTCAGGGCTGTTATGATATGGTATGGCAAGGTTCTAGACTCCCCTTTTTTTTTTTGTTTTTTCATGCTAAGGTGACTTCAGAATTTGAATCTAGCTTTATTTCATGTTGGGTTGTAATGTGAACTGTCAGTTTTTTATCTGGACCCATTCTCATGATTATTGCTATTTTATTGTAGTTATGATGATCTCTGCCTTTCTGAAAAGAGGATTCTAAAAGGAATACATTGATATTTGTTTTATGACATAATTGATTGGATCTGATGTGTGTGTTTTTTGCTTTTTACCTATTCTTGTTTATTTAATTAATTGCAATAAAATAAATATTAGTATGGAATTTTTAATGTTGGTAAGTGCTTGAAATAAGAGTTAAAATATTTTAAAAAGTTTCACTCATGCATGAGGGGCTGTTGTAGACTACTTAGGAACCCATTGTAAGATGGATGCTAAGGCATTTTTTAGATTTTATATTTCACTTTTTGCAATTTTTTCAGCACTGGGGATAGGGAAATACTGTAGGTATTTCCCTATCCCCAGAGGGTTTACAATCTAATAGGGTCATTTATCAAATCACATTATGGCATTTTTGCATATTTATCAATAAGAGTACAGCTAATAGGGTTCAGATCTGTATGCTTACTGCCCACCCTTGTTAACCTTGGGCCCATCCAAAATCTCAGTTCTGGCTATGCCACTGAGCATAGGGGAGATGGATCATTTTTTGTGTGTGGGGGGGGGGGGGGGGAGTGGCAGGTTTTTCCTCTTTAAAAAAAAAAAAAAAAAAAATGGCAACCCTATCTGTGGTGGCTGATATGAGGGGAAGGGGTAGAGTTCTGGGCTCAGGGAGGAGAAGGGGGAATAGTTCTGAGGTCCTGGAGGGAGGATGAAAGTAAATCTCTTGAGAGAGTTCATATCCTCCCCCCCCCCCCGTCTCCCTCTGTGCCGCCTTGCCTTGCTTAATGGCCGCTCATATTAATCTCGGGCCTGGCCAAAACGTCAATCCTAGTTACACCAGTGCTTCAGCTGCCCAAGATGTCAGCAGCTGATGGTCTCCATGCTCCCATTGCAGAAATGTTCCCAATGCCAAGCATCAGAGCTGGGGGTGAAAGGATGAAATGGGCAAGGGTGGGGAGTTTGAGAGAGAGCCAGGGACTGGATTCGGGAGAAAGTTGAGGACAGGCTAGGGGAGAGTGGTGGAGGTAAATTTGGTAGGGCTGGGCTTTTCTGAGGGGAAGAGGAGTGGGGCTAATGGAGGTGGGAGTTGGCATGCGATCGTGCTGACTACTGGGATGAATGTGAGTATTTTATTATGGCAGTACATTTTGTGTTCTGGAAATATATACATGTGATTCATCTAGAAAATGTATCTGCACTGGAAAACCACTAATAAAACACCAAACGTTTGTACCCTCTAAGAACCCCTAATTAGCTGGGCAATAAACATCTAAATTTGTCTTATTTACAAACACCTGAAAGTAGAAGCCCTTAATTCTAATTGATAATTATCCAGGGCTGGAAAAGTCCCTCGGCTTCTAAAATTTGGTGCCCGCTGGCCAGGGTGGACGAGCCAGTGCTAAGGCCTGGCCCATGGAGAGCGGCTGGATCCACACCCGGGTCTAAGTAGAGACAATACAGCAGATAGAGAGAGGCTGGAGGGGATCGAGAGCAGTCAGAGAGAGGGAAAGAAAAAAGAAGAGAGCCTAAGGGGAAGGGTAGAGCAAGCACTTAAAAACAGAAATAAATAGGCAAAACAACTTGGTTATTCAAGCAAGCTTTCCAAGACACAATTCAAGGACACATTCCAAGGACTCCACAAAACTCTCAACCACTAATCATGCCTTTTGTACATAGCATTTAATTTATTTATACCGTTTAACCGTTTATTCTTTCCTATCTCTTCCTTCTTCTCCAAGTTCTGCTACCCTTGTTATTTGTAACTGCTCCTTCGGTCACCACAGTTCGAATTGATGTATTTAATGCACTCCCGTTCCATGTAAACCAGCAAGATATGTTTTCATGATTGCCGGTATATAAAAACCTTAAATAAATAAATAAAATAAATAAACATCAAAGTTAAGGAAAAATCCTTCCCGAGCTTCTAAAATGTCTTGACTGGTGCCCAAGTCTTCTAAATATTTTTCCACACTTGATAATATAGATGTGAGGATAATGACACTTCCATCAGTTAACCAAAAAATGTTGGTCTAAACCAGGTAGCAGCCGTGCTTGAAGTGCATCTGGTGATCTCATCCCAGTTCCTATATTTCAGGGTTAAAACCAAGCAGTACGTGTCAGAAATGTTGTTATGCAGCGTGGATTTTGTGTGGCAGGTCCGTGTTCAGCATCCACACGAGGGCAGCAGAGAAGGGCCAAATCGGTGAGCCCCGTCACACTTGTCCTGGAGACTGGGGACTGACGGGACTGAGTCATGTGAAGATTACAAAAGTCTGTTTTATGGGTTTATCTTGCAGGTTTCAGTGAATAGACTGACGTCATGACCTAGAAATGGTAAATAGCAGCGTGCAGGTAGTGGTAGATAGCAGACTGTATGTTTGCTTTGGCAATGCCGTTGGCTTGGAGGAAAACTATTTACACACGTGCGGACAGGACGCGCTCTCTGAGAAGCAAGAGAACCCAACATGCACGCCTGTTAAAGCCTTCTAGGATTCAGGGTGTTTCAGCATTAGTGTAAAAGAGCACTTGTACGCTATGTTTGGAGGCATGACCTCGAACCAGATGGGGTCCAAATTTGGCAGAGACGGTGGATCATGGCTCTGGTACAGTCTTATTGAAAATGACCTTGATTTATTAAGGGTGACATCCCTTTTAACAGGGTTATTTTAGGTTGAGTGTTTTGCTTTATGCTAATTATATTTTATGTTGTATGCAACGTTCTCACCCAGAGCCCTTGCTGGAGGTGCGTTTTTTGTAAATGCAAATACTAAATAAATTGGCGCTACAGATCCATGCATGTGCCTTGCTTTGTTCTCACTCATTGAGCTTTCAGACTCTCCTGATGGCTTTTCAGATTTATTTTATTTTCCCTGTCACCCTTGCTTTGTAACTGCCTCTCCCTTTCCTCATCAGCTCCTGCTGTTTCTACTGGGACCCTTAAAGGAGATCTGCTGGCTAGCTAGACTTAAGTCCACTTAGCTGTGGAAGGTTGTTGCACCTGTAAGTCACTATTGTGTCAGAATTAATTTCTGTTTTTTCAAGATTTAATTTTATCAGTAACTAAATGGAAGAGAACCCAGCTGCCACAGAGAGCGTGACTGACAGCAGATGAGAGGGGAGTGCAGGAGCTGCTCAGCAGATGGAAACTGTAAGGGCAAGGAAAAAGCCAGGAATCTTAGAAATCAAAGTATGGCAGCACAGCAAGGAGATGGGTGAAGATTTCCTGATGCCTAGTTTCTTCCTTTTGGTTTAGACATTTGCATATAGCTATGATCGAAGATGGGGAATTGGCACCTGCTGCCTGCTATTGATTTGGCCCAAAGGGAGGCGCTGTTTCTGTCCCTGATATTTCAGCAAGCCTCAACTTAAGTGCCACGTTAGCAGGCCCAGATCTAAGAGGAGGAGCTGCTGTTGCTCTTACAGAAAAGAGCTACAGGAAGATTTGGTGAAAGCATGCCGAGGCCTAGCTTCAGGAATACTTTCTAAGGTAGATTGGTAGAAGTGGGTAATGAGATTTTTATATTGTATAATGAGTGTACGCTCTTTTTCAATATGTGTTAGGGTTTTTTTTCCATTTGGTGCAGCCATAGGGGAGGGGGGAGAGCAGGTTGTGCGTCGTCTTTGTGTCTGATTCTGTGGGTGTGTTCTTCAGGTAGCATTGTGCTGCTCATGAAAGCCAGTTAGACCATGGAGCATTGTCAGCGGCTCTGTTCCCAAAGCCACCACCAGCAGCTTGGCCCAGAACATACCTGAAGCAGCGTCCCAATTAACATAAAGCTTTCTGGTGTAAATTCAAACTCAAATAAGCAAGGAAGCGTGGACTACAGGCATAGGCCCACGGGCAAACATGGATTGCTTTTACATAACTCTTCCAACGTACCGTATGTTGTAAAATATGCTCCCCCCCGCCACACACACACAAATAAAAACTAAAAAATAGTTTGCCCTGGATCCTAAAAACTGTGACTAGGGCCCAGATTTTCAGTGAGATATCAGTTGGTAATGTCCTGGCTCCCACACACTTGGGTTTGTGATATCTCTGCTTTCGGCACTTCCTGTTCTTGCAACTGAGAAGAGGGGACAGACACTAGAGATGTGAGGAAGTAAATCCTGGGAGCTCCTGTATCTGATGATATAAATATAACATTTCAGTGACAATTTCAACCTTCCAGGGAGGTTACTAAAGGATCCCTGCCCGAACTGTGGGCCAAACGACCAATAATGAGCAAGCAAAGCGGCAGAAACATTGCAACGGAGGAAAGAGATCGGAGAGACGAGCAGGCCTCGGATGGGGAAGAGGAGATGGCAGAAATGGCACTGCCACCAGACCTCATGGAGGGCATTAAGGAGGTCATGGGTGCTGGTGGATGACAAAGTAGCACAGCTGGTCTCCGCAGCAGAAGAGCACACACCACGCGTGGAAGTGGTAGAAGAAGGCGGTGAGGAGCTCGAGCAATCTCTGACAGAGGCATGGAGAAAGCTGCATGCTCTGAAAAGAAACCAAAAGGCTGTATGGGGGGGTGGGGGAGAGAGAACAGACTAGTTAGAAAATAGAAATTGTTGGAGTAATATAAGAATTAATGGCCTCCTGCAGAGCACAGAAGGAACAATTTCAGTAAGCTTCATCTCACAATGGCTGCCAGAAATCCTCAAGCTGGATATGGGACCAAGTGGATTAAAGATAGGTGTGGAGCCTCTTAGAACACCGGCACAAAGGCAAGGAGGGAACGAGAGACCTCGGGTCATCCTCATTAAAGTGCACAGCTCTGGAGATAAAAATAAATGCACGCCGCCAGGAAGGCAGGTGAGCTGACCTAGCAGAATCTTCATATTCCAGGAGTTCTCTGCAGAACTCCAGCGGAAGCGACAGGCTTTGGCACAGCGAGGAAGAAGAAGCTGAGAGCGCTAAATGTGTGCAGTGTACTCCGCTCTATTCAGCAGGGCTCCGGATCGTGCAAGAAGGGGAAGGCCCAGGTTCTGGCAGCAGTTAAAGTGGTGGGGCAGCTGAAAAATGGTTGGCAACGCAGGAGGCGCATCCTGTGCAGACTACATCAGAAAAATACTGGTACCGAGAAATTGCATGGGGAAAGGCAAGAGGACAGAGTACTGTTAGAGTAACTTTCTTTTTATCTTCACTTCTTGCTTTTTATTTAGTTTTTTTTTTCGTGCGATGCCATTACGCTGTTGCACATGGCTGCAGGGTCCGAGGCAGGAGCTGCTCAATGAGCAAGGTGCTGGCAGTGCGCTCCTCCACATGCTGCATGTTGGCTGAGCAGCGATGGTGTTTGGTTGTGGCTTGTATCATCTGGCTGTGTTTCTCTTGGGGTTTTTTGGGGTTTTTTTTCACTTTTTAAAAAATTATTTGAATACTTGTGGGCTAAGGTAGTGAAGTGGCTGTCTGAGTTTGGCATAGACTTGACGTGAAGTGTGAACTCAGCCCTGCGAAAAAGTGAGGATTTGAATTTGCCAGGAATTGTCTTGCCCTGCAGGGCTGATGCGGCAAGGCAGGGGCACATTGGGGGTGCTACAAGCAGGGTTGGGTACTGGGAGGAAGATGGTGATGAGTTCTGCTGATTATCCTACATGGTTTTTTTTCCCTGCTGTTTGGTTTGTGCTTATGTTTATTGCAATCAGGAATGGTTTGGGGGAGGGGAGAGAGGGAGAGTGTTTGGGGGGGGGGGAGGTGGCAGGTTGAATGGGGTTTGGAAATGGGATGTATGTGGAATAAAGTAGGGAAAGGAGGGGTTTTGTGAGTGACAACAGTAGGGTATTGAGTGTTGGAGAAAAGGTGTTTACTGAAGAGGATGTTGGGGAGGTACCTGTACCGGAGAAGGCTTTCATGGGTAATGATTCAGATGGACTGAACCAAATCGCAGTGAATCTAGAAGATTAGGTAGGCCTGATTGACAAACTGAAGAGTAGTAAATCACCTGGACCGGATGGTATACATCCCAGGGTTCTGAAGGAACTAAAAAATGAAATTTCAGACCTATTAATAAAAATCTGTAACCTATCATTAAAATCATCCATTGTACCTGAAGACTGGAGGGTGGCTAATATAACCCCGATATTTAAAAAGGGCTCCAGGGGCGAGCTGGGAAACTACAGACCAGTGAGCCTGACTTCAGTGCTGAGAAAAATAGTGGAAACTATTCTAAAGATCAAAATCACAGAACATAGAAAGACATGGTTTAATGGAACAAAGTCAGCATGGCTTTACCCAAGGCAAGTCTTGCCTCACAAATCTGCTTCACTTTTTTGAAGGAGTTAATAAAAATGTAGTTAAAGGTGAACCGGTGGATTTTCAGAAGGCGTTTGACAAAGTTCCTCATGAGAGGCTTCTAGGAAAAATAAAAAGTCATGGGAAATTTCCTTTATTATTTCACGGTCAGGCTGTTCGTATTTATCCTGATTTAGCTCAAGTTACCCAAATTAGGAGGAGAGAATTCCTTACTTTAATGCAAGAGGTGGTTTCGTTAGGCTTTTCATTTAAGCTTCGTTATCCCTGTAGATGCACTCTGAATAAAGGAGATGAATGTTTTATTTTCCTCCAGGTTGATCAACTTCGCCAGTTTGTAGAAGCCCGTAGGCCCAATACATCTTCCCCGGCCGATACGGGGTTAGGTTAAAGTTATAAGCCCAGTTAGTTCTATGTTAGTGCTATTATTTTGTAAGGTTACGGGTCCGTAACATTTCTAAAAGATCTCTTCTAAAATTTTCCCTGCCTCCAAAATTAGTCAGGGATTACTTTTACAGAATCAAGATAAAAGTTTAAAAGAAGGATATGGTAATAAATATTGTGGTATTTGTTTAATCTCTTTTGTTTAGGATAACTGGCTTATTGGTATATTTGGTATATTGGAATAGAATACCTATTCCCTGTTTCTTCATTTATTGTTTTTTGTACCAGTTAACGAACCATACCTGAAATAACTCTTTTTGTGATTATGTATACTTTACAGGAACATCGGTATATAAAAATTAAAAAAAAAAAAAAATTGTAATAATACTAAAAATGTATAAATAAAGAATTAAAAAAAAAAAAAAAGTCATGGGATAGGTGGCAATGTCCTTTCGTGGATTATAAACTGGCTAAAAGACAGGAAACAGAGTAGAATTAAATGGACAATTTTCTCAGTGGAAGGGAGTGGGCAGTGGAGTGCCTCAGGGATCTGTATTGGGACCCGTACTTTTCAATTATATTTATCAATGATCTGGAAAGAAATACGACAAGTGAGGTAATCAAATTTTCAGATGATACGAAAATTATTCAGAATAGTTAAATCACAAGCAGATTGTGATAAATTGCAGGAAGATCTTGTGAGACTGGAAAATTGGGCATCGAAATGGCAGATGAAATTTAATGTGGATAAGTGCAAGGAGATGCATATAGGCAAAAATAACCCATGCTATAGTTACACAATGTTAGGTTCCATATTAGGAGCTACCACCCAGGAAAAAGATCTAGGAGTTATAGTGGATAACATACTGAAATTATCAGTTCAGTGTGCTGTGGCAGTCAAAAAAGCAAACAACGTTGGGAATTATTAGAAAGGGAATGGTGAATAAAACGGAAAATGTCATAATGCTTCTGTATTGCTCCATGGTGAGACCGCACCTTGAATACTGGGTACAATTCTGGTCACCACATCTCAAAAAAGATATAGTTGCGATGGAGAAGATACAGAGAAGGGCAACCAAAATGATAAATGGGATGGAACAGCTCCTGTATGAGGAAAGACTAAAGAGATTAGGACTTTTCAGCTTGGAGAAGAGACAGTTGAGGGGGGATATGATAGAGGTGTTTAAAATCATGAGAGATCTAGTACAGGTAGATGTGAATCGGTTATTTACTCTTTCAGATAATAGAAAGACTAGGGGGCACTCCATGAATTTATCGTGTGGCACATTTAAAACTAATCGGAGAAAGTTCTTTTTCACTCAGCGCACAATTAAACTCTGGAATTTATTGCCAGGGGATGTGGTTAGTGTAGCTGGGTTCAAAAAAGGTTTGAATAAGTTCTTGGAGAAAAGTCTATTACCTGCTATTAATTAAGTTGACTTAGAAAATAGCCACTGCTATTAATTGCATCAGGAGCATGGGATAGACTTAGTTTTTGGGTACGTGCCAGGTTCTTATGGCCTGGATTGGCCTCTGTTGGAAACAGGATGCTGGGCTTGATGGACCCTTGGTCTGACCCAGTATGGCATGTCTTAGTTACTTGGAGATTTGGCAGGGGCTCAAGGAAGGAGAGCTAGTGCAGATGCTCAGGTGGTTGGCTGATGAGGTTTGTGAGTTTGCAGCAAGCTGGATCATCTGGGGCCCGATTTGTGTCCCACTCAGATTGTCCCCACGGGGTGGGGGTTGGCTTATACTGGTTGGAGAGAGGAGTGCAGTAGAGTTAGGGGCTTGCTGTTTTTTTTTTGGGGGGGGGGGGGCTTTCTACATGGTGAAGAAGGATTGGGTTGTCTTTGCTAGAAGGTTTGGTTGGTGGGGGACATTTGCGATTTGGTTAAGGGATGAGCGGGGTTAATGTTGATGTTGAGGGGGGGGGGGGGAAATTGGCAGACACATGATTCTTTGGTATTGGAAATAAAGTGTTAGTCATAAGGAGAGAGCGCACGGAGGTCAAACAGGATAAGCATGATATTTATCATTCTTTACTAAATGGGGGAATAGATTAATGCAGTGATTCTCAACCAATGTGTCACCAAGGGGTGGAAGGTGTCACCAAAAATTTGACATAGCAAGCCTATGCTTTCTATAACAGCCACATGTGCTTGCTGCTTGAGGAAAGTGTAGATAAGGAGCTGGAACTTACGGTAATTCCTCATCACAGCTCTCTGTTGCTGCTTCTCCCTCAACCCTGGCAATCAGTGCCACCACCAATGCAAGCCATAAATGTTGCAGACATGCTGTATCCTGCCCCTCCCCCCTGTTTCTTGGAGTTTGTTTTTCTCTGTATGCTTTTATTCTGTATTAGATAAGGGTCAATCTGCATTCTGCAGGTTTGACAGAGGTGAGGGATTCTACTAGCTAGGATGTAAGAACATAAGAACATGCCATACTAGGTCAGACCAAGGGTCCATCAAGCCCAGCATCCTGTTTCCAACAGTGGCCAATCCAGGCCATAAGAACCTGGCAAGTACCCAAAAACTAAGTCTATTCCATGTTACTGTTGCTAGTAATAGCAGTGGCTATTTTCTAAGTCAACTTAATTAATAGCAGGTAATGGACTTCTCCTTCAAGAACTTATCCAAACCTTTTTTTAAACACAGCTATACTAACTGCACTAACCACATCCTCTGGCAACAAATTCCAGAGTTTAATTGTGCGTTGAGTAAAAAAGAACTTTCTCCGATTAGTTTTAAATGTGCCACACACTGACTTCGTGGAGTGCCCCCTAGTCTTTCTACTATCTGAAAGAGAGTAAATAACTGATTCATATCTACCTGTCCTAGACCTCTCATGATTTCAAACAACTCTATCATATCCCCCCTCAGCCGTCTCTTCTCCAAGCTGAAAAGTGCTAACATCTTTAGTCTTTCTTCATAGGGGAGCTGTTCCATTCCCCTTATCATTTTGGTCGCCCTTCTCTGTACCTTCTCCATCGCAATTATATCTTTTTTGAGATGTGGTGACCAGAATTGTACACAGTATTCAAGGTGCGGTCTCACCATGGAGCGATACAGAGGCATTATGACATTTTCCGTTTTATTCACCATTCCCTTTCTAATAATTCCCAACATTCTGTTTGCTTTTTTGATTGCCGCAGCACACTGAACTGATGATTTCAATGCGTTATCCACTATGATGCCTAGATGTTTCTTGGGTGGTAGCACCTAATATGGAACCTAACATTGTGTAACTATAGCATAGGTTATTTTTCTCTATATGCATCACCTTGCACTTATCCACATTAAATTTTATCTGCCATTTTGATGCCCAATTTTCAAGTTTCACAAGGTCTTCCTGCAATTTATCATAATCTGCTTTTGATTTAACTACTCTGAACAATTTTGTATCATCTGCTAATTTGATTACCTCACTCGTCATATTTCTTTTCAGATCATTTATAAATATATTGAAAAGTACGGGTCCCAATACAGATCCCTGAGGTACTCCACTGCCCACTCCCTTCCACTGAGAAAACTGTCCATTTAATCCTACTCTCTATTTCCTGTCTTTTAGCCAGTTTATAATCCACGAAAGAACATTGCCACCTATCCAATGACTTTTTACTTTTCCTAGAAGCCTCTCATGAGGAACTTTGTTAAATGCCTTCTGAAAATCCAAGTACACTACATCTACTGGTTCACCTTTATCCACATGTTTATTAACTCCTTCAAAAAAAATGAAGCAGATTTGTGAGGCAAAACTTGCCTTGGGTAAAGCCATGCTGAATTTGTTCCATTAAACCATGTCTTTCTATATGTTCTGTGATTTTGATATTTCAAACACTTTCCACTATTTTTCCTGGCACTGAAGTCAGGCTAACCGGTGTTATGGCTGCGGGCCGTGATTGGGGCTGACTGTCATGGCCGCTGCGGTCAGCGGCTGGGACCAAGTACTCACCCGTGGCATTGGGTGAGCTCCGAGGCTCCTGCTGGAGCAGGCAGCCTCCTTCGACATTCTCCCCATGGCCATGGCTGCTGCTGAGGCCGGCTGCAGGGCTCTGCATGGCTGGGACGACTCCTCCCCCTCCTGGCTGACTTAGAGCCGCGCGTGCGGCTTAAGACAAGATTTAAAGGTGCCACGACAGGAAGTGTCATGGCTCCTTCCCGGGACTCCTCCCTCGCCTTGGGTAGATAAGGCAAGGTCTGTTTCTCAGACCTTGCCTTGGTATTGAGGCTTCTGGTTATTAGGATTCAGTGCTGGTGTTCCTGGTCTTCGTCCCGCTTCTGTTCTCCTCCCTCGTTGGATTGATTCTTGGCTTCTGACCCTTGGACCGGCTGTCTTTCTTCACTTGGCTTGACCTTGGACTGGCTGCGGACCCTTCTCCTGGCTTGCTCCTGGACTGGTCTCGGACCATTCTCCTAAATTGCTTCTGGAACGGATTCGACTCTTCTTCTGGCTTCGACCTTCGGAACGGCTCCTAACCACTCTTCGGCTTCTCCTCCTGGACTGACTCGACCTGCTGGAGGTGCCAGCTGTCTGGAATCCACGACCTGCAGGAGGCACCTGCATCCAGACCAATCTTCAGCCTTCAGGGAATCTCATAAGTCCCAGCGGCTGGGTTCCTACGGGCTCCTTCTGGGGGAACCACGAGCTTCCAGGGCGAAGTCTTCATTCAACTGCTGAACCTTCAAGCCTTGCCCTCCGGTAGGGACCAGAGAGGGTTGACTCTCTCTTTGGTAGCGCTAACTTTACCTCCGAACAGGGCTCCACCTCCGGATTCGTAACACCGGTCTGTAGTTTCCCGGATTGCCCCTGGAGCCCTTTTTAAATATTGGGGTTACATTAGCTATCCTTCAGTCTTCAGGTACAATGGATGATTTTAATGATAGGTTATAAATATTTACTAATAGGTCTGAAATTTCATTTTTTAGTTCCTTCAGAACTCTGGGGTGTATACCATCCGGTCCAGGTGATTTACTACTCTTCAGTTTGTCAATTAGCCCTACCACATCTTCTAGGTTCACCATGATTTGGTTCAGTCCATCTGAATCATTACCCATGAAAACCTTCTCCGGTACTGGTACCTCCCCAACATCCTCTTCAGTAAACACCGAAGCAAAGAAATCATTTAATCTTTCAGCGATAGCCTTATCTTCTCTAACCCTCATCCCTCATCCCTTTAACCCCTTGATCATCTAACGGTCCAACTGACTCCCTCTCAGGCTTTCTGTTTCGGATATATTTTTAAAAGTTTTTACTGTGAGTTTTTGCCTCTACGGCCAACTTCTTTTCAAATTCTCTCATAGCCTGTCTTATCAATGTCTTACATTTAACTTGCCAATGCTTCTGCATTATCCTATTTTCTTCTGTCGGATCCTTATTCCAATTTTTGAATGAAGATCTGTACAGGAATCTAAAGCAGTCTGGCTTGCTTTGTTTTTCCAAGAGTAAGTGCAGTCTTTCTTTTTCATAGGTTAGGTTGTTGCTGTTCAAGTCCTGGGTATTAGTAATCTTATGGTGTGGCTGGGATGCTATATAATTTCTAAATGTCTTTTTAGCAGGTTTTCATGTTATTTCACAAAGTGGCTGGTAGGGAAGGGAATACCAGAATTTGAATATATTTTTTATGTGATGTGTTGAAAGGGGAAATTTCCTAACTCTGCTCTGTATAAATTGCAGAAGAGGTCAGAACTTTCTGAGGTTGACAGTGAGATGCATGAGAGTTTGTCTGTATCGAAAAAACTGTGTGCTGCATATGCATATCAGTCCCAGATTTCTTACTGATGCAGTAAGCAAAGATTAACATTTTTGTGAAAAAAAAAAAAAATTTTAAAATATTTTATAAGCAGTTATTGAAATTAAAGAATGTTATCTTTCTCCTGCACAATAAAATATCTAGGATTTTTTTTTTTTTTTTTAGTATAGCTGTTAAATTTAGTGTGCAGTGTGTCACACACGTGAGCATCATCTGTCAGGTGTGTCATGACGGGAAAAAAGGTTGATAACCACTGGATTGATGCATTGTCTTTAACAGGGATGTCTCAAACCCTATTAAAAGGACAAGAATGCTACATTTCTGTAAGACTAACAGATAGTTCTCTTCCAAGAGACACATGTCTCGTAGAGCAGGAAAAACTCCAGAGACTCTGTAGGTGAAGTGTATTATCCTTCCTTTACATCCAATAGCGGGGACTGTGTATTTTGTTACATAAGCAACTGCAAGTTTTAAGTTCTGAGGTGGATAAGGAAGGGAGTTATGTAATCATCCACTATAGTTTATATACACATAAGAGTTTGTACTGGTTAATGTGTATGGACCAAATATTCAACAATCTGCTGACTTTGTTGGATTAGTGAAGCAACTGGAGGAGTTTGCGGGTGTGCAAATAGTGTGTGGAGCTGACTAGAAAACCGGTTTGAACCCACAAAGGGACAGATCAAACCCGACAAGGAGTCAGATGGTCTTTGGGACATTGATCAAATTAATAAGCCTGTATGATTTGATTGATATCTGGAGGGTGCAGTACCCAACTGCTGAAGATTTCATGGCATGACATAACAGCTGTATAGATTTTTTTTTTTTTTTTTAAATGTTCAGATAAGCTGAGTCATAATGTTACATACTGTGATATTATCACATGTCAGCTGTCAGATCACCGTCCAGTGTCAATGACATTCAGCTGGAATGCATTGCCCAGGTCAGTGTGCATATGGAGAATTAATTTGCCTCTGCTAGGGAGGGAGAAATTTGTAAGTTTTTATAAATACAATAGGGGATTGTAATTCATATCACGATCCAGAATTGTATGATCCAGCCCTGAGATGGAAGACACTTAATATGATACTTAGAGGTAAAATAATTAGTTATGCAAACCATATTAAAAAGAAAGAATTGGCAGAACAGACACGCATTGAAAAGCTAATTGTAGAACTAGAGCAGGAGCATAAATGGACAGGATCTAATAGAATTTATCAAAAGTTGATCAATTGGAGAGACAAGCTTGGGACGCTGCAGGCGAATAAAACTGAATTCTTGCTGAGCAACACCAGGCAAAAATGCTAAGAACATGGTAATAAAACAGTAGCTCTCCTGGCAAGGGCGGTTTGAAAGAGAGACATTGTATCTCTAAACTGTACAGCAAAAGGAAGCTACCGTATATACTAATGTTACAGAGAATATGAGAGAGGTCATTAAGCAATACTTTGATCGGATATATGAGGAAGATTAGGAGTGTAGAACAGAGGTGGTTAAAGCAGCTCTGAATACACTTGAGCGTCCTCAGTTAACAGCAGAGATTGCAGTTACTCTCTGGGTTAGAAATAGAAATAATAGGAAACTTGCCTGCGGGTAAAAGCCCAGGGTCCAACCAATATGACATTGATTTTTACAAGAGATGCACAGAGGTTGCTTGTACCACTGCTTACACAGCTGTTCAATTACTTAAGAGAACCCAACATCATTGGGGGAGCTGAACGATGCGAATATTATTCTGCTCTACAAACAAAAGGGGGATGCAACAGAGGTGGGAGTGTTGAGGCCAATATCATTAATAAACTCAGATGCAAAAATGTTGGGGAAAGTATTGCAACTCAGGATGGATCATATCATATATGCTGGATGTGATACGCACAGACCAGGTAGGGTTTATTAAAAGTTGTATATCTGTCAATAATACTAGAAAGCTTTTCAATCCTCTAAATGCCACAAAAACATGCAAGATTGCAGTGTGATGATTGCTTTAGATGCTAAGGCCTTTGGTCGTATACAGTGGCCTTAATTGGTGTTTTGGAACATTTTGGGTTTCCAGAGGAATGTAATAGGTGTATAAGGGCTATTTATATATGTTGCTTCCAGCATATGTTATAATTAATGATTCTGTGACACCTGCCCTCAATATCTAAAGTGTCCCAGGGGTTGCCCTCTATTACGGTCTAGCAATTGAGCCCCTTTCTCAGTTGATAAGAGAGTGCAAAATAAAATTTGGCATTAAGGTAGAAGGAGTTGACCATAAAATATCTTTGATGTTATAAGAACATAAGAAGTTGCCATACTGGGTCAGACCCAAGGGTTCATCAAGCGCAGCATCCTGTTTCCAACAGAGGCCAAACCAGGCCACAAGAACCTGGCAATTACCCAAACACCTAAGATGATCCCATGCTACTGATGCAATTAATAGCAGTGGCTATTCCCTAAGTAAACTTGATTAATAGCCGTTAATGGACTTCTCCTCCAAGAACTTATCCAAACCTTTTTTGAACCCAGCTCACTAACTGCACTAACCACATCCTCTGGCAATAAATTCCAGAGCTTTATTGTGCGTTGAGTGAAAAATAATTTTCTCCGATTAGTCTTAAATGTGCTACTTGCTAACTTCATGGAATGCACCCTAGTCCTTCTATTATCCGAAAGCGTCAGTTACTCTTGCAGAAGACCTAGCCAAAATGGATTCTAACCTTCAGGATATTAGGAAGCCACAAAAGGCTTCCTAATACCCCATATAGCACCCTTAGGTGTATGGTCCTTACTGAATGGGATACCCAGCGGGAGGAAGAATTCTAAGTAAAATCTATCCCCCTGCCACTGAGGGAGAGGAATAGCCTCTTCAGAATCCCCTGAGTCGATGGTTTGGTCTCAACAGTTACACACAAAGCTACCGTTCCGGTAGAAGGGGGTTCAGGATTGAAGGCCCCCCCCTCTCCAGGATAGGAAAATAGAGGCAACCCTTATAAAGGCCTTTATGACAAATGGCCTGGCCTTGCGAGCCCCCATTTGTAGAGGCTGTGTGACCCAAGCTACACTGTGTTGGGTCCAACAGCCCAGAATTGTTGCATCTGCAATCAGCCTTAGCATTGCTGACTGGCGATCTGTATGACCTGGTAAGAATGCTCTCAGGGACAATGGCTGGGAGGCTTTTATGGCCCTGCTTTTGGGCAGCAGAATCAGCGTCAAAGGTCTCGCCTGTGTAACATGCCTTTCAAGGGCAATCTGCTCTTCGGAGAAAATCTAGATAAGTTCGTGAAGGATCTAGGGGACTCAAAACCCCAAGGGTTCCTAAAGATAAAAACCACGCAGGAATATGAAGTCTCAGATCTCAACTCTTTTTTTTTTTAATTCAAGATTGACGCAGGTGTAAGCCCAGAAGACAGGTCCCTGCAGACACACAAAGCAGGAGCCAGTCTTTTTTTATGGTCTTTATTTATTTATAGTGTGTTTTATACCGATGTTCGAAGGACATCACGTCGGTTTACATGTAACAGGTGTAGAAGCAAAAACATAAAATGGAAACTGTGCAGTACATATAACGGAACATAAGACAAACTAAAAAGGTAGAACTGGGTAAGGAGATAATAGATAAATAACATTATAACAACATTATAAACATGGAATTTACAGTGTAAATAAATACAGCTTTGTGGTTGGCAAGGGCAAAGAGCAGAGGAGCTGGATTAAGTGTAGGCTTGTTTTGTTTTTTTTCCAGACAATGCCACAGCGGTGGCATATGTCAACAGGCAAGGAGGCATTCGCAGCTTCTTGCTAGGGCGGGAAACTGCCTGGCTCTTTGAATGGGTGGAAAAACATCTTCTCTGCCTCTCAGCAGCCTATATAGCAGAGAAGAAGAACCTACAGGCTGATTATCTCAGTGGAATGAGGCTGGACGCAGGAAAATGGGCACTCAATCCAAACGCATTTCAGAGGATAGCGAGTTGATGGGGTTCCCCACACACAGACCTAACGGCAGCATGTGCAAATGCCAAGGCCGACACATTTTTTCAGTCGCAGAGCCAGGATCCAGAGGCTCGGAAGCAGTCTTGTGCCTGTGGCCAAGACTCAGTTTGCTGTACGCCATCCTACCATGGCTGGACAATAAAAGTGGAGAACCATCCGTTCCTGGTCATTTTAAGTATCCCCAGATTGGCCAAAGAGGCCCTGGTATGCGGATGTGCTGAGACTCCTGGATGCAGCTCTGCCAAAGGAGCGGGCTCTTCTCTGGCAAGGTCCGGTGGCGATGGAAGATCCGCTTCCATTCTTTTATAACTTAGCTCTTGAAAGGGCAAACCTGCGAGAGAGAGGTTATTCGGCCTCAGTAATTTTCAACTATGTTAAAGGCACGGCAGTTTTCCACTTCCCTAACCTATGTCAGATTTTGGAGAATTTTTGAGGATTACAGCTCCAAGCAGGCCCTGTCTCCTTGAAAAGCATACATCCCACAGATTTTAGATTAATTATAGGCGGGCCTGGACAAGTGACTGGCAGCTCAGTTCTTTGACAGTCCGGGTAGCAGCCATTGCATGCAGAAGGGGTTGAATTAAAGGCACCGCAGTAGCCGTGAATCTAGATATAAGGCATTTCCTAAAAGGGGTAAAGAGCATTAGGCCACTATTCTACCCAGTTGTACCCCAGTGAGATCGCAACTTGGTGCTAAGGGCCTTAGTCCAGTCTGTTACTCCTGGGGGAATTCTGCACACAAAAACTTAAAATTCTGCAAACTTTATATTGGTCAAAATAACACAATTTACATACCAGTCTTTAAGTAATTACATTTGAAATTATTACAGAAAAAAGTTATTACTTAGATATGCAGAATTTTAAATATTTTGAGCAGAATTCCCCTAGAAATTCACTGTAAGAGTGTCCCTTCTACTCGCTCTCCCTACTCTCCTGGCCACTTTGCCCTCTCAGTCCCCAACTCCTCCACCTACCAGTATCTCTCCCCTCCACCTCTAGGCTCAACCCCTTCCACTCTTATCGCCACTCTCAGAATTTGACCCTGTTCTCAGTACTGCCTGTCACACAGGCTCCCTCTGTCCCTCCCTCTCACACACATGCTTCCTCTCTCTAGAACACATACACCCTCATACAGGCTCCCTCACTCTATCGCGCACACACACACATATCCCTTCATACAGGGTCCCTCTCTTGCATACACACCCACCCAAGCTCCCTTTCTCTCTCACACATACACCCTCACACAGGCTACCTATGTCCGATTCTCATGGACCCCTTCACACAGGCTCTGACTCACACATACACAAACCCTTCACACAGGCTAGCACCCTCAAACACACACGATCCATTTTCATATACACGAGCTCCCAATCTCTCTCACACACATACACACTCCTTCATAATCTCCTTATATAGGCACCCACACTCAAACATCCCCCACCCCTGCTCTCTCACCTCCCATGCTCTCTCTCATACCCTCCTGCTCACCCCCCCTGCTCTCCCTCTCTCACACCCCTCTCCCTCTCCTCAAACACACACTCACTCTCACAGGGGCCTTCATCTTCGCTGCAAACAGCACACACTCCGTTCGCGGCGCATGGTGCCTTCATCATCGCCGTGAACAGAGTGTGTCCCACGACACACGGAAACCTTCATTTTCACAGCAAATGGTGCGCCGGGGCCTTCATCTTCGTGTGCTTCTTTCGCGGCATGCCGGGGTCTCCCCTACCATTTTCTGCACAGAATTTGGCAATTAAGAACATAAGAAATTGCCATGCTGGGTCAGACCAAGGGTCCATCATGCCCAACATCCTGTTTCCAACAGAGGCCAAACCAGGCCACGAGAACTTCTTAAACACCTCTATCATATCCCCCCTCAGCCGTCTCTTCTCCAAGCTGAACAGCCCTAACCTCTTCAGCCTTTCCTCATAGGGGAGCTGTTTCATCCCCTTTATCGTTTTAGTCACCCTTCTCTATACCTTCTCCATTGCAACTATATCTTTTTTTGAGATGCGGCGACCAGAATTGCACACAGTATTCAAGGTGCAGTCTCACCATGGAGCAATACAGAGGCATTATGACACTTTCTGTTTTGTTAACCATTCCCTTCTTAATAATTCCTAACATTCTGTTTGCTTTTTTGACTGCCGCAGCACACTGAGCCGACCATTTCAAAGCATTATCCACTATGATGCCTAGATCTCTTTCCTGGGTGGTCGCTTCTAATATGGAACCTAACATCGTGTAACTACAGCAAGGGTTATTTTTCCCTTATATGCAACACCTTGCAGTTGTCCACATTAAATTTCATCTGCCATTTGTATGCCCAATCTTCCAGTCTCGCATGGTCCTCCTATTGGGGCAGATTTTTATAAAGTACGCGAGCGCGTACTTTTGTTCGTGCACCCGGCGCAAAGAAGAGTACGCCGGATTTTAATAGATATGCGCGTAGCTGCGCATATCTTTTAAAATCTAGGGTCGGCGTGCGCAAGGCTGCGCAAAATCGGCAGCCTACACGTGCCAAGCCGCGCAGCCTGCCTCCGTTCCCTCTGAGTGAGGCTTCCTTCCACCACCCCCCCGACACGCCCCCCCCCCCCCAGGAAAGCCCCAGGACTTACGCGAGTCCCAGAGCTTGTACGCCCCGCCGAGCCTATGCAGCATAGGCTCGGCATGCGCAGGGGGTGGAAGGGGCAGCTTTTCGGGGGTTACGCGCATATCCCTTTGAAAATCTGCCCCATAATGCAGTGGTTCTCGACGTTTTTCCCATCGTGACCCACCTGACAGGCTACGCTCACATCTGTGACACACTGCTCATCACAATTCATGGCGGAAATAAAAAGTAAAGGTCCGGTAATTATTTTTATTGTTTAAATTGACAAGTTAAAGGTACGTATTCTGTCTGAACGAAACTGCATAAATAGTAAACATCCCACACCAAAACAGCACCAATTTCCAGCACTTAAACAGTAACCACCTTACCTAAGAAAAGGCAACACTGAAAATATTACACCAGGCCTTAAGACACCAATACATCTCCTATTAGGAAAACGGACCAAGTCAGGCTGCTATAGAGCCCTACTCAGAAACTACAAGCCAGCAGAAAACCTCACCTAAATCACATGGTGCTGACCCTCACCTAACAAGGAATAAAGAGACCAAAATGCATAACTAGAAGCATGCAGACAAAAACTGAATTGGAAACTGCAACAAGCCAGAGTCTCTGTATGCAGTGCAACAAAGGAAAAAAGAAACATCACCCATCCTTATAAAACAAATCAAGAAATATAAAATCAGTAGCAGTAAAACCATACTAACAAAAAGAACAGATTATTTCGAAACAGCTGATGAGTGGAATATCCAATAATTAAAAACTCATATAAAAAATTCTAGATACCAATAAAATATTTCAAAATAGCAGACACAAAGACCAAGTAATGAAAATAAGGATACAAAATTTTTTTTCCTCTGCATACCTGGAAACGTTTGATATCCAGGTCTCCTGAGATTATTTGAATTAGCAGGAGGAGGGGTGGTTTGCTTGGAACTTTCTCCTCTCTCTGTCACATACCAGCGCTCTCTCTCACACTGGCTCTCAATTACACACCTATACACACATGCTCTCAGTCACTCACATATACACATGCTTTTTCTCTCTCACTTATATAGGCTCTTAATTACACATTTACACACATGCTGTCTATCTTTTCACGCTTACACACACAGGTTTTCAATCACACACATACATGCTGTCTTTTTCTCTCACACAGACTCTCATTTACATGCTTACAAACATGGTCTCTCTCTCTTTTACACACAGGCTCTCAATCACATACTCACGTGCTCCCTCACCTAAACCAGCTCTCAATCACACAGACACACATGCTCTATCTCTTACTTATACACACAGGCTCTTAATCATACATACACATGATCTCTCTCACATACAAAGGATCTCAATCATACACACATACTCTTTCACACAAACAGGTTTTCAATCACAAACTTACACATAGAGGTTCCCAGTTGTAAACTTACATTCATGCTCTCTCTCTCACAGGCAGGCTCTCAATCATAGACAAACTCTCTTTCACAGATACAGGCTCTCAATCATTCACATACTTGCTATCTCAAACACACATGCTTGCTTGCTCATTCACTCGCTCTCCCTCCCTCCCCGGAACTAGCGGCAGCAGTAGCCTCCTCCCAACCCTAACCACCTTCATTTTCAGCCCTCGTGCGGAGAAAGGAGTTCTCTGAGCCGCGCTGCCCATTCTTCCGGCCGCGCCTCTCTTCTGTTCTTCGGGCCGACGCTGACCACACTAGCATGGTCTCTTCTTCCCGCGCACGCACCCGCTGCTCACCACTTCCTCTTCCGGGCCGCGGGGGGGGGGGGGGTAGGAAGAAGAGACCATGCCGGTGCCGCTGACTCCACCTGTTCTGCCGCGTTCTGCCTGGGCTGACAGCATTTTAAGCCCGGGCGGAGGAGGACCGGGGAGCAGCTGGGTCAGCAGGGGACCGGGAAATGTGGCAACACACTGGTGTGTTGCGACACACCGGTTGAGAACCACTGCCCTAATGTATCACAATCTGCTTTTGATTTAACTACTCTGAACAATTTTGTATCATCTGCAGATTTGATGACCTCACTCGTCTTATTCCTTTCCAGATCATTTATAAATATATTGAAAGCACCGGTCCAAGTACGGATCCCTGAGGCACTCCACTGTTTACCCTTTTCCACTAAGAAAATTGACCATTTAATCCTACTCTGTTTACTGCCTTTTAACCAGTTTGTAATCCACGAAAGGACATCGCCTCCTATCCCATGACTTTTTAGTTTTCTTAGAAGCCTCTCATGAGGGACTTTGTCAAACACCTTCTGAAAATCCAAATACACAAATCTACCGGTTCACCTTTATCGACATGTTTATTACCCCTTCAAAAAAAAAAAGAAGCAGATTTGTGAGGCAAGACTTTCCTTGGGTAAATCCATGTTGACTGTGTTCCCTTAAATTATGTCTTTCTGTATGCTCTGTGATTTTGATCTTTAGAATAGTTTCCACTATTTTCCCTGGCACTGAAGTCAGGCTCACTGGCCTATAGTTTCCCGGATCACCTCTGAAGCCCTTTTTAAATATTGGTATTACATTGGCCACCCTTCAGTCTTCAGGTTCAATGGATGATTTTAATGATAGGTTACAAATTTTAACTAATAGATCAGAAATTTCATTTTTGAGTTCCTTCAGAACCCTAGGATGCATACCATCCGGTCCAGGTGATTTCCTTCTCTTTAGTTTGTCAATCTGGCCTACTACATCTTCCAGGTTCACAGTGATTTGGTTCAGGTCATCTGACTTATCACCCTTGAAAATCATCTCTGGAACTGGTATCTCCCCAACATCCTCATTAGTAAACACAGAAGCAAAGAATTAAGGCCATTGCAGAAAGACTAAATTATCTTCCCTAAGAGCCCCTTTTAACCCTTCGGTCATCTAACGGTCCAACAGACTCCCTCACAGGTTTCTTGCTTCGGATATATTTGTAAAAGTTTTTCTTATGAGTTTTTGCCTCTATGGCCAACTTCTGCGCAGGGGGAATTCTGCGCTCCAGAGAAGCACAGAATTCCCCCAGGACTAGTCTGCCCTTTGATTCAATAAAACAGGCATCCATTAAGGACTTATCTCTGAAAACTTTCTTCCTTGTAGCAGTATGCTCAGCTAGACGCATCTCAGAGCTGCAAGTCCTGTCCTGCAGAGATCCTTATCTAATAATTTTGCAAGATTAGATTACTTTTTTTGCCCGGTATCCTTTCTAGCCTTCAGCGTTAGTGACTGTCAGGGAAACGATAGGAGCAATGCTGCCTTTGTGGCAGGGATCATTAGGACAGCCCTGTCCTTTTCCTGCCCTTGCAAGGAGTGCTTGTTCTCTTTTGGTGGTAGTACCTCTTTTTCTCACTCGGATCAGTCATGTGGGCCCTATGACACATTACAAAAAAAAAAGAGGGGTTTTGTGTGTAGTCACCGTGCTTTGGCGGTAGGTTACTAAATTGGACTAGGATCACACTCCCCACCCCCATAGCCCAGAGTGATGTCATAAAAGAGGTAAATGCATCAAAGTTATCACACTTCATTGTCTTCAGAATTGGTGTTGACCCGAATGCCTGAAAGCATTCTCAACATCTGGAGGATTCCCACTGCTGGGTTTACAAAAGGCTATCACTAGGGGTTTTGCTTTTTTAGCATTCTTTATATTAAGGATAGGAACAATAGGTATAGAATGAAAGAAAAGCCTTAAAGCCAGTCCTGTTCAGCAAAGAATTTCTTTCAGTTTACACAGGCAAGGCTGTAGGTCTGATGTACGCTGTCTAATTTTAATGCACAGATTATTGCATCGGCCTGGGAGAAAGGTCATTAAATGGTGTACCACAGGGATTGGTACTGGGACCTGTGCTGTTTAACTTATTCATAAATGATATGGAAAAGAAAAGGCAAGTGAGGTGATCAAATTTGCAAATGACACAAATTATTCAAAGTTATTAAAACAGCAGCAGATTGTGAGGGACTGCAACAGGATCTTGTGAGACTAGGAAACTGTGTAACTGAATGGCAGATGAAATTTAATGTGGAAAAGTACAAAGTGATGCACATAGAGGAAAATAATCCCAAGTACAGGTACTCAATGCTGGGTTTTGTACTGAGAGGCACTACTGAGGAATAGGACCTTTGGAGTCCTTGTGGACATACATTGAAATACTCAGCTGAGTGTATGGCGATGGTACAAAAGGAAAAAGAATGTTAGAAGTGACCCAAAAGTAATGGGAAATAAAAGGGAAAATGTGATATTTCTTCTGAATCAATCCCTGATGTGGCTACACCTTGAATACTGTGTGCAGTTCTGTCACCCCATCTCAAAAAAGATGTAGCAGAACTGGAAAAGGTGCAGAGAAGGACAACAAAAATGTTAAAGGGAAAGGAACATCTCTGCTGAGATGAGAGGCTACCCAGGTTAGGGCTCTTCAGCCTGGCTGAGAGGGGACATGAAAAAAATTTATAAAATCATGAGTGGGGTGGAACAGATAAATAAAGGATGATTATTTATCCTTTCAAAAAATATTAAAACAAGGCTTCAGTCCATGAAACTAACAACAACCAACAGATTCAAAACAGATTGTGTACATCACTCTCCACTTTGACAGCTGGGGTGGGGAGGATGGAAGGGAGAATTGGAGTCAGACAGCAACCAACACAGTCACCGACTTTTATGGTCTGGGGATACTAAGCGGCAGAGATAGGAAATAAGAACAGGACTGCTTCTACGACCAAGTCCAAAAGCAAAACAAGTCAGCATTGCCGGAATTTTCAGGAAGGCAGTAATTGTTTATGGGTTTGACAGTTGCTTGGTTTTTGATTGTAAATATTGTTACCCTTATCATAAAGATTGGGGGTATCTGCACGGACTACCCTTAAGAGAAACCTGGATACGACCTACACGGCCCGGCAGATATTACCATAAGAAGCTTGCTGGGCAGACTGAATGGACCATTTGGTCCTTTTCTGCTGTCATTCTCTGTACGTACCCAGATCAGCCCAGACTCCTGGGTTTTGCCTCCCTTCTAGCAGATGGAGACAGAGAAAGTTTTACTGACACTGGTATATAACCTAGTGTGCCACCTGCAGTCCCTCAGTATTTCTCTGTCTTCAGCAGATGGTAGAGGTGCGGAACCTGCAGTCTGTACCTAGTTTAAAGGAAAAAAAAAAGAGAAGTTGGTGATTTCCTCCCATGAGGTTGGCAGGTCCTGGTGGGGCCATCCCTCCTGGTTTTGAGGTGGATGAGCAGAGAGGATTGGGGTCCCTTAGTGAGCTCTGTCCTTCGTTGCTGGCAGAAAGCTGATGGAGCCAGTTCTCTCTCCTCCAGAAGAAATAGTGGAGCCCGCGGCCTCTCTTCAGTGCAGGGAAGTGCTTTTTCCTTGATGTGGTGTGTGTGTTTTCTCCAAGGGGTGAAGCATTTGCGTCCTCCGGTTTAGAACTTGTACCCCTCTGGGAGTCTTAACTTAGTCCTTAAGAGCATGTGTGCAGCTCCGTTCAAGCCTCTTAAAAGGGGATGGAACAGCTCCCCTATGAGGAAAGGCTGAAGAGGTTAGGGCTGTTCAGCTTGGAGAAGAGACGGCTGAGGGGGGATATGATAGAGGTCTTTAAGATCATGAGAGGTCTTGAACGAGTAGATGTGAATCGGTTATTTACACTTTCGGATAATAGAAGGACTAGGGGGCATTCCATGAAGTTAGCATGTGGCACATTTAAGACTAATTGGAGAAAATTCTTTTTCACTCAACACACAATTAAGCTCTGGAATTTGTTGCCAGAGGATGTGGTTAGTGCAGTTAATGTAGCTGGGTTTTAAAAAGGTTTGGATAAGTTCTTGGAGGAGAATGCTATTAATCAAGTTGACTTAGGGAATAGCCACTGCTATTAATTGCATCAGTAGCATGGGATCTTCTTGGTGTTTGGGTAATTGCCAGGTTCTTGTAACCTGGTTTGGCCTCTGTTGGAAACAGGATGCTGGGCTTGATGAACCCTTTGTGTGACCCAGTATGGCATGTTCTTAAGGGCTACTATGAAAATCTCACTTTAAAGGTGTTTTTTTTGGTGGTGATTTGTTCTGCTAGAAGGATCTTGGAGCATCAATCCTCGTCATGTAGGGATCCTTTTTTGAGGATCATGGACTCTGGAGTCTCCTTGAGGATGGTTCCTTCCTTCCTTTCTGCCGAAGGTGGTATCGTTGTTCCACTTAGGTCAGTCAGTAGAGCTTCTGGTTTTTCCAACTTTGGATGCGATGACACTTTATGCGAGAAAATTGCGACTTTTGGATATCAAGCGAGCATTGTTGCGCTGTCTTAAAGTCACTGACAGCTTCCGGTTGTCTGATCACCTGTTTGTGCTGTTGGAGTGATGCTTCATAAGGTGTCAGAAGCTACAATTAATGCCGTGTTTAAAGGAAGCCATAAGCTCCGCGTACATCTGTTAGTCGTCCCATCCTGGAGGGGTTAAGGGCTCAGTCTACCATTCTGAGGCGGCCTCCTGGGCCGAATGTCAGCAAGTTTCACCGCAAGAGATTTGTAGGGAAGCTACTTGGAAGTCTTTGCACACTGTCACCAGGCATTATCATTTGGAGGTCCAGGCCCCTGAGGCTATGAGATTTGGTGAGTGGGTACTTCGAGTGGGACTCTTGCAGTTCTACCCCATTTAGGGAAGCTTTGGTACATCCCAGGTGTCTGGACCAGTGGTTCTCAACCTTTTTTTTTGGCCGGGACACACCTGACAGATGGTTCTCACATGCGTGACACACTGAACATGTGACCATCACGGGGCTAAATGTAAACATGCACTCTGCATCCACAGGAATCTCCTCAACCCCCAGCAATGAGTGCAGAGCAGATCTAGGGCATTACCCTGTACAACTCGCCATACAAAAAAGATATTCTGGTTCTGATGACATCTCAGTAATTGCAAAACAAATTCCCTTTTCTACCAGGCAAAATAGCCTTGCTTATGAAAAGACAGTAATTTACCACTAATGCATATCCTATTGAGAAAACACAACAAATAAGATTGATACAAATGCCTACATGCTAGTAAATTACCTCACCTCGGTCACACACACAGAACTGACCTTCACCAAGTACAGAAAAACCACAAATTATAAATATGGAGACAGAAATTGGAATGGAAAAACAAAAAAGCCACTCTGCATGCAGTGCGAACCTGGAGAAATACAGCACCTAACAGACCCTCAGGATTTGCAATAACGCACACAGACTAACCCGCACAAAGTTACATCTGTATTATGGAACACAAACAGTAACAACCCTATCTAAGAAATATAACTATTAAACCAGACCCTAAACACTAATACATTTCCTATTGGGAAAACAGAATAAGCCAAACTGCTATAGAGCCCCATACAGAAATAATTGTAAAGCTATACTAAAAACATTACAAAACAGCTGCTGAACAGAATAATATCCAACAATTAAAAACTCATAAAAATTATTTAAACATGTCCAAATATCAATAAAATATT